>NC_135742.1:24297500-24609230 GCF_041903045.1 Epinephelus lanceolatus | reverse complement strand
TTGTAATTGCATTTTTTAAATTAAATAATTGGTTTAAGTGTGTTAGCATGTTAAAATTTGCTTATTAGCACTAGACGCAAAGCACAGCTGAGGCTATTTGGGGTGTCATTTTTTATGAAGGTATTTGGCCATAAACCAATGTACAGGACTTGATGAAAAGTCAGGAGAGCTAAGTTTATATAATTCAAATTTTGGGTATCATGAATGTTTGAAAAAAATTCACAACAGACTGTCAAGATATTTCAATAAAGACTGAAAAGTCAGCGATCACCAAAGTCACTAGCCTATACACTTATCTTACCTGCACGAAGTGACCAAATTGTGGGAATGTTTTAATTAAATGTAGGTAAAATGATACCTCATGCCCACAAAGTAATTCTAACTTTAATTTAGACCCACAAGAGGTCCCTTAGCAGTAAAAAAGAAGAAAATAAAACTTACAAGGCAGACAAGAATAAACCACAACAATTCATCTTTCAATTAATATACATTCATATACCTGAATTGACTTTTCTATCTGTGGAACCTGTTGTTACTGGTGTTGGCTGATCTGTTTCTCCAATAAAAAGAACAATAACTCGCTATTTCTGCTTTATTTAACAAAGAAACAGTCTCTGCCTCACATATTGTTTTCTACTGGAATAGCCTCACTTCAGATCCGGACTGGAAGAAAATCTATTGGCTACCTTAATATTATAAATAAGGTTAAGAAAGTGACTTTTAAGATGATTCGGCGTTTTTATCTACAAAGACATAAAAAAAGAAATTGGTGTGGACTGCTCATTTAGTCCACTGATTCCGAAGGATTTATGTCACCTATTTTGCACTTTATTTTATTTTACTGCCACTTGTCTAGCTGTTCACGCAAGGGCTTGCACATCTCGCGAGACTTTCTGTCTCCCGCAAAGAGAAGTACGGTGCTCAAGCAGCCAGCCTTGTCCAGTCGTTCTACGCAGGCACACTAAAATGGCGTCGGCTCCGGGTAAGTGGAAAATTGTGATATTTTGTACTGATTTTGACGAAATGGTGTTATTAATCTTAAGCAATTAAGCGACTGTGTTTGTTTAAAAAAGACATTGCGGCAGTTTGTCGGTCGATATCACATTAAAATGTCCTTACGGTTAGCTAGCGCCCGGCACAAGGCCTAACGTTCGCTAATCGAGCCGTTGCGCTATTTTCTAACGTTACCGGATGTTTTTCGGCTGATATTGAGGTTAATAATGGACGCTAGTTTATGAAATGTGGCAAAATAGTTTTTAATGCATGTTCTGATAATTCCTGCCTACTTCAGTCAGTGTTTTGAGTATCGTCTCGTTTAATGAATGGCTTAACCTACATGGGTGTAGTTGAATGGCGACCTAGCGACGGCCCGGTGTCGCGTGTTGCTAGCGTTAGCATCGCTGCTGGCGCGCAAAGGTTTTGTTC
Organism: Epinephelus lanceolatus; assembly: GCF_041903045.1. Lineage (NCBI taxonomy): Eukaryota > Metazoa > Chordata > Actinopteri > Perciformes > Serranidae > Epinephelus > Epinephelus lanceolatus. The sequence continues at coordinate 24,607,805 of NC_135742.1, read as the reverse complement.
TAAGTCTCAGCCGTGGTCTAACCAACATGTAACTTTTCCACAGCAGATTACAGCTCCTACAACCAGACCAGTGCGCAGCAGGGGTAAGAGTCTTCACTTAACTTAACTCGTGAAAAATCAACTGAATATAATGCTTTTATGTAACGTTAAGTTTGTATCAGGGTCGAATGAGTTAATGGCCACCCTTGTGACTCTTAAGTGTTAGATGGTTGATGAAAATGGTCATCGCAAATACCTAAGGGTACATTAAGGAAATGTATTGAAGTGGACCTGAAGTTTAGGAAAACTCTGACGTCGTATTTTATGATGCTAAAATGTCGATTTGTGTTTTTGCAGGTATGCCTCCTACGCTGCCCAGCCCTCTCAAAACTATGGGCAGTCTGCAGCACAGGTGAGATTAACATACGTGTTTGAGTGTTGTGTGTGGCTTGTGATTTATTGTTAAAGTTGTCATTTTAATTGTGAAAGTATTTAAAAGACTGAAATGGGTGATTTTAATCACAGCACACAGTCTGTTTGCAACACCTTAGGAGGGTAAACTTGGAAATATATGGCTATAGTGATCAATATGAATTCGTCTTTTAAGTATTAATTACTCAAGACTCAGTCTTAGTGTACAGTTGATGTTATCTACCTAGCAGTTAAAGCATGCTCTTTTTTTCTTTTCAGCAGAGCTATGGTCAACAGAATTATGGATCATATGCCCAACCTGCTGCTGCTGACGGCAGCTACACCCAGACAACACCTGCCGCTGGAAGCTACCCTCAGCAGCAACAACAGTATGGATCTACATATGGCCAGCCAGCATCAGGTTGGTTTTTAAAACAATGCGTTCGACCAGTTTTGATTTGGTTCTGCTCAGAACTGCATGCAAAGGGCGGGGTTGGACAGAGCAAAATTGAGTGTCAATCAAACCGGGGGTAAAGTGGTATTTGTTTTAAACAAACATAATTGCCTGTTGGCACACTTTCCTAGCTCTGAATTGGAACAGAATCATGTTTATCCTATCAGACATAGAAGTAACCCAATATAGAGAGGGCGTCCACATCTAGATTTGCAGTCTATTTGATTTTCGATTGAGTTACTTTAATTTAGACTGCAGTCCATAGATGTCTTTCAGTCTGACTGCCCAAATCAGATTTTGAACAGTCATGTACTTAAAACATATCAGTTAATTGTATGGCGGATGTAGGTAATATACCTGAACATTCAAATCTGTTCAGTGGTGAATAAATCTGTACATAGAATCCTAATGTTTGAAAATTACTTATCAGGTTGGTCTGCTGCTTGGAGATTCTTGTTTCAGAGACTATTGTGTTTTCCCACAGCTGGCTATCCTGCTGCCCAGTCTACCACTCACAGCTACTCCCAGTCAACCCAGGGTTACGGAACCGCTGGTTATGACAGTACTCCTGCTGCTGCTGCCCCGGCTGCTTCCCAGTCTTATGGCTCTCAGCCAGGGTATACTGCCCAGTCTGCCTATCCTGGTTATGGCCAGCAGGCTGCTCCTACTGCACCGCAGAGGTATGTTCCCCTCAGCTAGAAATAAATAACAAGTGAATTCCACAAAAACATACCCATTGTCTTACTCTTTGCTCTCTCTTTGTTTGTCTCTATCAGTTACAATGCTAATAGCCAGCCAGCAAGTTACAACCAAAGTAGCTACTCCCAGCCAGCAGCATACGGCCAGCAACAGTCTGGCTACCAGGCCCAGGCGGCAAGTTACGGCCAGCAGCAGGGATACCAGCAGCAGGCCCAGCAGCAGCAACAGGCTCCTCCTGCTTACCCTCCTCAAGCTTCTGGTTCCTATGGTCAGCCTCCAACCAACCAGTACAGCCAGCAAGGTGGACCTCCCAGTTACAACCAGTCCAACCATTACAGTAAGTTTTGCTCACCCATGTGTAACTACTGTTTTCTAATATTCATTGATACATGTCAGTTTAAAGTCACTGTAAACATACTTTGATGCATTTGTGCTCCTGTTTTGTAGATAATTACAGACAGGATGGCCAGGGTGGAGGTTCTGGTTATTCTGGCTCTGAGCCTTCAAGGTACCCTGGGTCAGGGGACAGCAGGGGCCCTGGCAGGGACGGCTTTGATCGAGGTGGAATGATGCATCGTGGGCGTGGAGGCATGGGCCGTGGCATGGGGTAAGTGTCTTTCCTTAGCGCCTAACCTCATGTATTTTGATTCTACAGGTGCTGTGGCCACTTGGGGCAGGGCTGAGAAGAAGACCATCAGAAACAGTAGGGATACCAGCAATTTATGCAACTTTACTCTCTTGTAATATGGGATGGCCAAGATCTATCAGCAATCAGTGCTGATAAATCTTTGGGTTCTCCTGCAATGCCTGATGTCCACGATGGAAGCTGAAGTACATGTCAACATTGGTAGCAATAGTAGCAATTCTCATTCAGTTTCTCTCAGCCCTGCCCCTAATTTTGCCCAAGGTAAGAAAAAGGTTTGTCCCTTTTTTAATCAAAGTTGATTTTGATCAGAGACCTGTGCATAAACATTTAGGTTGAACAGTTTATATCCTAGAACATCAATTGATTATGAGCCAGTATCAAAGTTTTAGGATACTTGAAGTTAAATATTTCAGGATTGGTCAGGGTATTTGATAGAATCGTATTGCATCCACACATTACCAAAATTCTAATGGGTTTCCTTAAGGAAGGTTGAAACACCATCTTGGTGTAGATGTAGATTAAACCAGTTTTCCACAAAGGTGCATGATTTCCTCTAAAGTGTCGCACTTAAATAAATGCTACAAGAAGAATGCAATTAGCAGTTGCTCAAATCCTGCAGATCAGCCCCAGTTATTGAGATGCTGGAGTCCTTAAACAAAAATTAACTGTGTCCTTCAAGACCTTACAACATAACAATTACATTTTAAGGAATTTACAAATAGACACAGGCTTTATTCAGTACATTCTGTTGCATTTCAAATACAGTTTTGAGTGCTATATTTGGGTCAGCACATTTCATTTGGAAAAGGTTTTTACCCTTCTTACTCAGGAATACATTCGCTTGTGTTTTCACTTTATGGTTGGGTTTTGCAAGGCTGTCCCCAGGGACAAGTATGTGTCCTCATTTAACTGCCCTGAGAAAGTAATGCCAAAAAATTGCACAGCACAAAGCAGAGTCAAATATGCAGATGGTACTTTTGACCTCAGTAATAACTTGCATCAACAACAGTGCGACGAAGGAAATGACATCTTTCTCTTGAATTTCTGAGTCAGTTTTCTGCTTGTAGCTCCATCATTGGTCCTGAAAGATGATCAGAATTTATCACTGGATGCCATGTATAGTAGTAAAAGAGGTTCTTGAATCTTTCAAATGGGGTTTTTGTGGTCAGTATCTCAATATAGATCCAAGTTATCTGTGAAAACTGTAAACTTGAATTAAGGTTTTAAAAACTCATTGAGAGCAAATTTGATACAAAACACCCATAATTTTTTAACAAACCCACTTTTTTATTTGCAAGACGTGTACTTGCATTGTGTTGTGGTGTCACCCCTCCTTAACAAGGTTGAAGGGGAAAAAACTGTTAAGGCTGTGTACACAGACATACTTTATTTGTTCACTGTAACAATATCTTAGGACTGCTCCAGGGATTGCACATAAAATCAGTCAGTGGATTTTGGTGTAGTGTGATGCACTCTAATCTCACCCTGGCTACAAGAACTGGCATTTGTGTGTTATTTTTTGTATTGTATGTAGGTGTGTGTTCTTCATGATGGTGAAGTTAGAACTTAATTGAGTTGGTCCTTGACACATTTACTCTGGTTCCCTCATTCAAATCAAATTTGCTCTTGATGCAGATTGGGCATTTGAACGGTTTGTTCCCTGTTAGCTGTTCTCTGTAGCTGAAAACCCAACCCCAAATCAGATTAACTGACATTCAGATCTCCTAGAAAGGAATTATAAGAATTACTAAGAGAGGCCAAGGATGTTCAAGTGAACAGTGGTTGTAGTGTACATTTGTTTTGGTTTAGGTTGCAGCCACTGTAAACTAAATTCTGAAAAGATGAAAAACTTAACATTTTTGAATGAGAACATTTGGTTTCCAAAATACTGCAGAGGCACCTGTAAAAAAAAAAAAAATATATATATATATATATATATATATATATATATATATATATATATATATATATATATATATATATATATATATATATATATATACACACACACACACACATACATATACACATACACACATATATAATCTCACCTGTATTTATTTTTAGGATTTCATTTTGGGGAAGAGCCTTTGATCCTTTAAATCATGAACCATTAGTTTTGGGTTTAAATGGCAAGTGAATTATCAGCTGTTATTCCAGGTGTTCATTTTATAGTACTTTTCTGGTACACCAGTCTAAACCTCTCTAAAGTAATAGTTCTGCATGACCTCTTTTTTTCTGGTTTTATTGCAACTAATACACATACACACAAACACAGTTTGTAGGCTTTTCAGTGGATTTTATGATACAGGACTCTAATCAAGCAACTCTGCCGTGTTATCGAAGTAGAGGTAAGACAATAATGCATAAACAAATTACATAAATAGGAATATAACCATAAATATATTTATATATTAAGAGTAAGCATAGATGTTTTTGTAGTTCAGTTTTCCTTTTAGAGTAATCTTAGCTTTGCACAGGTATAATTTTGTGTACGGGGGGGGGGGCAGTGGGCACATTATGTCATTTTGAAATGTTTGAAATTGTTTTTGTGGTTTGGAATACAAATGTTTGATCACATTCTTTTGAGCACTTTTTTAACATGCTTTGTCACATTTATACCGTACAGGTAACAGTGAGAGCCATTTAAAACCATCTATTCTCTAAAAAGTATCTGTACTCAGTACAGATCCGCCAGCTTAAGCAACAGGAGGGAGCTAAAACAAAGATTCGGGGTCTGCCTTTTTTCAAGAACTGAGGATGGTGGTTTATTTAAGCATGATGGGTATATTAATTCACCTGAAAGTCTTTGTTTTTGATTTAAGATAACCCTGGTAAACACTGTAGAATTTTATTTTTGGTGTTGATTTGTCTTGAACAATTGTATAATTGTAAATTTTTTTGTTTTATTATCTGGTGAATGTGATCACCTCATCTTGTGAAATTTCAGATGCATTGTGTCTATTTTTTAAACTTGTACATATCTGATTCAGATGTATCATTGTTAGAACTAATGTTATTGGGGCGATGGCTTGTTTCTGGGTACAACTATGTTTGCCATCAATGCATCTGAAATATTTCTACCTGTGTACAAATGTTTGGGTTTTGTCACATTTTTCAGAGGCAGTGAAAATATGTTAGTCATTCATATTTTTGCACAAATGTATCCACTACTGAAAACTGTCACTGAAGTTGTACTCAGCTAGCTAAGGAATGGCACATAGTTAATTGTTATCTCCTCGACTGGATTGTGTGTTTATAATTTTGGGGAGTTTTAACTTGCTGTAGGGTTAGTTAGAATGTTTTACTCCCTCAATCAAGCCACTTTGCTCGAGCCATGGAAGTGGCTGTAAAAGGGAAGTCGCCTTCATATCTCCATTTATTCCCCCATAGCAGCGCTGGAGACAGAGGTGGCTTCAGTAAGCCTGGTGGTAAGTTAACGAGTATTACACTGGTTAGTCCTTTCAAAGCCTTAAACTTTTTGAGCAAATATGCTTTGAGTATTGATGTGTCTTACATTGTGGTATGCAAAATTTATTTACATGAACACATTTGAAAATATTGGGGATTTTTTTTCAATGCCTGAGACCATTTTCTCTGGGGTACTTGGTATAATTCAGTCACTGCTTATGGTTCGACAGAGTTTTTGACAGGTTAATGACAAATTTTCCACTCAAATGTGTGTTACTGCTTTTATCAAATCTCACGAGCCGAATTCTGGGTTTTTTGAGGATTTCTTACTGGTCTTAGAGGCTTTTCGAATGACACACAATTATTTGCCAAAGGGTCTGAGGTGTTCTATTTTCAATTCAATATATCACTTGTGGAAATTGTGGTATACCATAAGGTGCCATTTTCAACCTCCCAATATGACTGACAGCGTCTTAAAGGAAGTGTCTGTGTTATCTTTTGTAGTACCCCTCAGGTGTTGTACAATAAGCTTCAGTTGCACACACTGACTTCTCTCAATCTGTTTCTCTCCCCCTCGACTGATGGACTACAGGACCTATGAACAGCGATGACCGTGAAATGGGTAAGCAGTCCCACTAGACCCATTTTACAACCCTATATACAGAGTAATTTTCCTGAAATGGTATATGGGAAGGTTTTTTCTGTATATTTAAATTCTTTCCCATTTTTATAGGACGCCCTGAGGAGCAGGATGACTCTGAGAACTGCACGATCTACATCACAGGATTGACTGAGAAGGCTAACCTGGAAGAGATGGCTGAATTCTTTAAACATGTCGGCCCCCTCAGGGTGAGAATAGCTCATCACTGTGAATGTTGGTGAAAGCGAAACTAATGTGCAAACTAAACTAAATAAAATAATTTTCTTTGTGTCCAGATTAACCGCAGACTTGGCCAGCCTGCCATTAACATATACACGGACAAGGACTCAGGAAAGCCCAAGGGAGATGCCACCCTGTCCTATGAAGAGCCAGTCTTTGCCAAAGCAGCTGTGGAGCATTTTGATGGTACATATTATTGACTGTGCACATCACATTTGAAGAGAATCACACAAACATACATGTATCTAAAAGCAACTGTTATAATTCCAATAACTAACATAATTATCTTAAATTGTAGGAAAGGAGTTCCAAGGCCGAAGGCTGAAGGTCTCCATGGCACGCCGTAAGCCCATGATGGGTGGAATGAGGGGTGGCATGCCCATGCGAGATGGCATGATGGGTCGTGGAGGTAAATGTCATTACTATTTGTTAGTCTGAGACTGTTATAGAGCATATTTGCACTATTCTTCACCATCAGGTGTTTATGTGATCTGACATTGGTCTCAATGAAATGCCTGCCTGTTGGCTTTACAAGAAAACAAGTTACTTCAGCTGACAAACAGTTGTCAGACTGACAGAACAGTTTGAACCCTGTATTACATGGAAGCTGTCCTTTAGTGAAAACATTTTTTTTTCTTTCTTTTTTTTCCCTTTAGTGAAAAATTGCCAGTCAAATGCCTTTGAGTAGCTGGAGAAAATTGGAATACAGCCTTATGATTATAAAATGCTGTCATTTTCTTACTAGGTATGATGGGCCGTGGAGGAGACCGTGGCGGGTTTGTCCCACGTGGAGGTCCTCGTGGTATGGGCAGAGGTGGACCCACAGGAGGCAACATGCAGCAGAGAGCTGGAGACTGGGAGTGTCCTAACCCGTATGTATTACTTCATAATGAAGTGTCTTCTCAAGTGCCTTTTTTTGTTGTTTTTATTAGTTTGTAATTTATTTAATGCTCTGTGTTCCCAGGGGTTGCAGCAACCAGAACTTTGCCTGGAGGATGGAGTGTAACCAGTGCAAAGCCCCCAAACCAGAAGGGTTAGGCGGTGGCCCTCCATTCCCCCCCGGCGGTGACAGAGGCAGAGGTGGAATGGGAATGCGTGGAGGCAGAGGTATGGACCGTGGTGGCCCAGCAGGAGCTGGGGGTCCAGGTGGCCCCGGAGGTTTCCGTGGAGGTTGGGGAGGCGACCGTGGTGGATTCAGAGGACGCGGTGGAATGGATAGGGGAGGTTTCCGTGGGGCCGGGCGTGGAGGACCACCCATGGACCGAATGGGTGGCAGAGGTGGAAGAGGAATGGGCCCACCAGGTGGCAAGATGGACATGAGGTAGAATTACGACTCCTGTTAACCAAGTAGATGTTGTTTTGCTATGCCATTAGTAATTCCAGGACTGCTGAGCATAAAAAAAAAGTTATAACTCTTGAGGCCATTGAAAAAGCAAACGAAAGCAAACCTGTGAACTGAATGTTTATGTGAAAACCTGACACAGCAAATATTGTTGCTTACTTCTGTTGTGCTTCTTTCTAGGGACCATCGTCAGGAGCGTAGAGAGCGACCCTACTGAAGGACAACTTCTTGAATGTTCCTCTTGTGGAATTTGTTTTTTAAGACGAGAATTTTTAATTTATGATTCCATATTTCGATGGTTATAAAACTGCTTTCAAACATCCTGTGCAGTTTCACTCAACACCTGTTTCCATTTCTTTGTTTTTTTATTTTAGTTTACCCGTGTATATGCTGCATCTTGTATTGTGCATGTTTTTTTGGTGTTGCTTTTTTTAAATATGCTCATTAGTTTCGACATTATGTTGTAAAATGCATTTTTTTTCATTGGTTAACATAATTGCTTCCCCTTTCCCATAACTGGCAATTATATGATGACAAATTTGGGAAATAAAATTTTACTGATTTGATGTTTTTGAGTTGTGGGCTTTACTTTACAAACTGAAGTCATACAGGAAAATCTAATGCAGATTTATTAATGCAGTGTCTTTGAAATGATAGTTGCTGTAGGGGAACAGAAGTCTGTCACATTTACATGACTTGGTCAAAACATGTTCCACTGCAGAAATGATTTTATAGTTTATATATTTCTCTCATCTGTGATCCTGGTTGAGTAACCTGTTATTTTTTTTCTGTATGCATATTACCTTTTTCTGAAGAGTACTTCAGGGTACAAACATTTTGAGTGCATCAGCTATTCAGCATTTTTAGACCTGAAGTAATGCTCTACTTGTTTTGATGGAGCACATCTGCAGGTCTAAATGGCGGCAGCAGTTACTTCTCTCGCCTGTAGGTGGTGCAGTTTGAACAGAAACTTTGGTGCTGCAGTTCTGACTCAGATGGCTTGGCCTGGTTTCTGCTGTTTTGCATCAATGGCACTCATTTCTCACAAAGCAGCAGTTGCATACAGGACTTCAAGTCTTTACTTATGAATGATGTAATTTAATTTTAGCCTTCAGATTTAAGTAACAGTCTGAACAAATAGGAAGTAACTTATTTTCTGCTTTGCATGGCTTACAGCTGCCACACAGAGCAAATATTGTGAACTGTTGTATTGAAGACATGATACAGAATTAGCTGAACTTGACGCTAGCATTAAATGTGATGTGTAGAAAACTATCGTGAACATTTCTGTCTTTTCTGTTACTCAAAGTTTCCCATTTTAACTGCAGTCAGGCTTTGATCTAATCACTCAATATTGTTTAATTGTGTTCCGCATTCCCCATAAGGCACTCAGGTTGAATAAAGTGCCGTTATTGACCACAGATGTCAATCTTTGGCTCTTTATTTCTGACATCTGGCAAACATGTGGCTATTGAAACCATCCTACAGCTCTTTGATGTTTCCTTTTATACATCTATTGGGTTACCACTGGATAATCCTGCCTGTAGGAGTCCGCAGAACAATCTAGGGAGACAGTATGTTGCATCATTTGCAGTATTTTCTATTTAGCACTTAAAGTTATACTTGGAAAAAACAAGGATAAACTTTGTTCTTTATTATAAATAGCTGATAGTCATAGGTCATTCTCTTATGAAACAGCTCACAATGTTGTTATTGACGAGATTCAGTAATGAAGGCTCATGTCTGTGTGTTCTTGTACTGAGTCGTCCCTCTGGGAAGCCGCGTCACAGCTGACATCTTAAAGTGCCTCTCATTTGCCGCGGCCGGTTGTTCATGTGGATTAATAGAGTGCTGAATTCTCTCCCTCTCTCTGTCTCTACTGACAGAAAAGCTGATTCATCCCGGCCCAGAATATGATCTCATCAACCCCCACCTTCTCCCTCCCTCTTTCTCTCTTCTCTCTATCTCTCTTCCGCCCTCTCCCTTCCTCTCTTTCTCTCCCTCTCCTTCTTAAACAGACACATCCCTCTTTTTTAAATGAAAACAAGCCCTCCTCCTCGGCGGTGGGCTTCGCTTAGATTCAAACAATCACACATTAGGAGAGAACACGAGCCGCTCTGATGGGTTGTATGAGGGGAAGTGAGATGGTGGAAAGGACTTTTAAAGGCCCAGTCGGGCGTTTTTAAGCAAGTACAGTCAAGGTATATTTACAACCAGCTGAAGAGTTCGATATGTAGATGGAAACTGAGGGTTTCCATGTGTCCCAACAGCTTTCAAAATAAGACTACATAGATATAAAATTGACTTTAGCTGAGTTTGTATACATAGCAGCTTATAATCACATGCTTCAAGTTCTTCCTGCAAGGCCACCCCTTTGTTTGCACTTATCACAGACAGTATCTTTAAAGCCCTGAGCAAGTTTCCCTTATGTTTTTAAAAACTTTAACACACCATTAGAACCTGAAAATCAGGTCTCTTGCAGCAAAGTTTGGCCCAGGTTTCAACCCTCATGTTGAGCTGCAAACCTATTAGTCCTCCTCACTATCAGCATGTCTGGTCTTGTGATTGCATTCTGGCCTTTGGTGTTTTTAGATCATATAGAACAAAGAGAGGAATCTAAGATGTTTTCCTGTGTTAATGTAAAGCAGCACAAATGACGGCCACGTTAACTTGTAGAGCTGCAACAGTCGATTAACAGATGGAAAGAAAATGAAACGCCATTGTTTCATTTTTTTAAGCAGAAATGTCAGACGTTTGCTGGTCCTAGCTCCTTAGAAGTGATAATTGCGTCTTCTCTTTGTTATTTCTGACAGATAATGTTGTAAATGTGTTACAGTCTTTGAGTTTTGGACTGTTGGTCGGACAAAAGAGGCTTGAGGTTGAGCTCTGGCAATGAGCATTTTTCACATTTTTTTGACATTTTATAGACAAAATTAATCAATTGTGAAAATAGGTGGCAGATTAATCAGTAAATACAGTCACTAGTTGCAGCTTTGTTATCTTGTGCAGTATGTGACGAACACATTACCTATCATGTGCTCTTGTATTGACAACCTTATCTTTGCTCTGTTTACCGCCTACTTGACCAGACTGGATAAGGCTCTACTGTATCTCCCTCACTATCTCCCTCCATAATCCCCCAATCTCCTGCTGTTTCAGGGGTTTACTGGCTCGGGCCTCCTCCAGGTGTGACATCTTTGACTTGTGCAAGTGCCTCTTTCAAACCTCTAATCACACATTCATTACAAAGCCTACAAGACTGTTAATGCCTAACTAACATATCATATGATTTTATCACTCATTAGATTGGACAGTTGCAGAGGAATTTTCTTGCACTAAGAAGAGTGAGTGTCTCATGATGCTGAGGCATTATTAGCCTTTATCACTTGAGGCTATTTGGTGAAGAGATGACACAGAGGTTTCATTATTTAAAGAATATGAAAGTTCTTTAAGTGTTGAAAAATTTAAAAATATATATAAAAAATATATGCTTCTCACTTTCTTACAGAGCCAATTCAGCTCCAACATGAACTTGTGATCAAAAGTTACCATAGATTTCAATAATCAAACACCCCTACTAATACAGTTTGAGGTATTTGTACTTCACTTGAGTACTTACATTTGTATGACAGCAGTAATTAATAGTTACTTTGCAGATTCAGATGTGATCAACAGGTAAAATATTAGGGCTGCAACTAACGATTATTGTCACTGACGATTATTCTGTCTATGACTCGATTAATCGTTTAGTCCTTTGGTCAGCCTCTAAAATGCCAGAAAGTAGTGAGAAATGTCCACAACCCAAAGATTATTAGTTTACTGTCATAGAGGAGCAAAGAAGCAAGAACTTATTCACATTAAAAAAGCTGGGAGACTTTTGTCGATTAATTGATCATCAAAAATGTTTGCAACTAATTGATTTAGCTCTATTATAGATTAATCCATTAGTGTATGAAGTAGCCTACTTGTGTCACAGTTTTATTAACGAAGTGTGTTGGTGAGCATGGGGTTAAGTTTTCTCCTCTGCCGAGCGTTGATCCCTCATAATGGGATGTGCCACCGAGTCGCTCTGCTGGTCTAAGCTACAGCAGGTCAACATATTCAGTGCAAGAGGCGGGCCTATGTGCAGGGAAGATGAGCCGTGGACTCAGCGCTGCTCAGTGGTCGTGATTTCATCGATGAGGAGCTGACTGACCGCCTCACACATACAGACATGGTGACACGTGGATTTTTGTGGGTGAGGGGACTCACCGGCCACCGGTTGGATTAACGGATCGTCGCATGGGTGTGTGTCGGCGTCCCGGACTGCTCCTTTTCTTAATCTGCCTCCGGGACCCGGCGATGCGCTCTTTAAAGGAAACGGGTTTCGCAGAGACATCCGGAAAACGCATCCATGCGCCACGGCCAGTCCGCATCCCGATATGCCTCTGACAACACAAAGCCTGGTTTCAAGGAGCTGCCATAAGAAAGCACACATGCATATCGGCATGGGTGCGTCAACACGGTTATCTGGCTGTATTTTGCGCATGGGGCTTTGGAGCGCAGTTGTGCAATGAGAGAAACGGGAATTATCAAGTAGACTTTTATTGATAGGCTACATAATTCGACAATATGGCTGATCAGAGCAACATCCAGTCCGCCGCCTCCAAGAGTATCCGGCCTTTTAAATCCAGCGAGGAGTACCTGTACGCCATGAAGGAGGATCTGGCTGAATGGCTCAACACCCTGTATGATCTGGATATCACTGCGGACACCTTTATGGATGGGCTGGAGACGGGCTGTGCCCTCTGTCGGCACGCCAACAACGTCAACCGCGCCGCGCAGGACTTCCAGCTGGAGTACCCGGAGGCTGCACAGTCCATGAAGGTGCCATCTAAAGATGTTGTCTTTCAGTCACGCAACGTTATCCCAGGCTCTTTCTTAGCGCGGGATAACGTGTCCAATTTCATCAGCTGGTGCAGGCAGGAGCTCTGGATCAAGGACGTCCTCATGTTTGAGACCAACGACCTGGTGGAAAGATGCAACGAGAAGAATTTTGTCCTGTGCCTCTTGGAGGTGGCGCGGCGCGGGGCCAAGTTTGGCATGTTGGCCCCCATGTTGATCCAGCTGGAGGAAGAGATCGAGGAGGAGATCCGGGACCAGGAGAGCCTGCGGATCGATGCACTGGAGCCAGCTGAGCAGAGCCCGCCCAGCAGGTGCTTCAGTCGGAAGGAGAGCAGTCACAGTGTGGAGGATGAAGATGAGCCTGATCCAGAGCCCTTCGTTTGGCCGCAGAAGAGAGTTTTGTGTGACATGCGAAATTTGGATGAGTTGGTGAGTTGAAAAGATGGAAACACAAACCCTGATTTAATTACCCTCCATAACCCTACTTGACTTCATAACGTGCCACAACTGCATTATGATTCATATAAGTTAAGTCATCATAGACAGTGATCTCACAGCTCAGATTTCACAGAATTTAATCATCACTACTCATAACACAAGTGTGAAATACACTCTCCCACAGGCTTCTCACCCTCCTGCCTAAAGTAAATATCACCCAGAGTGTTTAGTGTGGTGCTAAACGGTATGAAGCAGCTGATAGAAGACCAATATCTCCCACAGTAAAACAGAAAAGTGTCAAAAGTGAAGCTCCCTTTCTGAAAATATCATAGCAGTGCTATGAAGAAGGCAGGCGCTGTATGGATTCCCTGTGGAATGGGTGTGTGCATTCATCCATAGGTGTGGATTTTGGGGGGACGCAAGGGACATGTCCCCCCTAATATTTAGAATTTTTTAGAATATGTGCATTTGTCAACCCAATTAAAATGTGAATTTAGCAGGGGGATTTTATTTTGACAAATTTCAATACATTTACACCACAAACTGGTGAATGAAAATAAAAAAAAAGTGCTCAACATTTTCTGGCGGAGGGCCCTCAAATTTCACATGTCCCCTCCAACATTGAGATGAAATCTACACCCATGCGTTCATCTTAACTTGGTTTTAGGCTGCTGTTAAATTCCAGCTCACCTGTAGGGTCAGTGTGTGTTTGACACCCAAATTCTTACTCACACTCTGAGAGGTCACAGGTCAACTCTGATATTACTCCTGCATTCTTGAAGAAAAGTCAGCTCTGCCTCTGACATTTATCTTCTTTTATTTAGCTTGTCCATCAAGAGTAATCAATACAATATCCTGCAGGCGAGGGAGACTCTTAATCATGTCCTGCTTCTGCAGCTCCTTTAGCAACACTACTAAGAAAATGTCCCTGTTGGCAGTTTGATTCTGATACACTTCCTGGAGTTCAAACCATCAACTCTTGTCATTTGTCTGGTTGAGCTGGCCGACCTTTGCCGCGGCCTGCCTGACACGAGCACATTAGAGAGGCAAAGGTCTTGTTGGGGCGAAGCTAATGAGCAGACACACACAGCAGCATTTGGGTTGGGTGCAGGGGAGAAGTTGATATTTTCATGTTGATGAAGAGAACAATGTCTGTCTTTGGCACCAAAGATGTGAGATGGGACAGCAGGGAGAGGGAGAGAGGGAGGAGGAGGGGAGATAGTCACACTCATGCTGGTCAGGCAGCAGAGCAGAGTGGCTCCAGTGTGACCTCCACAGACAGAAATAGGAGAGCATGTGGAGGAGGATGTGCGCTGTTCACATCCAGACTGTCTGAGTCCGCACACTCTCACTCATATGACTGAGGATTAAACGAGCCGACTGCATTTTTGGGACAAAAAGATCACAGGATAGCTGCAGAGCGTATGCCTGTCTTTCTGTTTTTTGTCATCTGGACTGACACATCCCTCAGCAGTCCAACAGTGACAGACACACACATTTGACTTGGCTGATCTGGGATGTGGCATTCCCGGTCGTCATGTGTCTGGTGAATAAAATCTCAACCTGTCAACCGTAGAAAACTGCTGGCATGCAAGCTGCACAGACAGCCCACATCAGCAACATGAGGCGCATCAAACAAGAGACCACAGTGGTACTCAGATGAGAGGGTGCAATATTAAAATAGTATGGTATTATCAAGGGTAGCTGTAGCAACACATACTGTCTAATGGCTTCAGCTGTTTGTTGTCCATTTGTCGTGTGTGAGGCATGTTTCCACTTAATACCTCTTAATTACCAGGGAACAATCAAAATGAAATCCACATTTTTGTCTTTAAATAGTTTGATCAATATCTGAACAGTGAGCTACGCGCTCAGTTTTCGCTGCAAGGCGTTAGACCTCTGTCCTCCATAACATCAGTCACAAGTTTATCCCACAGAATACGTTTCTTTGTGTTTCTGTCTTACAAGAGATTAGTGTCTCCTTATTACTGGAATCCTCATTGCTAGGATCTGACACAGAGGGAGAGGAAGAAAGTTAAAGGGCTTAAGTTTGTCTGTGACATCAGACTGTGTGTCCGCAGCTTTCCTGCGTCATCCATGATGGATGTTTTGGCTCTTCCTTTGCTCCTTTATTTTAATTTTTCCTCTGCAAAATGTATTGAGCTGCTAGTCGTGATTTAATTTTGACTCCACTTTTTAAAAGATACATAATTTATCAACCTTTTCCTGAACACTCCCCTATTATAATCAATAGCATTATTGATGAAATGTCATCAATTAATTACCAGGCCATTAACTTCCACAGAGATGTGCACAGCAGCCTTGGATGCTTGCAGTGCAATGCTACAAATGTTCTGCCGTCATTTAGTTTTCTTGTTTTCTTCACCAAAACCTGACTGTGGGGGAAACATGTACCTTTATGATCACTGTCATTTCATGTGTGTGCTGCCACAGTGCCCTAATCCAATTAAATCTCAAGCAGAAAATGTGAGCTGTGCAATGTATGCACGAACATGGGGATCATATTTAAATTCTGCTGTACTATCTTTAAAAAGTTTGGCTTTTGTGTCTCGTGCAGCTCGCAGCATCTCAGTGAGATCTGTACATTTGGCAGCGGTATACTCTTTGTGTAGTAGCTGGATGATCAAACTAATAGTCTTGTCGAGTTCAACAAGACAATACAAGTGTGGTGATAATAGGATTACAGGTCCTTATTCTAATGAGTGTATAGTAACAGTCTGCATACAGACAGCGGGATTATTTTAAGTACAAGTCCCTTTAAGGACATCTGACTGTTCATAATCACAGTTAAACTATGTCAACATATATATTGTAAGTTATAATTTGTCTTCAGTACACTCTGCATCAGTGGTGGAATGTAACTAAGTGCATTTACTCAAGTATTGTACTGAAGTACAGATTAAAAGCATTTCCCTTTTATGCAACTTCATACTTCTACTCCACTACCTCTGAGTGACAAATATGTACTTATTATTTGTCTGACACCTTTAGTTACACTTTGGATTCGTTCTTCATATCCCTCCTGTCCAGTGAAAGCTATGTATCTCCAGGTGTGTTGATTTTTAGTGTTTGTGATAAACTGAAGCATGAAGTGTTTACTCGCTTTAGGTCTTTCTTAAGCTGAAGAAACTCTTTAAAAACCCTCTTGGATCAGCCGGAAGATGCATCATCACACAGCTGAATATAGGGCTGTTTTTTAGACACCATGAAAAGTTGACTTTTTAGACATATATGGTTCTAACAGGACAGCAATAACCTGTAAACGTGTGATGATCCTATGGAGTATGAGGCACCGCTGTAGATTAAACTGCTTAACAGTATATAAACGAGTTTAAATAACCTCAACTACAGCAGAAAAATACAACATAGAAATTAAAGCAGCAGTTATAGTCATCCAAAAACATCAGATGTAACATCAAGACACTGACGAGACTTTTTACTGCACAGTAAGTGCTTCTACTTTTCATACTCTTAGGTTTTTGAATGCTGGACTTTAAATTGTCGTGGAGTATTTTCGCAGTGTATTATTAGTACTTTTACTTAAGTAAAGTATCTAAATACTTCTTCCACCTCTGCTCTGCTGATACAACAGCAAAGTGACTCAGTAAACTTGTGACTCTCAATGCAAACAGTGGATTTGTCACATCCAGTACCTTGTGGATACAATAGGTATTTAATGTTCAGGAAGCTGTCGTCTATCCTGGTTACAACACGCCCTCATGTAAACACTCACCACCCCTGTGTTTCTTGCCGACCTGCCTCTACAAATGTTATTACTCATATCACCGCAGGACGGTTTTCCACTCTTAAGTTGGGGAAGTGACAGTAGTCTCATGTCTTTCATCATACATTGACTCAGTGATAAATGTTCCTTTTTCCCACTCCTTTTCCTCAATAGGGTTACAGACAGCAGCTGGCTCACATTGCTGTGTGTGTCCACATTAAGTTTATCCTTTGCATTAGGGGATTTTCTGTCATATAGATAGGGATTATGAGCGCAACATCAATCAGATCCATTTTCCTTTACACTTCAAGCGGCCTAATGTAAAGAAACACAGTCATCAACCTACAAAAATGACCTTTTGTATATTTTCTAGGTCTTCTGCTGAGGCCCTGGGCACATATGCAAACTGACACACATGTAATAATTAAAATCACACTTACTGACCCCTTAATGCAACGTCTAATTGTTCACATGTTTACTGCATGCGTAGGTGTCTATACAGGACAGTATTTGAGGTTATAAGTGACAGAACATTGGAGCTTCACAGCCTTCCTTCATCCGCATCTTTGATCCTTCTTCTTGCTCAGTCATATGAACTGGTTCATGTCTCCTCTGACCCCGGGCTTCAACATTCAGCCCTTGTTTAGTTCATATATGTGCAAGCCCTCACTCCCATCCCCCACTTGTGTCTGCGGAGATGATAAAGCAAAGAGCACCACAGTATGTCTTGTTGATGGCATTGAAGGGGAGATGTGAATAGGCTGTTGACAGCGAGGTAATCAGAAGCTGACGTCTCAATCAAAGATGCTGTATGGACACACCAAAAGGGGGACGGGGTAATAAAGAGAGAAAATGTGTGTATTATGCCTGTATGGACAGTCTGCTCCATTAACCTTATGGTCTAATTCATGCATTCAGGGAATTAAAAAAAAGGGGGGAAGTAGACAACAGATAGTGTGCCTAGAGTGACTTCACTGTACACTCTGTTAAACCTGACTGGAATGGATGTTACTCTGAGAGGGAGAGCTACAGTAGAGAGGGGAGCGAGAGTGAAAGAGAAAAGTAGGTCATCATGCTTTGCATTGGGTCACACTCGTACGCGTTGCTGAGAGAGCGTGGCATCCTTCAGTGTTTCTCTCTCCTGTGCCACATGCACTCATGTTTTTAGGAGTTTAATATTTGAAAGGATTTTTTTTATACCCTCTAGACTTTGCTCAGTAACAGCACACACCACCTCTCCTTCTCCTCGCTATTTTCCATGCGGCATGTGGAAACAGCTGACTCTGCACTTTGCACATTGCCCGCTTTATGTCGTTATTGCATTGCGTTTGATGCTATCTCCTCATCGTTTGCATCATTTAATTGGGTGTTTATCTGAACAGGCTTCGGTCTGTGTGGGTAGTCTGGTTATTTTAGGCACCTGCCTGCAGCCTCTTCATGCTGGTGCTCAGGTGGAAGCTGCCAGGGTGAGAAGAGTGCTGGGCATCAATCCCTCTAACCTCAGCTGTCACAGGGAGAAGTGCTGAGTGTTCTTGAGCCTCATCGCGACAAACCAACAAATGACTTAGACGCTGGCCTGATATTTAATGTCCTGCATCGGGTGATTACACTGCTGTCTGACTAAAGCAGATGAATAATGGAGTTATTCACCTTGCAGCACTTGACGTCCATTAGATTCATATATAATCCCAGCACCCCAGTGAGCAGTTTGTCATGTGGCCAGAAGACAGGCATCGATTTTCAGGGAATGGTTTCCTTGATGTGGTGGATGAGGCCTGCCCTGGAGCTATGATTACATTTTTTACCCTGATCAAACACAACACAGGTTATACAATATACAAAGGTATATTATTATAGTTATAACAGATAAAGGTAGTTTGACATTTTGTATGATATGCTCATTTGCTTTCTTTTTGTGTCTGCATGGTAAATTTGCTATCAAGCAGATTTTTTTATTTACCTTTGGACAGAGCCAGGCTAACTGTCTCCTCTGTTTCCAGACTTTATGCTAAGCTAAGCTAACCAGCTGCTGACTGTATCCTTATATTTAATGGACAGATGTAAAAGTGGTATCGATCTTCTCATCTAACTCTCATCCAGGAAGAAAGTTAAGTGTATTTCTGAAAATGTTGAATATTGCTGTAATGCAGTGGCACTCAGCTTACAGCCACGAGGTGCAGGGTGGCCTGTCGACCATTTTCTAATACCAGTTTGGCAGCATCGAAGCTTCAGTAAAAAAACATCAGCCATAATGGGGGGAGAATGAGAGATGAGAGGACATTTTTTGAAACATGACCTAGGAAAAAGAACACTGCAGAAGACAGCTAAGCCATTTCCTGTCTGTTTTCAGGTGATTTGCCAAGTGCGTTGTAGATTTGTGATATACCAATTTCTTTTTGCATACCTGCCTTTTGAGTTTTTGGGGGCATTCTTCACAAATTTTGCAACTTATCCAGACGCTTAAATGTCCTTGTCTGAGAATGTCAATGCATAATGAATTTTGTTGGATTGCTGTTTGATTTATGGGCAATTTGGGATTTTTGGGGAAATAGTTTTTAAAAATGGTGCATTTAAACACTGATTTGGGCATTGATTACCACTGTAATGATTGCAGCTTCAAAGCTTTCAAGCATTTGGGTCAGTCCTAGTGCCAGGGGAGGATCTGGGGTCTAGACTAAAGCAGAAATGTCATCAAATCCGAGAAATGCCCCTCTTTACACTTGACATGTGGGGCTGCTGCAACTGGATTTGCCTAGTTTATTAATTTTATCTAATAAATATTATTAATGTTTGGCCACTGGCCTCTTGTCATTTTGCAAAAGTGGCCCCTGGGCAAAGCAAGCTAAGTATCCCTGCCGTAATGCAGCCTTTGTTTGCTATATTATTCTGCCTATGGGAGGTAACTGACACACCTGATCCTGGGGCATCAGCCAACGTTTTCCTGTCTCATGTCTGCTGGTGTGGCCTGTTGGACCAGCACGCTAACGGTCTGTAAATACATGCATTTCCATGATCTGTCCAGATTGTCCCCTCAGGCTACAGGTCTAACATAATCAGCATAAATTCATTTGTCGTCTCCCTGCAGCCCCCAGGTTGTTTAAGGAGATCATTTGTGCAGAGGAGGTTGTTCCATCTTTATGAGATGTTGCATGGTTGTCCACAGAGGAGTCGTTTATGTGGGCTGTCAGAACAGTTGTTTAATAGGAGGATAGAGTCTGATATGTAGCTGTTTTCAGAGTGTGTTCACAGGCTTCAGGAATTCTTACTGTGGGTGGTGGAGCAATAACCCCCTCAAGTTCCAAAACTCTCCCTTCTGCCAAGCAGGCGCCCGCAGTGTTTTCTTGTCTCTCATTGCTTATCTGATGGTGAAATTTTTTTTATCTGGGGAAGTTTCCAGTCATGACAGGAGATCCTCAGGGTAACAAGATAAGCTAAGAGAAGAGTGTTGTTGTCATTTTTCGAATTCACCTTGAAAGCACTGCTCACTCTGTGCCATCTTTTAATCCTCCCCATTTCCTTTACCTTTTGAAAAGACTATATACTCTGTCAGAAACCCTCCAATCTACAGTCATCTCCCAGGCGGCACAGAAGTCGAATCCTGGAAACACCCTCGTGTGAATTCCTGCAGAGTGAGTTGTAATGTTCACTTTTTGTTGGAGGAGTTTGGCAATAATTATCCTTCGCACAGCAATCATAAAAGCAGCCAGTTAGGGCAGGCCAGCACACCTATGTTTGATGAGTGCGCTGGTGTAACTGTGTGGTTGTTTGTTGACTCATGGGGAGAACAACCTGATGTTGAAATGGATGTGCGGCTTCTCAGAGTACATTTAGGAAATGTGGATCATCTGAAAACATGAACCACAAAAACCTAAAACCAGAACTCTATATTTTATGTATTAAAGTAGTTGTTATTAGAGTAGAACAATATTGGCAGCCTTGTTCTTTCTTTTGTTATGATACAGTTATGTTAAGCTACTGTTTATAGTCTTAGTGTAGCATGTTAGCTCACATTTCAAATTAGTCAAGAAAATGAGGATTAAAACCAAAACATCTTAATCTCCCCCTCCCATTTCCTCTCTTCATCCCCAGGGTTTGCTCAGTCTCTTCCATGAATGGTCCTTCAGATGTTTGCTGGTCAGGAAGGAAAGGAATGAAGAGATTGTTGACTCACTCTGAGCAGATATGACGTTATCTGGGCAGCGGGATCGTTAAAGCGATGTGTACTTCATATGTGTTTTATACATTAAACTGCTTAGAGACAAACCTCAATCTGAAGGGACTGTTTCTTAATAATGAAAGTGTTTCCCACTCTGTGCTCAAAACATCTCTTGCATTCCTATCTTAAGATAGATACAGCAGATTCTCAGAATAGGGGCGTGCTGTGGATTGTTCAGTCGCTTTTCCTTTCTTTTGCTTTTCAAACATCTGCAGCTCTTGCTGAAACCGTCTCTCATGTGACCAGCATACATCCATAATTCATCCTTCAGTTTTTTTTTTTGCAGGCTTCTAGCTTCACTTCCGCATGTTTCCTGCGTGACCTTGTCTCCCTCCTCCCCTTCTATCTCAGTCTGATGTGTGTGTGTGTGTGTGTGTGTGTGTGTGTTTTGTTTTTAGTGTGTCTGAGTGTACCCATTGTTGACAGTGAAGACATGGGAAGTGCACACATTTGGTGTCAAAGGCTCAGCAGAGTAAATATTTCGAATGCCAGGGCTGCTATTGATTAGGTTATTATTAAAACCCTTCACGGTTGGACTGTGTATCCTGCTGAGTATGAGACACAGTGTTCCGAGTCCTTCACCTTCCCTCTGGAGGAAAACGTATGACCTCAGCTGAACAGCTCTGGGGGAGGTTTTTTGGGAGCAAGAGAAAGGCTTTACTATAGCGAGAATGAAGAAAAAAAAAAGAGTACAGTTAAAACGGGAAGGGTAAGGCTGTGTGTGTCTGTTGCCATAGCAATCTTTCCATTAAGTCACTGGCCGGGGTTTTTCCAAACAGGGCTCGTCCACCTACTGACAGAATGAAAGACGGAGTGACAGAGCGGAGAGGAAGAGAGGGAGCAAGCAGATGTTAGAAATGTAAGCAAAACAAAGAAAGCAAAGACAAATTTAGTGCTGGTCAGCGAGTGCACAGGCTCAGAGTAAAGGCTGACAGACAACAAAGCAGATGAGAGAGAAAAGACAGAAGCAGGTGAGAGGGAGAACAGAGAGGCAGGTGAGGTGCTGAGGCTTACCTCCCTCTTTAATCAGCATGGGGAGGAATGAGGGGTGCTGTTTCAAGAAAATAACCAGGTGCCTCCATAATCTTCCACATACACGATAATGTAGGTGTTACAGGCCAGCCTGCCCACACACACACACGCCACATGCGAGCCATATCCCTTCAGCCCAGTACACAGCATGAAAGCTACTGTAAACAACCAGAGGGTGGGAGCTCACAACCTGACATTTTCCTCTAACACGTCATTTGATCACTTAAAGGGATACTTCACCCACAAAATGGTCCAATTACTCACCCCGTCTTATGTGAGGAAAACTCACATTTTCTTGTGTGCCTCTGTGGTGAACAAAGAATCCGAAAACTGAGAAAATTGGAGTAAAAGGGATCCTGTTTTTTACAGCAGTAAAACTAAATCAAAACATCTGTTAACAAACGTTCACACAGCTCATACAGAATAATACATGTCTCATTTATCCATGCACCAATGCATGAGCAGAATGCGGAAATGTTTTAAATGGTAATGCATGTTTTTGGGAAGTACTGATCATAGGACTGGATAAATGAGACTTGGATTATCCTGCACGAGTTGTGTGAGAGTTTGTAAGTAAGCCGATGTTTGGACATAGTTTAGCAGTTTGTTAAACAGCCCCCTTTTATGCATTAAGAATTATTAATAGATTTGGATTTTTCCCTTGAGGCATGCAGAAAAAATGAAAGCCCTTTTCACACAGAGATCTTGCGATAGGGCTGCAACAAAGACGCATCATTACGCCGGCTTTGCTTTTTTTATGCAGAACCAAACAGTGCAGGCGTCATGCCGCACCAGTGTGCGATTTTAGATAGCATGCCAGCGTTGTGGAAGCAAAAGAAGCGTGACGGTTGTGACATGTAACCCACGTTACAGGCCGCTGTTGCTTTCTAAACAACAACGTCATAACGTAGCAATAATATTCATTTACCATTCTCTTTATATTGTGGTTGATCTTTTCCTCTGATCGGAGGGTGAGGAGCTCCCAGACCTCATTGTCTAACTAATTTGCGGACGTTTTTGGCTGCTGTTCTTCTTCTTCTTCTTTGAGTTAGCTGCTAACTGCTAACAGCTGCTTTTTAAAACTCTCAGCAGTAGGTCCCAAACCTGATTCATCGTTAAAATGTCACACCAGTCTCGTCCATGGTCCTGTTTTGCCTGCTGTCCTTTTTACATAGATGTCAATTTGGCGCTGTTTCTACCTTCACTTTCTGCTTAAAAGCGAGACAAATCTGTCCCATTTTCGCCGATTGTACCTCTAATACAGAATAGTAAGGTGGAAAAATGCCACGACATTACCACCTTGAAAGGGCAGTGTAAAAGGGGCTAAAGATTCCTGCAGGAAATCAGTGTAACATTGGCTGAGTGATTATTTTGTGGGTGAATTGTTCCTTTAAATACCACCAACATACTCCCCTGCCAGTGGTAATGGCTGCTCCTGCACACACAGTTAGGGAGCTGTTTCCCCTCCTGTCTTCCTGTGCTTCCCTCTGTCCGCTTTCCTGCTCTACTTTCTTTCACTCCTGGTCGACAACTGCGCATACGCCTTTGTCTGAGAGAGACGCCAAGAAAAACATCAAAGTTGTCCAATCCTGCAAGAGCCCAGGCCTGTGCAACACAGGCGGACCTCGCTCCACCCTGCAGTTGTGTCTGTACCTAATAAGCACCCCCAACCACAGCAAGGGCACGAGCTCTGGCTCTCTTGATTCAAAACCCAGCTGGCAGCACCGGCCTGCTGACATCATCACCACCAGTCTGGTTTCTGAGCTCCTTCCCTCCTCAGTTTATGATGTCACAACCAGAAACATTGTCATGTAACAGCCCAGAGGGCAGAGAGGCAGAGTATTCATTAGCATGTCCACATATGTATTTTTGTGCTTTTGTGACACTCTGCGGTGAGCTGAATTACCATAATGTTCTGGAGAGAGGAGATGAAGCAGGACTTTTAATGTGGTGAGAGAGTGGGGCGGGGCACCCTAACACCCAGTGGGTGCTCAGAGAGAAAAGTTGGCAGGAAGATGACGCACAAACAATCTCCACACTCAACACCCTTGTGCACTGAGGCAGCCAAAGACTGCTCATTTCTCACACCATAAAACAGAGACCTCGTGTTGTTGACACACAGCGCTCAGGACTGGCGGCACTTTGGTGATGGATCCAGATATATGTGACTAAACATGATCTCATGTCGGGGCACTGACCCGAAGAACAGGAAGGGATCACTGTCAGGTTCCTCTCGGATGTGTGTGTCATGTTTGTGTGCCATGGATGTTAAACTACTTTTGTTTTGTTCTCCTCAGGTGCGTGAGATTCTGGGCCGCTGTTCCTGTCCGGCTCAGTTTCCTATGATCAAGGTGTCGGAGGGGAAGTACAAAGTTGGAGACTCCAGTGCATTGATCTTCATAAGGGTAAGCCCTCACCAACATGAGCAAATTATGTGTCACTGTGAGCCATGAGACATGTGTTAGTGTTCATATTTTATGTTTATAGATTTCACAGGAAAATAATAGTGCATTATATTTTCAGTAAAAAATGTTGGATTCAAGATGCTATATATAACAAAATTTTAGTCTTTAAAACTGGGTTTTTAATCCAGATTAATGTCTTTAATTATTACTGATACAACTCACAGACTAAAACTGCTCTTGAATTAAGCTATTTAAGATTATATTTGAGGTATAAATAATACCAAATGAATAAAAGAAGCTTCATGCACATTGTCAGGTCACTTGCACTTCAAGTAAAGTTCTGGTTTATCACAACTTGGGCCTTATTTCAGTAATTTTGGCCATCATTTCTATCAGTTATTATAACATTCATCATGTTAGTTATTGAACTCTGGGAACATGGAGACGTCACAACAAAGAAAGCTGACAGGTACAGTTGTACAGGCAAAAACTAAAATGATTGGTTTAATTATTACCCAAGCTGTCTATGGTATACATCCATCACAGTTTGCAGATTGACCTCCTGGTTTATTGGAATACTTAACGCCCCCAAATGACCAACTACTCACCCTGTGTTAGGTTAAATTTCAGAAGAAGTCTTTGGTTTTCTCACATGCCTCCATGATGAACGAAGAAACCAAAAAGAAAGAAATTTTTTGATGAATCAGAGTAAAATGGGGCTACGTTCAACAACAGCAAAACTATATATAGCATCTTTTAACACACTCTCACGTAACTTGTGGTATGCTCAGTACTTCCCAAACACCCATGATTTGCTAAAACTTTACTATTTAAAACACTTTGGCATACACTGTTTCAGGCATGGACAAATAGCGTGCCTGGGCAGGCACATGCATTTGAACTCAATGGAAGGCAAAAGCAGAGCTCAAATTCATGCACTTGCTCTGACGTGACATTTGTACACCAAACTGTTTTTAAATATTTTGGTTGTAGCAAAAAAAAACATTTGTGATCAAAAGGTCATCAAGTTCATGTTGAATAGAAAAATAATTTGGAGCTAGATGGCAACGTGCGAGTACTTTTTGTCTTTTTCGCCAGATTAATTTTATTGTACTTGTCAAAAATTAAGGTGCGGTGTTATCACTTTTTAAATTTCACCTCCAGACAAAGTGTTTTATCTGACCAAACAGTTCGACCGCTTGTGTTTCTTGACCTCTACGTTGTAGCAATGTTGCCAGATCTCTGATAAAAATGAAAGCCAAACAATGAAAAGTTGACCTACGTTGTAATAAACCTGAATTGTCTTAAAGGTCAGCTTTACACCACGTGTTCACCTGCATATAAAAGCTACGTCGGCACGTAGCACAGTAGACTGTGAAGCCTGCAGTAATTGCATGGAACCATACGGTGTTAGCATATGGCATCATATGTTGTTTCAAGGAGAACAGGGTTATGTAGCAACAGATAACCCCCTCAGCTGCTCGTTGGCCTCAGAGCCCAGAGAACTGTACAGCGTATGTAACAGCATTGTGATTTCTCTGTCTCATGTGAGTGTTTACTAACTGGCCCACTCCCAGGACTGTACTTTTTTTTCCCACTGGGACACAATTAGAGCTGTACGTCATTTCCTTAGTCGCCCCTTATCTTGGCTGTAGCCTGTTTCTGCTGGACTGTTTGTCTCAGTTTCACTCTAAGAGCTGCCACTGAACCCACATCAGGCCTCAAAGGACCAGGCAGGAAGGCTGGCGTATACCAGGGATCGATTTAGTCTCACTTACCTAAAATGTGCCCTAGCCAGATTAATGGACTCATTGGATGGCATTACAGGTTGTCTGCATGTCAATATTTCTCCATTTTTTGCAGCACCACTGTGTGAAGCAATGGTTGGCACACTCCTTTTCTGGGAAATAGCTTCTTCTACATTCCTCGAAGGTGTCATGTGTACTGCATTCAGTAGGATTAACTGTAAAACAATGTTAGGGTTGAATCTTGTGTTTCAGTTTTTAACAAAGCAAGACTCTCCCCAGCATAATTAATAAATGCAACACTCTCTGCATAACAGTTTAAAATATGGTACTGATGAATCTTTTCACCACAAATAACTACATTAGGCTGAGCGTAAAGACTTAAAGACAGCATAGTCTCTAGAATTTCTAACATATTAGTGAAATACAGTGGCGCCCTCTTATAGGGATCGATGTCAGTCAGGGTCAAATTGATCACCAGAAGCGGATGATTATAATAGACACTTTATTTTTGCTTATTCCTCATGCAGATTACCATCTAATTGACATTTGTATGCTTATTACATGAACATAAAGTAATAGGGAACATCACATTGGGGCATTATGTGACCAAGCATTATCATTTCGCTTGATGATGACAGCTTCAACCACAGGTGCTTTCCACGTGTGCAGTCGTTTTCTGTCTCCATCAGCAGCCATGACTGTTTCTTGTTGTTAGAGTAGATGACACAAGTTAGCCGGAGGAACACAAAGTTTTGCTGCTGCATCTTGTTGGCTTTTTTTTGGCAGTTTGTCATAAGCTTTGAATGTTTTTCTTTGAGATAAAACGACTTTCTCTCCAGGCAAAGTATCATGGGAGTTAAGTAAAACAAATAGAATTACCATAGTTTTAAATGTTTTTTCAATATGTTGTCATGTATGTAAAGACCCAAAATAAACACTGTAGGCGGACTACTTTATTATCATAAACATATTATTTAAACAGCATTTGTATAGGAATCATTCTGTCTCAGGCTTTTTGATCCATATAACCTGTTCGTCCCTGTAACCGTGATCATTTTCATTAGCTATCAGTGCGCACATTAGCAATTTCCAAATGTAGGCACACAAAATGATTAATATTCCAGCCACTCGATTTTTCCAAGACATTGTAAAAGGCCAAACTTATATTGTCGAACTTTACGTGACCCATTTAACATCTTTTACTCTCGGTCATGGTGCAGACTAAAGTGGTTGATCTGTGTTAAATGAAGTCGTGACACAGAGACAGGATTGTTCTCTTTTTCATCTCATGTCATAAATGCACAATTATGAGCAATTAGGTGCACTAAAGCTATCATTAGCGTCTGTTAAATTAATCCTGTGAGGGAAGGCTGGAATATAAATTTGAGATGAGGGAAAAAATAAAAGACCTCCCTCCCTTCAGTAAAATTGAAAATACATAACCCCCCCCCAATAATTTTCCTACAGTCCCTAAGATGATTGAAAACTCATGCTGGCCTGTCGGAATAGCCATTTTAATGACAGACATATTTAAACGGGCCTGTTCGCAGTGTGTGTGTGTGTGTGTGTGTGCACGCGTCTGTGTATGTGTGTGTGTTCAGGAGCCTTTGACTTGTCAGATTAGCTCTCTTCACACTGTCTCCGCCCTCTCCTGATTCCTCCCTGGGGATGACAGTGATCACGCATATGCCCGAGTGCGGCCAACACACTTCTCTTATTCTTCTGAGGTGAGGAAGCAGGCAGCCGCTTTTGAAAGCCAACAAACCCCTATTCAGCTGACAAAGCTCTGACAAGGATCTCGCGCTGAACGAGGGGGTGAAGCAGAGAAAGCGAATGAGC
Source organism: Epinephelus lanceolatus (assembly GCF_041903045.1). Taxonomy (NCBI): domain Eukaryota; kingdom Metazoa; phylum Chordata; class Actinopteri; order Perciformes; family Serranidae; genus Epinephelus; species Epinephelus lanceolatus. The sequence goes on along the minus strand of NC_135742.1, from coordinate 24,579,676 downwards.
CATATGGGGGGGGGGGGGGGTCAATAAGGAGTCTTTGTCCCCAGGGAGGTCGAGATGCCTGCAGTCGCAGGGCACAACAGCTGAAATGAACCATGAGCTTAATTTTTGAGCTCACCAGCAAGATTTAAGAAGAAATCGGTTCAACACGCCCCTGCAATGATAACAAGAAGTCTCTCTGTTCGCTGTTGCCATAGAAACAGGGATTGGGTCTCTCTCCACTGAAGACTGTGATACCCCTTCAGTGGTTGGGAAATAAGGCAGCTAAGCCACAGATCTAAAGTGGAACATGGTCCCAAATCGTCTATTTAGCCTAAACGGCCTGCTCAGCAGTGCTGCAGCGTTATGTATAAAATATGAAATGCATAAATAGCTTGTTGGATATGGAAACAAGTGATATAGAATACAGTAACACAAAGATTTAATCATACAGCGTTTTAAATACCCTTGATGATTCTTTTTATAGTTGTGCAATTATCCCACTCCAGTTACACAAAGATATTTGTTTGTTTGGATTCCCAGTAGCTGTTACCATCATGGCAGTCACCCCTCCTCCAAAGCAGTAAGAAATTCATGAAATTGAGATATGAAGCCATGTCTATATATGTCACAACAACACCTATGTTGTAGTACATTTTACATTCAGTGGCACCCCCAGAAACTTCTCTTAGGGGTGACCAGATGGGGCCACTGAAGATTTTAGGATGGCACACCAAAACCAAAAGCCCAAACTGTATTTCAGGAATTCAATTATGCACTTGAGGTATATAGGCTAGTTGAAAGTTGTGATGATGTGCATAGGCTAATACTGGTACAGTAAGAGTTTGGAGTTCCACAACAATCCTGTTTTAATGTGTCACGTATCGATGCATGTTTGGTGATTCATTGTTCCTCAAATAGACTGGTTGTCATTTTCCTTAAAAGGACAAATATACAGCTTTGATTTGAAGAAGTTAATTGATTGGAAGGAACAAAACATTTACTGGGAACAAGCCCTCTCAAGTTTAGGGGAGACTGGTGGCTACCCATAGATAGAAATGTTCACTGGGTTATCTTGAAGTGAGAGTGTGAGAGACCTCTTTGAAAGTGCCCAAAATTTAGCCTTAAATTGTAGAGTCATTTAGCTCCCTGAAAGACAAGCTATGCTGACATGGTTGATACTAATAGATGCCATAGATCAGTGGTTCCCAACTGATGGGTCGTGGTCCAAAAGTGGGGTGTGGGTCCTGAATGGACCGCAATTGACTCACGACATGTCAAGTTTGTTAAAAAAAAAAACACACTTAAATTTGAAAGTATAGTGAATTTCTGGCCCAAGCTTTTATTTTGAAGTGCCATATCTTGCTGTAGAGTGAGTGAATAACATACAGCTACTTAACAAAGACAACAAACTAGTCACTTTGTGGACCTTTAACTAATGACTCTGGGGCAATCTGGACCCTGTGACTAGACCAGTTGGGAACCACTGCCTTAGGTTGTGTAGTTTCACAATATACCACTACTGTTGCACTTGCTTAAAATGAGCATGCCACAGCTTCTTAAAGACAGTGGCGGGACCAGTAGTTGTATTAGGGGGCCATGGGGCCATTGAGGTCCCACCTTGAGTCGCCACTGTGTACTCTAAGCAAAAACTAACATAAGTGATAGCAGAGACAGTGATAATATTGATGAGTTGATAACTTTTAAATTAATTGCAAACTAATTTTATAATCACTTAATCTGTTTCAATATTTTTTTTTTAAGAAAAAAAGTCTAAATTCTCTGATTCCAGCTTCTTGAATTTGAATATGGTTTCTTTACTTTTCTATGACAGTAAACTCAATATTTGGGTTGTGGACAAAAGAAGACATTTGAGGATATCATCTTCAGGAAAATAAATTACACATTGATTGACAATGAAATTAATTATCAGTTGCAGTGGTACTCTGCAGTGTGTGGATCTCTGTCAAGCTTTATGATGTTTATGTATTGTAGATTATTCATCAGTGATGATAAAAATATGACATGAACTCACACAGCCTTGCTTTTCACTGCTGGCACACGATGGTCACGCAGAATCACACAAACAGTAAACCTGTTACTGACATAAGGCCAGGGCAGTGGACAGTAAGCAGTTTATACCATCAGGTCTGATAGAGATAAGCAGATCAGCTGTTTTGACGGATTTCATGTAGTAGGAGAGCAAGGCCGATGAAAAGACTTGTAGTGGATTGGCAGGGATTGTATTAGAGAGAAGGTGGGGTCAGACTTTGGTGCACATGTCTGTGGCCTCTCTCTGACACACGGTCAGGGACCCAGAGATGAGGCGCTGGGCCACGTGTGATTTGGTGGCAATAAACTCTGTGCCAGCCCACGCAGATGTACCAATATGGCTTTGCCTCGCCTGCCCTCAGAGACACGGGTACAATCTTTAAAACATGTGGCTGGCAGACCTTATTACACAACCCAAGGCGGGGGGACGCATCCACGGGGCTCTCACATCAGGCAAATTGCATTGCCTCAGTAAAGGCAAATTCTGCCTGGAGGCAGCGAGACTCTTCGGTCTCATCTTGTGGATGTGTGTGCTTCAAAGAGCAGAGGAGAGTAGGAAGTGACATATCCACCGACCCCCCTCTGTTTTAGCAACCCAGGCCCCCTCTCCTCTCTGGTCCTCTCCACGGTAACTGAAGTCTCAGCTGAGGAGCAGAGAGGACATCAGGGTGAGTTGTTATTACCATGCTAATTCACCCTGCTTCCCCCTGAAAACACGGGGAAGGCATGAGAGAGAGAGAGCCCAAAAAGAGAGTGTCTTTCACAGCACTTTGGCTCTTTCTTATGCCACCGTACTCTGTTTAATTGTGAGTTGGCATGGCAATGAACAGCCCTCATAATAGCAGCAGCTGGGGGTGATGTGGGAGAAAGAGGAGGTGTGGGGGAGGGAGAGGCAGGGGCACAGGCAGGGGTGCATCTAGATGTTGCATAACACTGAGGACCAGCCAGCCCTCAGCAAGCTGTCCCACTTGTGGAATTTGCATATCTATTGACTTGTGCAGTGTGTGTGGTAGTGCAGCAGTATATCAAAAGGTTTAGCCATTTTATTTGTGCACGAATGTGTGTGTTACTCTCCATTTATCTATTGAAGACTTGTTTTCTCTTTTCTCCCCTCAGGTCCTACGTACTCATGTGATGGTGCGTGTTGGAGGGGGCTGGGACACTTTAGAGCACTATTTGGACAAGCATGACCCGTGTCGCTGTGCTGCTTTCGGTGAGGTCACTTCCTGTTCCCTGTCAGCCCATTACAAAACAACTTCATTGTTGTGTCTCGTTGTTGCATAATTCATCATGCATTTAAGATCATAAACAAATGATTCACATCTGATGCAATATGTACAGACTACAACACTGTGAAGGTCAGCAATGTTGAGAAATTGTGTTTGTCATACAGTCTTAGTCATAGATGGATTACTGAGGCCCAGGGGCCAAAAGTCTCAGGGGTCCCCCTGACCTTCACCTGCAAAATGTCACTTAAATTAACAGGTATCAACCAGTAAGAGACTCAAAATGACCCCAAAGAGATGCGGAGGAACTGCAAAGAGACACAAAACAACCAAATTAGACACAAATATATCTCAAAGAGACACAAAATGACAACGAACACATGCAAAGGAACTACAAAGAGACACAAATGACCACATGATGACTAAAAAGAGATGCAAAGGAGCTAGAGACACAGAACAACTACAAAGACACAAATGTATCTCAAAGACACACAAATTGACCTATAAAGAGACATAAACAACAACAAAGGCATGCAAATGAACTACAATGAGGCACAAAATCACCAGAGATCCATAGAAACTACAAAGAGACACAAACTGACCTTTAAAGAGACATAAACAACAACAAAGACATGCAAAGGAACTACAATGAGGCACAAAATGACCAGAAAGAGATGCAAAGGAACTACTAAGAGACATAAAACAACCAAATTAGAAACAAACATACCTCAAAGAGACACAAATTGACCTTTAAAGACACAAAATGACAACATAGACACACAAAGGAACCACAAAGCAGTATAGAACAACTACAAAGAGATGCAAAACAACCAATAAGACACAAATGTACCTCAAAGAGACACAAAGTGACCTTTAAAGAGACATAAAACAACAACAAAGAGATGCAAGAAACTACAGAAAGAAACAAAATGACCAAAAAAGAAACAAATATTTCTCAAAGAGACACAAACGAGTATAAAGGAACAAAAAACAGCCATAAGGACACACAAAATTACCGCAGAGACACAAAACCACAAAAAGATGCTGAAAACTTCAAAGAGACACAAAACAACAATAAAGAGGAAAAACCAGCACAAAGTCTGCCTGTCTTGCTCTTATGAAGGAGAGGTGGTGGGGCCTTTTGCATGTCTGTGCCCAGGGGCCCAATGTCTCATATTCCACCCAGGGTCCTTAATTCTGTTGTTTCAACATTGTGATTTTTGCTTTCGACTGATTTGACACAGTTCTATCACCCAGCAACAATCGGCCTCTTTCATACTGAAACCAGAACAAAATTACTTCCAGCCAGGAAATGTAGGTCTGCAAATTGATGTGCGTTTGTAATGGAAAATGTGAAGTCACTGTGACTCTGTAATTCCTCTACAGTTACCTGATCCCACAACACATCTGTGTAGCAATGCAACATACAGACATTGGCCTTATAATCCCTACCCATTAAATGTTTACTCTCACTTTGATTAGCAGCAGTGATACATGCCTGTACACTATGCTGGATGAGACCATCCCTCCTTATCTGTGGAGTCCACACTGTTGCTGAGGTGGTGATGTCAAGGGCCAAGCGTCTGGCCTCGACAGCTGACACAAGCTGAAGTTGTAATTGGTGCTACATTTCTAACCACAAGAGGCCATGTTGAGGATCACACAGTATTAAGTGATCACAGAAATATGCCTTTTGTGTTCTATAAATGTCTCCCTAAATGATGTGATCATTAGCATCTCTGTGGTCGGCTTGTTTAACAAGTAAGGGTCTGTCTATCCCTGGCTCAGGGAAGCATACATTATGTTATGTACTGCTGCTATCCAAGAGCGTGATAACATTGATGTTGTTAGTTATGATATATTTCTGGATCTTTAAGGGCATTTTCACACCTGCCTTATTTAGTTTGGTTGAATCAAACCCTGGAGCGTTTACTCCCTTGGTGTGGTTTGTTCAGGGGGTTGTCAACACAGCCATCACACTTGCACTTGAGTGTGAACCAAAACAATCAGACTGTGACTTTGTCAAAGACGTATCCTCAGTCACAAACAATCTCTGGTATGGTTTGGTACGGTTCATTTGAAATAAGAACATGATCCGACCTTGATCCAACCCAGCTGAAGGAAGCATTGTACTCTTTTTTTGGATTAAACCAGCTCCCGTAGCCGGCTGCACAGTGCTTGAGTGTGTACTTCAGCTACACTAGAGCATATCAGTGCTAAACAGGTGTAGGCTGTTTTGAAGAACCCAGACATACCTGATAGATCTACCAAAATATTTTTGGCTAATGAGCATGTCACAGTTCAGGAGGATTACTGTAACCCTCCTCCTTAACAGTCTTAATATGTGCCTTTGGCGACTTTTTTGCATCAACACATTATTTTACATCCGCGCCTCAATTTCAAATTGTATAGTTTGACTAAATGCAAACAATGTAACGAACAATGACAGGGGCCAAGATCAACCCACGTAGCTGGTCCTCCATTGTGAAACTGGAAAGTAGTGTATGAATCTATTTCTGGAGTCTACACATAGGTGTATGAAGAGAACTGAATACAGCATTGGAGGTGAGGCCCCCTTCGTTCCCATAAAAGCACCCACTACTTCACCTGGTAGAGCAGATGCCCCATGTTCAAAGGCTACGTACTTGCTACAGTGGCCGTAAGTTCAATTCCAACCCATGGCCCTTTGCTGGATTGTCACCCCTCCTCTCTCACCCCTTCATTCTGATCTCTGGGTATAAAACTACATGAGCCCATAGAGCAGACGTACCAGGGACTTCCACTGGCCAAGTCGGCTACCTTTGAGTTTAGCCCTCTGCTAATTTGAATGGGCATACAATGATTTAAAAGCCCCTTATAGACTTTCAAAATGTTATAAGACCAAATGAATTAAATTCTGATACTGAAACAAGTCATTTTTCAGGGTTTGTGATGCCCAAAAAATGTATCCGCTGATTTACAAATGCCTCTTTCTGAATGTAAGTCTATAGGAAAAAAACATTTTTTGGCCCCATGATGTCACATGACAGACCCTGGAAGTTGTAATTCCACCTTTGGCTACTATGTCAAATTGGCTTCAAAACCTGGTGCTGTTCCTGGGGAGGCGTATATAGTTGCAAACACCTTTCATCTGTAGTGTACACGACACATGCCTACAAACGGTGCCCTCCACTAGTACAAGACAAACCCACCGTCATGATAGTTATCTGACCCCTGCTACAGCATGACAATGTAGTGAGTAAATATGAGGCCAAAGAAGCAGTTATCCAGTTTATTTTTCATTATAAATGAAGATGTGATTAACTTTATAAGTAACAAGATGTAACCCTTACTATTACCCTCAGCCTAACCTTATTCACCTCTCTTTTAACCTAATATCTCATAGCTAGCTAATTGCTACCTTAGCATTTTCATCGGGCTTCTGATTCCAGGTCAAGGAGCGAAGGGGGCTTATCGTGGACTGATGTGTAGCTATGGTGGGTGAGTCATATAGCTAGTGGGTGTGTCACGTAGCTGCTCTAGCTGCAGTTTTTTCAACTTACTTCCCAGAGTTTTCCTGCATGAAAATTCTGACCAATGAGAACAGTTTCCTCATGCATTGCAGATTTCAGTCTGCTTGTACATGCTGCCATGTGAACACAAATCAAACTAAAGGCAATATGCAGCATTGTAACAAAGTGGTCCCTGATGCAGACCAGAGCAAACAAAGTTTAGATGTAAGAAATACCCTTGATTACTGTTTTTAAAGGCTGTCTGACAATGCTGGTTTGAAGCCTATCTTTAACTTTTGTCATCAATCTGTCCCCACAGCCCACCGGTACCACCAGGCTAAAGCCAGTGGCCAAGGCCAGGGCGGCCACAGCAAGTCCTCAAGCGCCCATTCCTCCCGCTCTACCAGCCCAGGTCCACACTGGCGAAATGATGGCATTGCACCATACAAACCTCCTGACAGGCGCTCCCTGGAGCCCCCCTCTGCTCCATGTGCCTCTTCCACCTCCACGAGGTCTGGCCGCTCCCAGAACCCTTCCGCCCCCACCGAGCTGGACTCCGGTGCAGCACGCACTCTACTCCCACGGCCGCCACGAGACCGCTCAGAACCCCGCCACTTTAATCCTCTCAGGTGAGTGTGTGCGTCTACACAAGTGTGCGGATAAGTGTGTTAATGATAAGAGATTAATCTCTCGCAAGTAGCCTGGCAGATCATGCTCATGCTGCTTGCTCCTTCGTGCCCACAGATGACCAAACAGACAGAGAGTCACACACAAAGAACTGGGAAAATAAACAACAAATACAAATGCCAGGAAGCCACAGATTAGACCAGAGCAGATTTATCTAATCTCAGGTGACATTGACCAGATAACCCTATCTTACACAGCCACCCTGCAGCATTTCCTGGTGGCTACAAGGAGGACATAAAACATATTTACTCAGCTCACCTTTTCCCCACTCTCCTCTACTTTCATTCAGTTAAAGGAGGCCTATTGTGATTTCCTTATTTTCTGTCGTATATACAATATTGTACGTTCATCTTAAAGTGGCTAAAGTGTAAAATAACGAGGGAAATATATGTAATCGAAATCCTTGTGAGCAAAGACCTCAGGCTTCAGACTTCATTTTGGATCATCATTGCTGTAAAATGTCCGTTTGTGAAGATTTTGGTTTAGAATTGTTAATTAGTGATTTATCATCATAGAAAATGTCACTATACTACGTTACAGTCATTCTCCGGGCTACAATAACAATGCAGAGCATGAATTTATTGGTGCAGAGATGCCAATAACGCAGATACAGAAGACCTGGAAATGCTGACCAGTCAGAGCAGAATAGACTTTTCCGGGAGGGGGTGTTAAAAACACAGGCGCTAAAATGGACCGTTTCAGACACAGGGTGGGTACAAGTGTTCCACCACAGACAGTATGAGGAAAATAAAGTGCTTTTTTACCATTAAAGCATGTGAACATGTTCTCCTAGAAACCCAAAATACAAGTGTGAACCTGAATATGAGCACAATAGGCCCTTTTTAATTAGACTGGCTGTGATTCTGTGCGGGCTGTTGCTCAAGCCTTTCTTCTCTCGCCATGGCAAACAGATGGTCTGACTTAATATGAAAAAAACAAAACAAATGAAAGCACACATCAGTTTTCTCAGATATGCTTGTGAAGCGGCACATCAGTGATAGAGCAGTGGCTATGCTGGTGGCATCAGAGCCAGAGTGGTGGCATGTTAAGACCATTATGAGTGGCTCTGTCTGTGGGATATAAAGACAATAAAACCTGCTTATGTTCTTTATGAAGCTGGTTAAAGGTTTAGTCGGTCACATACCTTCCCTATATGTCAGAGTGTGAAGGCACCATTGTTTAACACAATTTGGAGCTGAATGGTGGTTTACTTTGGCCTCTAGCCAGTGTGTGGCTCATTTCTGTATTGAGCGATGGCTCAGACCAGACGTCAGGGCAGCAGCTCATTCGAATTAACCCTGTGTGGGTGGGGCATCGCCCTTCAAGTGCGCCAGACTAGATGAAGACTAATCTGACAACTATCCGTCGACAACTGTTCACAGCTAACTGGGGAAGTAGGTCAACAGGTGGGCTCCATACAAGCGAGTTGGCATGCCTGATCGTAATCTAATTTCTGAGGATAACTTTAGAGGTCTGCTGTAATAAACACTATTTAACACTGATTAAAAGTACACCTGTGATCTAAATGAAAACTGCATCCTGACCACCAAGATTCAAAACACAGGAATGGAGTGTGTCATTCCTAAATTTACTGAAGGGTGTTTTAATGCATGACAACAACTTAATACATTGTTTTCTGGTGCTTTAAAGGTTTCAGTTACAACAGAAGTATCTGTAAACTTTAGGGTAAAACAGAATGTGTTGAGTTGGAAAATCTACACAACATTTGTGGTATTATCATGAATATAAATGACTCTTTGTCTCTTCTCTGCATTGTAGGAATAAGGAGACAATGATGCCAGTGGCAAGACGTCTGTCTGGAGACAGTGACTCCTCCACAGCCTCCTCTAAGGGAGGAGGTGGAGGGGGAGGAGGAGGTGGGGGACGGTACTCTCTAGGAGGTGCCTCACGTCGCTCTGGTGATGAGGTAGTCCTGCTAGTCAATCGCAAGGAGGGAAAGCATGTGATTGAGAGGCCTGGAGCTGGAAATCAGACCCCATCCCTGCGTCCCTCACTGCCCCGTGCGCGCAGCCAATCTCGGGAACGTCCTGGTCTCGCCCCAATACTCAAGCCGAACCCACCACAAGGATCCGCTGATGGATCACGAACATCCCGCACAGAGAGGGGCCGCTCCCTCGGAAATGAGGGCCCAAGGAGGATCCATGCTCCACGTTCCCACAGCCAGAGTAAGATAACTAGTCGTACTCGGTCCAGTGATGCCAGCCCGGGACCTGCTTCCTGCTACAGAGACCCTCAGCCCCCACCTGCGGACAGACGAGAGGACCTCCGGGCCAAACAATTGCCCCCATCCTCACCTAGAATAGGTGGTGGGTTTAGCAAGAGGCAGTCGTCCTCGTGCTCTAACTCACCTGTTAAAGGGGTACAGAACAACAACAGCAGCCCCAGCAAGAAGATTATCACGACTCCCAGACCTCCTGCTCCTCGCTCACCCTCTGTAGGAAAAGGCAGACTCCTGCCACCAGTCTCCTCAGGAGGTCGACGCTCACCTCACTCATCTCCCCGCAACTCTCACCATCATGCTGCCCGCTCCCCTCGGACCTCACAGGGCCCTCGCTCTGCTGGGCGAGGCCACCATAGGAACTGGTCTGGCCTGGAGCGCCAGGAGCCCGAGGAGGAAGGACTGGGCCTTGGCTTCCAGATGCTGCCAATGCTGGACCCCCAGAGGGAGCAGGATCTGTATCGCAGCTTTGAGGCTGAGTTTCTGGCCAATACCCAGCAGGCTAAAGGAGTGTCTTGTAGAGCCCCAGGAGGAGCTACCGTGCAGGGAGCTGGGACACATTCAGTGCCAGCACCCATGGATCCAAATGTCACTGACTCTGCCTATTCCTCTTCTAACTCCTCCACCTCCTCCCTGAACGTGGGGGCAAAGATAGGAACTCTGCCTGACCTCAGGGAATCCAAGAGAACTAATCCCCGTCACTTCCCGCTGGACGACCCCTTGAATTTACTTTATGGACACAATTTTGGAGGACCACACAACTTTGGTCCAGGAGAGCCTGAGCACTGGGGGGAGCGTGGAGGGGCTCTCAAGAAGCTCCCAGCCATCTCTAGTTCTATCGAGGAGAGGGAACCTCCATCTTCCCTGCCTGGTCTTGGTGACACAGACAGATTGATGAATCAGGTCCCCTCGCAACCTGCTTTCCACTGTAGGAATATGAATGGAGACCCTGGAGGTTGTCCTCCCACAGGGGGGCTGACAGGTCAGCAGGGTCAGCTTGGCTGGGGCACAGGTCCTGAGGGAGATGTTCCTCTGGAGAATCACCAGCCAAACTTACCATATGACCTAGAAAATGGTGACGGCAGTGATGACCTCCCACCCCCAGAGGCATGTCCGTCACCTGTGCCCCTCCCCCCCTCAGAGGACTGCTCCTTCCAGGATTCCTCTAGTGAAAACTCTTCCATGTGCTTCAGCCTGAGCGAATCTCGCTCTGAATCCCCCCCACCATCCTCACCCCTGACCAACGGGGACACTGATGGAGAAGGGCTGCAGACTAAGAAAGGGCAAAAGAAGACAGACAGGGTAGCGCCTATCTCCAAGCACAAACTGAGAGGCAGGATGAGGCCTCGCACTGACAACAGGCCAGAAAACAGCCCCTCACGTATCCCCACCCCGGTCAGCTACAGAGATCTGCAATCACATGACACGTTCTCCCCAAGCCACACCCCACCGCTGTCCCCGCAGAGCTCGCGCTCTACTGGTCGTCCAGCCACATGCAAGGGCCTGCACCAGGCCTTTGCGGATATGATCCATCCTCAACCACGTTCCCCAGCCATGGGCAACAAAGACTGCTCCTACCCTGGACAGTCAGGGAGCCTGGACACTGAAGCTTGGATGTAGCACAAATGAGACAAGGGGGTTGTTGTCATGAACTTTGACTACTGTGTAAAAAAAAAAGGACTGGGCTATAGACTGTTTTCACTGCATGTCTAACACTCCTTCTTTTTCACTTAGTTTCTCCCCTGAATAACTGCAGGGGGTTCACATTGCTTTTATGTTGCACTCAAGCCAAATTATTTATTACCAAAGGAATGGTCTTTAATATTACTTTTACTGTAATTTTAATGTGTGCATGGGGATGCTTTTGCCAATCATAAGGTGTTTTTTTTTTTCTTTCTTTCTTTTATTTTTTTGCGAAGACACTTGTGAAATTCTCATGGTTGATACAGAAAGATAGAGAGAGAGCATATGTGCTGCCATGTGTCCCGCCGAGGGGCATGGTGAAGTGCCAGGGATTTATAGCTGCAACTCTATAAAACAGTGTAAACACTAAACCTTCAGTCAGGTGGATTGGCTCCCTCTCGTGGTCTGCCACAGCAACTCTGCTTGCCTTGATAGTCAAAATACTGGTGTGATGACTGTGATGTTTTCAGTCTCTCCACATATATGACTCCGTATACTCACATTTTACGATATACTAATAGGTAGCATAGACAAAGGTAACCCCATCATTCCTCTGACTTTATGAACACTACATGCACTACAAATCTCTGTACAGTTGTTGTTGTCAATGTCACCTTCTCACAACAATTGATGTCGTCGAGATAGATATTGGTTTTTAAATGCTTAATGTGTTACAGGTTTTTAAGGTTACGTTTAATGCAGTAAAACATTTTAAATTTATTTCTATTTTTAAGTGGATTAAGTATAAAAAAATACGAGGAGCAGTGAGGATCGAGTAACTTTTGTGTCATTGTCACTGAAACAGAAATGTTGGGAGCTCCTCCTCTGACCAAACTGTTCTCTGGAATACAATGCTACATATACACAAAACTCAAAGGCTTAGGAGAATGAATGTGTAAATACATGTTGATGTGCTCACCAATGGATGTGGGTATTTTGTATATAAAGAAGGCATCAGATATACAGTTTAATGTACATATTCACCGTAATCAGTTCTGTGCTGCCTTAGCTATGCAACATTGGTGTTGGAAATGCCTTGACGATTCCCTTTGCCTTAAAATGTATTCGCAGGTTAGTTTTTGAATGTTTTTTTTGCTCGACTTCACAAAGATCTGTTCGGTAACACTACATTGCCATCGTTAACTGTTTATGATGATCGAAATTTGAGAGTTTGAGTGTGAATGTGGAGGTAACGTGAGGAACATTGCCAATTTTAATCATACATTATACTTGATGTAGGTGCACAATTCATGATAAGCATATATAATTTATTGCCTCTGAATCCTAAAAGTTGTTTTGAAACACAAGAAGCCAGATAACCTACTTAGATGGATTTTAAAGACACAGCACAATCTGTGGTGACATCTAGTGGCTAAAGAAAGACATGTTTTATTCACAGCAAAAAAAGGAAACTGTTCTCTGTTTTTGGAATGACACGTTCTGGTGCTGATTAGAGCCAATAGTAATGGTATGTTAGGGGAAGTTTGATGGATGAAGAATGACTTTGAGACTTGAGTGTCTGAATGTGAGCAGCAGTGCATGAATAATAGATACTGTAACTGGATATTAGCGTTCTCTCGTGAAGCTCTTGCACAGTTGTAGTTATAGTTGCCAGACCCCAGCTACAGTACTTCTGTTTTTCGGTATTTAACAGGACTTTGTAAAATATATTTGAAAGTGGAAACGTTTGACTTGTTATGAAGAGAAGGTGGTGGCCATGTGTTTACGGTGATTTTGATAAATCTCTCCCGGAGAGATTGTAGAGAAAATGTCGGGAAAATGAAAGAAGCAACATATGTGGATAACATCTTTTTTGCGAGGCAGTGACACAGTGAATGGGCCGGGGGAAAAAAGAAGAGTGTGCATATATATGTGTACATACTGTATGAGAATATGTACAGAGTTGGAGTGAAGAGGGGAGTGATGTAGGTCTAATTTATTTATTTATTAAATTAATTCTCACTGGGCTAAAGTGACATCTGCGTCCCAAGTACTGTTAAATGAGCTGTAAGTGGTTAGGGAAATTCTAAATGAGGTGCGGCCCAACTTGAATAAACATTAGGCATTTTAAGATTTTTATTTTCAACAGTTTACTTTAAAGAGACATAATATGTTAAAAATAATGCCAGTTTAAAAACTGATTCAAAAGAGACAAACTAAACATATTGTTTTGCAATATTTAGAGATACAGTAATTTGATTTAATGCAGACTCTTCAATGCTACAAATAATTTATGATGTATCAGTATTGTTAGAGCTACACATGTATTCTAATTGTTTTCATTTTAAATTTGTTTTGGCTTATTTGAAGACATTTTGATCAACTGGCGTTTAAATGTACCAATAATGTGAACTGTGAATTCATACAAACATTTGGTTCTCAATCACAAAAGAGTGATTGTCCTCATCATATGTTCTTTGTCCTACACAACTTTACAAATTTCATGAATCTCTCTCTCTCCTTCTCTCTATCCCTAATCAGCGAAATCTGAATGTTCATGATTTGACAATTTCTCGTTTGCTAATGTTGTTTTCACGAACACTCCAGTTTAATGTACAGATTGCTTGACATTGTGGAATTTGTACGTATGAAATAGCAATACTGCAACATTTCACAGGTTTTTTTTTAAGTTGAAAATGCTGTCAAGTTGTTCTTGTAATAAATATTTTCCTCTGAAGTTTCTGAGTGATCTCTGATCAATATTTAATACAGAGCTTTCGTCACAGCAGTGTGCAGAGCAAACTGGGTCTGGATGTGGAGGAAGTCATGCAGTTCGTGTTTGAAATGAACCAAACTGTGAACATGGATTATGACAGTATTACTCTTAATGCACATGTGATTTACTCACATTTTGTACTTCTTTGTTGTAAAAGATGTAAGTTACAGTGTGTGTGTGTGTGTGTGAGCATCCTTGTTGTCCAGCTGATTGATATCTGATGATCTCTTTGTGCAGTCTGGAGTTCAAAAATGCAACAAGGCCATATGCCCTATACCCTGTCTTGGAGTTTGTGCAGAACAAAAATACTAACATTTCCCTTCAAAATGATCATCTGCTCATGCATTGAAAAACTAATGCACCTTTTTAAGCAAATTGACCCATATTTAAAATAGCCTACACTGGCTACCTGTATCTTTTAGAGTTGATTTTAAAGTTATTTTACTTGTTTAGAAAGCTTTAAATGACATCAGAGATTTCTATCATTTTTTACTTTTAAATGTTCATGTGTCCCACAAGAAGTAGTGGTGAGAGTGCTTTCTGTTTTTATGCTCCTAAACTGTGAAATTCACTACCTCTGGATATTAGAATGGTGGGCGACCTATCTTTTTAATCTGGTTTTTAATGTGGAGTAACATTACCGTCTTGATTTTTAAGTCTCAACCAGTAGTTTTGACCTTCTTTTATCTCTCCTGTTCATTTTTATTCTATTTTATTTATTTATTTATTTACTCTCTTTTTATTCTGTGGAGTTTTAATCATCTTTTTGTGCAGTTTGTTCTGTTTTGGTTGGGTTGCTTTTTTCATATTTTATTGTCTTGTGTCTGTTTTATCCAATTTTGTCATGTGAAGCACCTTGGGCTGCATGTTTGTATGAAAGGTGCTATATAAATAAAGTTGAGTAGATAAAACTAATGTATTCTAACACAACAGTCCCAAGATAAATCCTACCATTTTTAAGGTTAGGGTGATTGATTTTTGTTTAAACTGTTGCTGAGAGGTGTCGATTCACCATTATGGTCATTTTAGAAGTGCTTTTGATTATTGTGCCATATTTAGAGGTGTTTCTGATATTTAGTCTGATTTAAATGGATGGACAAAACATAAGAAACGCCTTTTATCTTGAAAAAAAAAAAAACAATGAAAATTGATATACAAGGCATGGACAAGATATTAGAAACACCCTTAGTATGAAATAAGTCATGAGCAGGGTTTGGACTGCATTAGTATGTACCAAATAAACTGGAGACTGAGTATATTAGGCCTCCTACTGTACAAACAGATCCTAATTATTGTCTTTCAGTAACTGTTTGGTAATTATGTATTTATTTTTTAGTAAATTACATTTAATGTTTTGTCAGCTTACAGAGATCAGTGGCTTTGTGAAGTAGCCTGCTACATCTTAAGAGTGCTAATCTTCAGAAATAAGATATTGTTGATAAAGTTGTTGAGCCACTTCAGCTCCCAGACATCCTCCTCTGGCTGAAAGATGACGCTGCCTGTCTCTTTGCAAACGTTATTTTGTGGAAAGACGGAAGTAAATCAAGTGGGAGGGGACGAAGGCCATCACAGCCCCTACTACGCCTGTCACGGTAAGATGTTTGTGGAGCTTTTCCTCTCCAAATTCGTAGTGTGGCGAGTCTAATTTTAACTCCAGAAGGTACACTAATTCTTTCGGTAAGGTTTGAACCAGGCGGACAGATTAAGAGCTTAACTATCCCGGCAAAGGCTTCCTTAAGCCTGTGCTTAGAAGGTCATGTCTCAGCTGTGCGAGCTAGAAAAGTGGCCAGGCGCTAGCTGACACTGACAGGCACACTGCACCAGACAGTTAGCCTTTAGCACCACTTTCATTCATCTAACTGCTGCAAACATGCAGGAATGGGCGAATCAATTATGCGTGAGTAATCGATCGGATAGTATCGTTGATTGCAGAGCTATCTGCAGTATTTTAACCAACTTTACCGTCACATATTTTAGTTTTATTCCAACTGAATGAAGCACTCTCGAGCCTGCTATGCTAACGTTAACGTAACGGTAGCCTGGTGCTAGCCAGCTAGCGTACCTTTCCTCTAATTACTTTTTTGGCTAAGTTAGCAGAATAACTTAAAGCCAGCTAGTGTGAAGTACTCCTATTGTTAGCTTGCTAACTATTTAAGGGCACACTATTAGTTCAGTGTCAGTATGGTGAGGCAGCAGCGTGAATTTTCGTTCAAACGTACCGAAATGAGCTATAAGGTCTTGTTAGCTAGCTCGCTAGCAACGACGGCAGGTGTATTTGGTTAGCTTGTGGCTAACAGCCTATCTGATGTTGACAGCTACCTGAGCCTTAATGAATAATGAAACTGCCACGTTTAATTAATGAAGCGCTGTAATTTGTCAACGCAGCTCATTTTCACAGGCATCTTTCATTAATGTAGACGTAATGTCAAATACCTGTTAACATTACTCTCTGCTAGCATCGTTTTCCTGCAAGTTTCATTGAATTAAACGTTATTATTAAACGTTAACAGGAAGTCAGTCCAATGAATGAAAGGCTAGTGACATTATCAGCCATGATAATTCTTACTGAGATGCCATCTGTGTCATTCAGTGTAGACAGCAGCCAGAGATTGCATCAATATTTGTATTGTGATTATAAAGTAATCATGATATAATGTTATATTCATAACAATATGGCACCCAGTCATAAAGCATCACAGCTGTCAACAATATTACTGTGTTGTTATTTCTCTAAGCAAAAAATATTCACTATATATTCAGGGCAACACTGAAAAAAATCAAGGCAACATGATATGAAGTGTAATGATCATGTGTACAAGTCATATGATTCTTAAAAGTACACAGTTTATGAGACAAAAAAGTCATGGTCAGTATTTTTGAGTAAGTCATGGTTTTATTTTCCCTCTTTTTTGTGTGAATTTGTGTTCTCTTGGGTTAAGTGGATTGGGTTAAAATTCTCTTTAACTCGAGTACTCTTGCTTGGGATGTATTGCAGGAAGCATTGTTGCTTAAATAGGAAAAGATCCTTTGCAGAGAGGTGCTGCACTATGAGTGGAAATCACCAACAGGAAATACTTACAGATAAATGTTGCAGAAATTGACTCAGTGAAAGAGATATTGCAGACCAACATTATTCAGGATTGAAGAGATGATGTTAGTGTCTGTTTTCTTAGCAGAGTCCATTGTTTTCTTGTGTCTGATAGATCACTGCCACTTGTTCAAGAGAAGACAGGAATTCCTTTTATTTTCCTGCGCTTGCACTTCTAGTGTTTCCTGTTGCTCTTGTGATGCTCCAAGTTTCCACTCAGGAAAAGATTTCACAGACATCCTTCTCACCCTCTGTATCTTTTGCAGGAGAATCGACACATTGGATCCAAGATGACGGACTCCAAGTACTTCACCACTACCAAGAAAGGTCTGATAACTTACTCGTTTTTATTTCATGAGATAAATGATTTAATGTGTAAAACACATCAGTGACACGTGACAGTTTTCATATTCTATAAGTTCACAATCATTGCTAGAATTGCTACCTTTTTTTTTTTTTTTTTGGTTGTTGACATGGTCTAATTAACTTAAAACTTTTCAGTGGGTTCAGAGAAACATGATGTATTACATGTTTATTGTCATACAATCTATGAAAACAAAAATGCTTACTCAATTGAAGGATTTTCCTCGCGACATGAATGCATATTCTGCCTTCTGAAATATAGCCATTACTAATACTGAAATGACCTAGCTTAACACTGAAAAAAATTTGAACCAGATATGTTATGACCCTGCTTTGTATCGACATTGTTGCCAAGAACTGAACAGCTCTGGTTATTGTAAATCAGATTAGACACATTGAGCATTAGCTGGCAGAGATTTAAATGTCTGCTGTGCCTCCTGTTGTAATTTGTGTGGCTCGTCTTCTTACATGACCCAATCTGTGCGTGTTTCTACACACGGGGCTTAGGAAATGCAAACAGACACTTATGAGTGATAGTTTATAGACTCCTTATGGTTGTTTGGAATACTTGACATGTAGAAGCATGTTGCTTTCAGTGTGTTCTTTTCTGTGCCTGATGTTGTTGTTGGGTACAGTCTGTTACCAAAATCTTAAAGGAGATTGGAAGTGATTACCAGTTTACAAGGTCCGGAAAACTCAAAGTAGGTAGACTCAAATTTAAGCCCAAAATTGGGAGTATACTGACAGCGTGTGTTTAAATAGTATAATACATGCAGATAGGCACGTCACGGACTCAGTGCATAAATGTAAACTAAATAAAGGTGAGTCTGTTTCTGTTTTGAATAAAGCAACAAAAAAAACTAAGTGACTGTCATGGAGATCAGCATGTGACCATTTCATGATACAAAGGTATGCAGAATTTCATGTAATCAAATTGATATGCAGTGCGTTGAGCTGTGTTCCAGCTGTCATGCATTGCTTGTCAAGTACATGCACACAAAACAAGAACCTCAATACCAAGTTTTGCTTTAAAGTTGATAAAAGATCATGTTGAATACCCGCCCAGCGCTTCTCATCAACAGTCAGGTATCATCATCGCTTGTGCACTCTCATTTGCCATGTTATTGGAAGTGTAAGTCTGCAGCTGTTCTGCTACTAATGAGCACGTCCTGCTGCAGCTTTGTAATAAAAGCTTTCTATCACAGGAGCACTGGAAGGCTTATAAAGTGCAGCTACTGTTGGAAAAGTTTTCCTTAGTCGCCAAAGTCAGTAATGTGCTAACTCACTGTTAAGTACGGTAATCAACATACGGTCTCATTTTTGTTTTAGATATTGAAAGGGAAAATGGTGGAAAAAGCAGCAGCAAAATTGAGGTGGTTACACAAAGAATGTAGGTGATGTGGGCTTAACTATAACCTCAACTTTTACTGTGCTGTTTTATAAAAAAAAATCACTCATGCACTCTGTGACAGGATGGTTGCTTGCAGCATGTACACCTGAATCCATGAAAACCAATACCACCCACCAGTATCAAAAACTGCTGGAAAAGAGGTCAATGCTGCGCAGTCGTCCTGTCCACCCCTACATCACAAATGGATTACATGATGTGTGACTGCCTTTTTTTCCTCTTGTATGTACAGGTGAGATCTTTGAGCTCAAGGCGGAGCTTAACAGTGATAAGAAAGAGAAGAAGAAGGAGGCTGTGAAGAAGGTCATTGCATCCATGACAGTTGGCAAGGATGTCAGGTGAGCCAGGAAAACATCCACACTGGAATAATGCACCGTAACAAAACACCCTACGTTTTGAGTCAATATTCATGTCACGCTTTTGTCCCTCCTTCAGCGCTCTGTTCCCAGATGTTGTGAACTGCATGCAGACGGACAACTTGGAACTGAAAAAGCTGGTCTACCTCTACCTGATGAACTATGCCAAGAGTCAGCCAGACATGGCTATCATGGCTGTTAACACCTTTGTAAAGGTAAAGCTCAGTCTGTCAAAAATATGTAGGAACTATATTGAATGATTTACATTTCTATAATTTCATTAGAGTAGTAGCAGTAATTGGTGAGATTAGAGCTTGTAGATGAAGTGCTATAAAGAGATTTGTGCAGTCCTTTAGTTTGTGCACAACTTGTGTGCCAAAAAATAATTTAGAAAAGAAAAGAACAGCAAAAGGAAATATTAGTTTTACTGGGAAATTGTCAACACAAATATTAGTATTTTATTAAAATTTCACCATTTGAACACACTTTTGGTACCAGGAAGTTTCAGATTGTGCTCATGTTATAAACAGGGGTATACTGTGTGATTGGGAGGATGAATATTCTCTCACTAATTTGAACCTACTCATGCATGTTGTTTTGGGCTACACTTGTCTGCACTCCTGTGTAAAGTGACTTGTCATTATCTCTCTGAATTCAGAGAGATAATTACCAAACCTCAAGGTAGTTTTAAGGTAAATATAGCCATCTGTATCCTGGAGATTGATTGTCTTATTTTCCATCTTTTATTATACTACAATAGTAGTGGCACCTCAATATATGATGAGTTAATTCTTTACAGAATGATAACAAATGTTAGATGCTTTTAAAATGATGATGTAGCGTGATATAAAACTAAATCACAAGTTGTGACAAAACTATGATCTCTCTGACCCACCCATCTAGGACTGTGAAGACCCTAATCCTCTAATCCGGGCCCTTGCTGTTCGTACAATGGGCTGCATCCGCGTGGACAAGATCACTGAGTACCTCTGCGAGCCACTGAGGAAATGTCTGAAGGACGAAGACCCGTATGTGAGGAAGACGGCCGCTGTTTGTGTAGCAAAGCTTCATGATATCAATGCCCAGTTGGTGGAGGACCAAGGCTTCCTGGACACCCTTAAAGACCTCATCTCTGACTCCAACCCCATGGTACGGCTGCTTCAGGCAGCCTACTCGCTAGCCATTGAGCCAGCCAGATTTGATTTCTTACTGAGGAGGGTGGTGACACAGCTGGCTACGAGCCGCAGCTCTGCCTTTCACTGATAAGCTCTTTGCTGGCAAACAAATGTTCAGCCTGTTGCCAGAATTGTGTTTGTACAACGACCTCTCATTTATATCTTACTATAGCTAGGGGCTTCTGTTGTTTCCGTCAGCATTTATCTGTGCTCTTGTCTTCATTTTTAGGTTGTAGCAAATGCAGTAGCAGCGCTGTCTGAGATAGCAGAGTCTCACCCCAACAGTAATCTACTGGACCTGAACCCTCAGACCATCAACAAGTTGCTGACAGCTTTAAATGAGTGTACAGAGTGGGGACAGATATTCATTCTTGACTGCCTGGCAAATTACACACCTCGTGATGACCGTGAGTCCCAAAGGTAAGAAGGGGCTCTGTCTTCATTAGCACTGCATGGTAGTTAGCAGATACACCCATTAAACCCTGTTTAATTGCATTTTTCTCTGCCACTATCATCATCTGCTAGCATCTGTGAGCGTGTGACTCCACGGCTTTCCCACGCCAACTCTGCAGTGGTGTTGTCAGCTGTTAAAGTTTTAATGAAGTTCATGGAGATGCTGCCCAAAGACTTGGACTACTATGGCACCCTGCTGAAGAAGCTCGCCCCTCCACTGGTCACTCTCCTCTCTGCTGAACCCGAGTTGCAATATGTCGCTCTTAGAAACATCAACCTCATTGTACAGAGACGGTAAATGTGGGGAGATGACCTGGGGATATCTTTTTGCTATTTTTTATACTTTGGAAATATCAAGACCTGAAAAAAGGTTGCTTTTACTGTAGCATGGTACATTTTAGTTTGATTTTACTTTATGGTATGTTGTATAACAGTCTAAGTCAACTGTCATAAATAACAAGAAATATTGATGTCCCTGTAGCCCAGAGATCCTGAAACACGAGATGAAGGTTTTCTTTGTGAAGTACAATGACCCAATCTATGTCAAACTGGAGAAGCTGGACATCATGATTCGCCTCGCATCTCAAGCCAACATCGCCCAGGTAACACACACACAGCTATAATTAAGGCTGCATCTCATCATTGATAAATCTTTTGGTCATTTTCTCGACTGATTGATTAGTTGTTTGGTCTATGAAATGTCTGAAAATGGTTAAAAAAAATCAATCAGTATTTCCCACAGCCCAAGATGATGTCTTCAAATGTCTTGTTTTGTCCAAAACCAAAAGATGTTCAGTTTACTGTCTTATAGGAGTAAAGAAACCAGGAAATATTCACATAAAAGAAGCTGGAATCAAAGAATTTTGACTTTTTTATTCTTGGGAAAAAAAACAACTTAAAATGACTAATCGATCATTAAATTAGTTAGTGATTAATTTAATGTTTAATAACTTAATAAGTTGGAAAATCATTATCTTAAGTTGCTTTTAAGAAAGCAAAGATATTATTCACAAGATCATCTGAGTGACACTAATGCTCGTTTGTCTCGCTGCAGGTCCTGGCTGAGCTGAAGGAGTATGCCACTGAGGTGGATGTGGACTTTGTCCGTAAAGCAGTCAGAGCCATTGGCCGCTGTGCCATCAAAGTAGAGGTAGGTGGAGATTATGCCTTACTGTTGCCAGATTTTTTGTTGGTCAAAATCTTGTTTCAGCTTTGTATGTATTTAATTGATGAAGCATCAGTTTATATGATCGTTCATATTCACTGGTACAACACTTTAAATCATAAAAGCCACGGTTGTGTTTTTATAATGAACACAAAGTAGCTCTGTCATAATGACAGTACTGTGTGTTTTCAGAAAACAAATTATAATACAGTTTATTATGGTTTCCATTTTGGCCATGTAAGAGTATACAGTATATCATGGTATTTTCTCTCATAATTTCAAAAGATTGTACTTGAAAATGAACACAGGACTATTTACTGCTCTAGCCTAGACTGAAGAGTGTTTAGGCCTCATGTTAAATGTATAATACCACTCTGTTATTTCTTGTTATTTACATTACAAAACAAAAAGTAATATATAATATTTCAAAGCCTATAAGCGTTCATTTCAAAATGATGATTCCATGATTTTCTTTCCCCTGATGACCCACAGTTGAATAACTAGTTGCAAACAAGATGTGCCTGATGATTTTCAAATACACTGTAAGCTGAATTTTTTATTTAACTGCTGATGTAACTCTCTTTCATCCACTGACATCAATGGCAAGTCGATGTGATGAGTTGTATTTAGGGGTGAAAGTAGAGTGAAATCTTGCTGGTACTCTTCCCCTAACCTTCATTGCTTCATATTGTTCTCCACCCACCCTTGGTGTCATGCATACCTCAACACACAGATGGAGATTTGTTAAGACTGTACTCTGTAGAAAGAAATCAGAAACACTTGACATCATGTATAGTAAATTATTTAAATTGTAAGTGTCCCAGAATAATTTGTGAATGACAAAACTTTTAAAATCATAGCAGTTTGTTTTGTTTTAAATAGTTATTGAATATATGGGGACACTACACTTTATAAGAGCCAAGTTATTTTTGTAGTGTATCTTTTTAGGGTTGCTCTTTGTAGATGGTCCCTGTGCACTTGTCTCACAGCCGGCTGCAAACCGAGATCAGTGTTATCTGTCCAGCTCGGAGGATATCTCCTGGTGAAAATTAGGTTGAAGCTGGTAGTCGACCTTGCAACGCTTAGAAAGAGGCGTTGTTTGTGTTGTAATAACATTTCGCTTATGAGTTATTGATCTGGGAAGTTCCAATCTGTGAAAATCTTTCCAACATTAGCAAACTAGTTTAGGCAGACAGCTGCTGTCCCCTCCTTTCAGTACTACGTACCTGCCCTGAATCTTTTAGAGCTACAGAGTACCAGACCGTACCAGATCGTACCAGCCTGCTCTTACCGTTGGTTGCATTTAAAGACAGGAAGGAACAAAGAACAGCTGCACAGCTTGACACTGCTGGAAAGTGTGTTACTCAGCAGATTTGTTGCGTAATATATGCCATATGTAACTAGTTGAAATGCCATACTGTGGCATGTATTATTTATGCATAGTTATATGCACACTGTTCATCTGTCTGTACTGTTTTTAATCTGCAGGCCTATCATGACAGAATTTTCTTCTCTCCCTTCATTAGCAATCAGCGGAGCGTTGTGTCAGCACACTGCTAGACCTCATCCAAACCAAGGTCAACTATGTGGTGCAGGAGGCCATTGTGGTCATCAAAGACATCTTCCGCAAGTACCCTAACAAGTAAGCTCCCTCGTAGGCATCAGTGTGGTCATTTGCACATGCTTTGTTAACACTTATTATCCACATTCAATCTTAACAGTCTGATGTTGACATTTAAGAGCTATTTAATTTCACTTACTGTTATACACAAGCAGACACCCAGACTGTTCCACTTCACTGACCCTCAGATTATTTTCTCTTGGTCTTAAAATGTGTAGAGAAAAAGCTCATTACACAGACAAAAGGTGTTTTCAGCTTGGCATTTAGCCTGAAAGGCATGCACAAGAGTTTTCAGAGATGGAAAAATGTCCTTGGTAACACAGAGAGTGTTTGTAGTGGACAGCACTTTAAAACCCTGCATTGATTGCACCTGGTCAAAGGTCAGGCAGATTCGACTAGAGCGTGACTTCTGCTGTGGATCCAACAGAGTGAGTTCATGTGCCAGACAGAAACCTCTCCCACACAGCAGTAGACGGTCACCGTGGAGTCGTGAGTCTCCAAGGGAGCGGCTTTGGAAAGTTTCCAGCACAGCATGGCTCAAGCCTTCAGCTATATGAGTCACTACCACTCAAACTTCTGCCTTTTCTATTAATTAGACATCAACAAAATCTTTTCGCCTTGGCAGATCTTGTAATGAAAGTATTATGTAAATGGAATTTGTTATTATCTTGACTTTTATGCAGATCAGAAATGCCTCAACCACATGAATTCATCAGCCACAGCAGGAAACATTGTGTGGTTGAGCATTTAGCAAGTGAGAGACCCATGGATCAAACCAGAGCTAAAAGGACAGTAAATATTGGATTTACATTTGTCAGGCTGCCAGAACACACAACAGCAAAGTAATGCTAATGTTGCTCTGCGTGTGCTGGATGTGAAATTTGCAGTTGTATGCTGACACGTTTTATTAGCTGGTGACATGCTGTGGATGTTTATCCATCAGTTTGTTTTGCTGGGTTGTTTTCTGTCCTTCTGTTTTTGTAAATAGATTAATGAAGTCTTATGTAAATAATAGTAATTTGTTTACACATTTTGTGTTTCCTAATACATCTGCAATATCTGAGTGCATGCACAATATAATGTTGATTTGTGTGGCTGTTTCAAGGTACGAGAGTGTGATTGCCACCCTGTGTGAAAACCTGGACTCCTTGGATGAGCCGGAGGCACGCGCCGCTATGATCTGGATTGTTGGAGAGTATGCTGAGCGCATTGACAACGCTGATGAGCTGCTGGAGAGCTTTTTGGAGGGTTTCCACGATGAAAGCACTCAGGTGTGTTTGTGTGGAGAGTGTGGGAAGGCTGTTGATCCAAAAATGGGTAGTCCATTTGTAATGGTAATGGCACCAGTAATTTGCAACCAGTCCTGGCAGTAAGTAGCGCATGTTGGATTCTGTAGTACGAAATAATTAAAGTGTTTGTAAGTTGCTGCAGAGAGGTAAAAAATGGAGGTGACCTGCCACACACAAATGCAGTACTATCGCAGAGAACAGGTCTGATTTTTTTTATCCATGGACCTCAGCCAATTCCAGATGATTTCTCTCTTGAATGTAGAGGGGAAGATTTTCTTTAGTGTAGTAGCGCAGAGATTAGCCCTTTACTTAGAAAGAATAATTAATAGATACTATGGTGCAGAAGGCAGGAATACCAGGTTTTGCAGGGTGTTTAGAGCATACTAGCATGATCTGGCACCAGATTCAGGCAGCGAAGATTAAGAAAAGGGACCTGCATGTATTATTTTTAGATCTTGCAAATGTGTTTGGTTCAGTACCACATAGCTTCGTTTGGAGTGCCACATGTAGTTGTTAACTTAGTGAAAGCATATTTTTCAGGATATTAGGTTGTGTCTAAGTACGGCAGGTTTCACAACAGGTTGGCAGAGGCTAGAAATAGGCATCATGGCAGGGTGTACAATTTCTCCATTGGAAGGAAGTAATGGAAGTAATCATCAGGGCTCAGCTCAAGTGGGCCAGCGTGAGGATCAAGCCTAGTAAGTCTAGAAGCATCTTAATACGTAGAGGGAAGTTAAGTGAAGTTTGTCATAGATGTTGAGGAAATCCCAACAATTAGGGAAAAGTCAGTAAAGAGCTTAGGTAGATGATACAATGTGGAGTTGAATAATGAGGTACAGGTGGTGAAATTTAGAAAAGATGTGGTGGAAGGATTGGATAGAATAGATAAACCAGAACTTCCAGGAAAGTTGAAGTTGTGGTGTTTGCAGTTTGGGCTATATCCTAGGTTAATGTGGCTACTGTCAGTTGTGGAGAGAATTGAAAGGTTGGTTAGCTTCTATATTAGGGAGTGGTTGGGCACTCCTCTGTGTCTAAGTAGTGTTGCATTGTATGGAAAAGGGATACTTCAGCAAATTAAATGCTCTGATTCAGGGTGCCGTACTTGCAAATCAGGAGGGAGGGAGGGAAGCAGTAATTTGTGTCTGTTTGTGTGTGATTAATTTGAGTCTTACCTTTTGTTTTCTTTTCATATTGCGTATTTTGTATTGTTTTGCGTCTCTGTAACTATGTTTGAGAGAGAGAGAGAGAGAGAGAGAGAGAGAGAGAGAGATTTTAAAGAATATTTTGTCTGCACATGATTTAGAATAATAAAATAGCCCTCCAGAGGCAGATAAGTACGTTAGTCTTTTCTTTTTTGATCACTGAAATGTTTAACCACTAATCCTTAGCCATATTTAAAGTGTAACCCTTCACCATAACATACCACTAGTGTTTTTATCAGTAAAAATAAAACATTTTTCACACATAAAAAGCACAAAGATGTTGAAATCTAGGCATATTCTGCCATCATAACTTGGTCCTCAGAATTCACAAGATTGATGCCTTTAAATCATATATATATATACAAAATTTTCTTAAGTTAAGCCTTGCCATAATAGCTTATCATAGGTATTAGGAGGTTATTCACTGAGTGCTGATCCTTTCTCTAGAGCACAAATTTCTTGTGTTTATTTGAACTAACTGAAAAAAATCCTGGATGGTAATATATTAAATTTTCCTCAGACTAACGGTACATGATAAGAAGTATTGGGAATAATGGGAACCCTTTTTTTTTATCAGGCTCAGACACATTCTGTGGAGAAGCCAGCCTTCACTCTGGAGAGTGTTCTGCCACAGTTCGCTGTGGGATTACAACAGGCTTTACTTGGTTAGACAGCTCCCCCTAAGTAATAGACCGATTCCCGTATTATTCTCTTGGAGAGGCTTTTCTGATTTATATTATGTGATTTTGTGGACAGAAAGAAATGAGTTATGCATTAAGATATTCCCTTTTGTGCTGTTTAATAACAGCAGATTAAACTAGTGGTTGAATGCTTAATATGTAGCAGGGAGTGGCATCCATGGGAAACCTAAACCCTGAGAAGGAAAAGGAGTTTAATCTTTGTTTATTTATTATGTGTTTACTGTGGTTCAGTGCAGTGCAGGTCATTGTTAAGAGATCATTATTAAGATCAGTGCTGCGCAAGCTAATGTATTGAATTAGTTACAGTTACTAGCCACTTCTCTCAAAAGCAATTTAATTACTTAAATGAAATAACAAGTGTTTCTTAGACATTTGACAGTAATTTCTTTTCACGACAGGCCATTGGAATAAAAGTAGTAAAAGTTATTAACACACTGAGGTCTGTCTTTTGTATCCTAAACAGTAATTCAAATCCTGCACACACGCTAAAACTCACCATTATAGGCATGTTTTTGTCCTTGAACACAATGAGGGAAAGATAATGTCCATATTTCTAGGACAGCAAGCTCACATTGTCTGAACTGTCAGCCATTGTTGGCTAGTGACAGTCTAATGCTGATTGATTCAGTCATTCAGTCATTTATTGCGCCTCTAAAAGGTTGTCTGACTACTGATGCACTGGTTGACTGGCGTGTCCCGTGTTGCTCCAAGTAACATTGGTTATTAATAACTTACAGAAACATGGCTTGCAATAGTCCACCTCCTCTGTCACCTCTGTCTCTCTCTTTTACTGTCAAACACACACACACGAGATGGAGGGACTGAATGCTGCTCACCTAAGCTGCGCATCACTACGAGTGACATTAGATCATAACTGGGAAACAATCTATTTAACATGCTGCATTTGTTTAAAGAGTCTGCTTAAATTTCAGTAATTGTAATTGTAATTGTGATATATATGAAGGAGTAATTAGTTACATGTGTAATTACTGCCAAAGGTAGTGGAATTACGGTAACACCAACACTGGTTAAGATGCCCTTTGCCACTTTTACAGTTTTAGGCAAAATTTTACGAGCACTTGCTGTGTTTAAAAGTAATATGTGAGCAGTTATAACACGCTGTATGTGTCCACTGTGTCCTCTAGGTGCAGTTGCAGCTGCTGACGGCCATTGTCAAGTTGTTCCTGAAAAAGCCTACCGAGACCCAGGAGCTAGTGCAGCAGGTGCTAAGCCTAGCCACGCAGGTGAGAAGAGAAAAAGCTCACACCCATATTTCATGTTGCTCTCATCATCATCTAGACATGCTCGACAGTCATCACTTACTGTGTAATATTCTGAACTCACTGTCCATGTTCTCATCAGACACTGCTTTAGACTTTGCTCCTTTTTGCATCTTTTCTGAGGAGTTCTCTCTTCTGTCATCATTCCAGGGACTATCAAGTATTGTAATGACAATATGGATTTGGCTCTTCCCTCAGTAATGACTGCAGCGAATTGAGCGTACTCTGCTATTAGGCTAATTGCTTTTTAATGGTTTTAGGTAGCGAGTTGATTTTAAAAATGAAAACAAACATTCTTAGATAATTCTATCAAGTATTATCAAGCCAAAATAATTTCCTTATCTGACATCATGTCGCAGTTCATTTAAATGAAGATCTATCTACTTTAAACATTGTCTTAATGTAGGTACAAAAACTAGGTTGCATTGGTGCACATAGTACCGTGTCTACATGTTTGAAAGCTTCAAGTCCAAATGAAGCAGCATTTGAGAACATCTATCTTAAGTTTCGTGATGTATTTTCGAATAAACTAATGACTAAATGACTTTACTCAAAGCTAATAAATTCTTCTAGCCTATGGGCCAGTAACAGTGGCTTTTCTTAGGGAAAAAACACACAGTAATGTATGTTATTGCTAGTTGGCTAACTTAATCTCAGCTCTGTGTGGCAATAAGATGCAGATTGATTGAGGGGTGGATGTCATGATGTTATTGCCTGAAATTTGTTTGTGCTAGCTTCCATAAGCACGTCATATTTTGTGTTACAAAAAGAAAACGAGTATGATGTAAGAATATAAAGAAATGGATTTTTATTTCGTTAAATAGCTACACAATATGACTGGGAGTGTTATCTAGAGGGGTTAAAAAGGCAATTTTAATTTCATTTCACCTTGAAATAAAACTTTTGAAAATCTATTTTGGAGTATAAATATCATTATGAGTGTGCTCGTCTTTTGCCCTCTGTCATTTATGTACATGAAGATGACAGATTACAAGAAACAAACAGCACCACTGGAAACTATGGTTTCAGGGTCAGCTCAAGTCAAAGTTGAGTGAAAGTCCATCTGACACAGCATCAACAAAAAACAAAAATTATAAGCTTCACAAAGAGTTTGACAGGCCTTGTGCGCTGTATTATATTAGTTTCTATGAATTTATCTGCAGCAATAATTTGGCAACCCTGAACGTGTACAGGCAGAAAGCAGCAATGGGGAGAATACATTTGTGCCTCATAACTCAAAATAACCTCATGACAAAATATATTTTTATTCATTGAACTCAAATCATTTGAGAGCCTCATATATTATCTGCAGTTTTAAAATTTGACTGCATACATACATTTAGGTCTCTTTTTTTCTTTAGCTGAAACCCTGAGAACCTATTTGATAACTTTGAGTCACTACTCAGCCTCTCATATTGGGGCCAAGACAAAAAAAGAGTCTAACATTAAATATTTATTAAACATGCTCCATGAATAATAATAATTCTTCATCCCCTTTCCTCCGTCTCTCTCTGCAGGACTCTGATAACCCAGACCTCCGGGACCGCGGCTACATCTACTGGCGTCTGCTCTCCACAGACCCTGTGGCTGCCAAGGAGGTGGTTCTGGCTGAGAAGCCACTGATCTCCGAGGAGACAGATCTGATTGAGCCCACACTGCTGGAGGAGCTCATCTGCCACATTGGTACTCTGGCCTCTGTCTACCACAAGCCTCCCAGTGCCTTTGTCGAGGGCAGCCGTGGTGTTCAGCACAAGAGACTCCCCGGCAGTGCTGGATCGTGAGTCATGCACCTTTTTTCTGTAAACACTGCAGGCAAAAGGGGGTTTGTTTACCTAAGTGAATCTAGCTTCTTGACGCTGCTATTATGTTTTCCTTCAAATCTGATGAGTAACACAATTTCCCGCAGTGTCACGCTGTGCAACTTCTTTTTTGTTCCTTCCTGCATTTTAAACACAACTCATCACATCTATTTGCCAGTTATCTTGGAGGACTAGATAAAGTTATACAAGCAGGTTAACAACAAATTAGGTTTACAGCGCTTTTTAAAATCACAAAGAGTGTACCAATCAGGACATGTGGGGCCAATAGCTGGAGGCTGTATCAGTCAAGACCGATCATCAATCCTGGAGTTCTCTCTGTTTGAAGCCCTCCATTTATCACGTAGCATTATTTATTCATTCAGTTATTTTTAACAACACTGCTATTAAGCTTTAAAATTGAGAGATGAGAAATTAGATTAAATTTATAACTGTTTTATTTATTGGCAGGCAACATGTGCAACATATTCCACTCTCTCTCTCTAGAGGACACTACTTTAAACCATAGCAGCCTACACTTGGTTATTGGAAGCAGCTTTGAGCTTAACAAATGTAGCTTTCCTGTGGAATAAAATGATTGTAATTTTATAAAATAAAAACTAGAATAAGAGCTAAATGTGCACAACACACCACATTGAAATAATACAAAGATACTGAGGCAACTAGTGTTCATTTTGTCAGGTATTTTTTTATTTAATCTTGATAAACATCCTTGTCTTTATCATATTTAGTCAACTTCATCCTGATCTTTTTACTCAAGTTTTAGTTGACTTAAAGTCTGAGCATTTTAGTATTATTATTCAAAGAAACGGTTACTATTTTTAGTTTAGTTTTAGTCATTGAAAACTGTTGACATTTTAGTCTTTTTTTTAAACATTATTTTAAACATTTCGGTCCATCTAGTCGAGCCAAAACCATAAATGTTTGTCATTTTAGTCAAGCTTTTTTCACATTATTTGAAGCTGAATCATGACTTGTCCCGCTACAGTTTCATGTCAGCTTCCGCCTGCATATAACCAACTCTTGTGACACCACTCAACATATGCACACACACACACACAGACTCCGGTATATAACTAACACTTGGGTTTACCGACTGATTCTCTTTTCCTCTCCCTCTCACATGTACACACTTGTATATGCCGACTAGTCTGTAATATATTATCAACGTTTTAGCAGCATGTAGAGAAATTGTCTCATGTGTGTTGCATCGTCTGATCGACCTGATCAAACTGTGCAGAATAAATGCAAAACCTAAATTAATGTTGCATTCTTTTTCCTTTGTGTTTTATGTCTGCTAGTGGGGAGAGTGTTGAGAGCCCGGATACAGGTTCTGCTGCTGGAGTTTCTGAGGCGCCTCCTGCTGTCATCCCATCCCAGGGAGACCTCCTTGGAGATCTGCTTAATCTGGACCTGACACCTCCTACCACCACCGGCCCACCACCCCCCTCCTCTGGCATGCAGATGGGTGCTATGGACCTTCTTGGAGGAGGACTGGACAGCCTGGTAGGTCTTCTACACACTACTGTTTGGATGAAGCTGTAATAACACATCGTAATTGATTTCAGTAATGGGCTTTATGTTAATGGGACCTAGTGACGGTAATTTAGCTTTGTATTTTGTCTTTTTTTCTACCTCTTGGTGCTTTCTCTTTCTTTCTTTTGACCCTTGTGTGTTTTCCTTTCTGTGTTCAATGCTGCACCTGCAGATGGGGGATGAGTCTGAGCCGGTAACTACATGGAGGGAGAGGGCACAACGTTTATAAACCATGTCAGGCCATTTTAGAGGATTGATTTAATCACTGCTGTTTTACTGTTGCTCTCATGCATCAGTTTGACATTTTCATTCATCATTTGTCATTGTTTATTGTTGTGTTTTCTCTGGTAAGCATGCTTTTAAATCTTTGAGTCCACCTCTTTTCTAATCTCTGGGCTCTGCGATTTGTTTCAATCAGCCACCCATTCCCCTGCGGACGGACACTCCTCAGTCACCTCAGCTCTCACATCAGTCCCACTCGTCCCCATCGCCCCCAGATTACAGCCCCACTGAGGTTGGTCCTGGGGACCACGCTGGACCAGTAAAGGCCAGCACCAACCTAGAGCCCCCTCTTGTCCCCTTTTGTACCACTGTGTCCTCTGAGTAGTCTTCCCCAGCAGTGATCTGTGCTTGTTTGCACTTGTGTGGCATTCTTTGTTTCCCACTCCATTTAGGGGAAATTTTAGTAGATCTCGCTTACAGTTTTTGTCAAAATATTGTCTTTCATGCACAGTAGGTAAGTGCTGTCACTGTGTGGAATCACTATATTTTTTGCACCACCAGTCTCGTTAATTGTACCCCCAGCCTTTTCATCACCACTGTAGACACACTTAGTGAATAGCATTTGAACCAAACCTGTTGGATTTCAATAGCCACTCAGCCTGACTTGCGTGGGCAGCCAGAGGTCAGTCGCTTAAAAGGAGAATTTCTGCTCTACTGGTGTCTCCTTCTTCTTGCTGTCTCTTGTAAATAGTGCAAACCCCATAGCAGTCATTAATCATGGACAGACCATTTCTTAGACCCTCACACCCCTCCATCCATCCTCATCAAATCTTCCAGAATATAATTTAATGTTGCACCAATAGATAACTTGGATTTTTTTTGTGCTTCTTCCCCTCCTACATAGCTCGGCGGAGACCTTGGAGGTAGTCCTGCTGTAAGTCATCTCGAGTTTTTGTTGGGCTTCGATTGCTCAGTAAAGGGTGACTTTAATGTGTCATGGTAACGTGTTGCTTTATGACCCACAGATGGGGGCTGGATTCAGCGCTCCTCCAGCTGCAATGCCAGCCTCTTTCAATGCCCCAGTTAGCGGCGGTCTGGATGACCTGTTTGATCTCGGAGGTGGAGTTGGTATGCCGATGGGAGCCTACAGCCCCCCTAAAACAGTGAGTCTCATAAGCTGAGATGACACATGCTATAGAAAGCTGTAACACCAGTGGTGGAAAAAATAACCGTTCTGGTTTCTGTTCAGGTTTGGCTTCCAGCCATGAAGGCCAAGGGTCTGGAGATATCAGGCACTTTTGCCCGCCGTGCTGGGGTCATCCAAATGGAGATGACCCTCACTAATAAAGCCATGAGTGGCATGGCTGATTTTGCCATCCAGTTTAACAGAAACAGGTAAGACCATCTACTAAGTAAAATGTTGAAATTTCTGAATATTCATACACTTGGTGAAACTTTTTCCCACCCTCTGTGTTCCTCTATAGCTTTGGTCTCGCTCCGGCTGGTCCCCTCCAGATTCTCACTCCTCTTCCCCCAAACCAGAGTATTGAAGCAGTCCTTCCCCTCAGCACCGTGGGACCTGTTATGAAGATGGAGCCTCTCAACAACCTGCAGGTAACACCTTCACAATAGTCATTCCCCCTGATTTTTATGTGACTGTGCTAGTTTTTGTTTGGTTGAACGATAGTATTGCATCCCTGCCTCTGCTTCCATTTTCCATTAATGACTCAGGACTGAATTTTTGAGCATGACGCTTGTGACAGTAATGTGACTCGTCAACCTGATGACTGTCAATTGTCAAGAACAGGCTTGAAGCACAGTGTTGTGTATGGCAACTTTTTCCTTTTTCCAACACTGGCCTTATCAGGACACTGACGCCTGGAGTTTGCTGTCCTAACATGGCTTCCTGCTGGGCCCAGGGTCTCAACTATCATGACAGCACTCTGTCAGAAATGTAAACAGATATCTCTTTTACAAAGTGGGGATGTCATGCTGTTATTTCTCCTCACCATTTTAGATGAAAGGTACAAACACGGAATGGGTTGACATGAATAACAGAGGCAAATTGACATTAGTGTAAGAACATGACCTGGCAGGATGGGGCAGGTGTGACGTTTTAATGATGGGTTATGTGTGTGACCTACCACCAGGGGATTTTACAAAGCAGTTAGCAGCTAAGTCAAAGAAGAACAGCAACCAATAAGATCCACTAGCTCCTTACCCTCGAGATTGACTGCCATATAATAGGGGCAGTAAATGGTTGTTAATGTCATTGTAATTGTTCGAAAAGGCTGCTTGACACCATATGTCCCTTTTTAGATGGTGATACTGTTGTCTTACACACCATAACTGTCACTTTTCTTTTGCTTTTAGAACACTTGGTTTGGTTTTGTGTAAGGAAGTGAAGCAAGCGTAACGAAGAGTCTTTGTTGCAGCAGTATTGCATAATCTCAGTGTTAAAAGGGCTAGACTAAGCAGACGTGGCTGCATGTAAGGTTTTTGATTATTCAATTTAATCATAACTTTGCACAACCTGTCAAATTCCAAGTTTAAGTTGGCAGAATTTTACCTTCTTCGTGATTGATCATTATATATATTAAGTTTACAGAACTAAAACTGAAAATGAACTTAATGGACATTAAGTTTTGTTTTAGAAAATATAACCATTTGTCCTAAGCGATTATTAATGCGTCCTCACTGCCATTCAGCTATACCGTTGAATTCCCGTTGTGAATAAAACCGAATTAAAACATGAAACAACCTTCAGAACGGTCGTGATAAGTTGAAAATAAAAAGAGTGGCAGTGGGTGGCTTGTTTTTGATCAGGGTGGTTCTTTTAACTGGGCAGAATTGAGGACGGCTGCTATGTGCAGCTGGAGAGAGAAGATAAGAGTGTCGAGGGGGATGATAGAGGCGGGGGCGGTCATTAGTGGTCACACAACACATGGCTCCTTTGTTTCTCCTGGCCTCAGTAGCCCTGCTAACCTTTCTACTCTGCAGCCTCTGGGCCCAGCTTTGATGGGTATTATTGTCTGTTTTAACATTTTCTCAGATATTTTACTTTGAGAGGTTCTACGTTGTTTTTGTTTTGATGGATGATAATTTCCCAGAATATTATTTTGAGTGCTCTTTTAACTACTGATGTGTGGTATCAGTCATTGAAACCCTTTGATCACCAATCGGCACATTTTAGGGAAATGATTTAGTAACCTTGGGTGCAGGTTTCATGGCCACCCAAGAGCCTTCTGCAAAGAATCAGCAGTTAAATTTATTGACTTCAAAGTGCTGACTTTGTCCGGTGTGCAGGTTACAGAAGTGAATATATTCAGTAGTAATGAAATTCCAGAAAGCAGCAAAAGCAAAAGACTAAAGCAAAGAATTGAAGTTTGTGAAAGGACTGTCAAGTAAACGTATGATGTGATCGATCAATAAATCAATCGCTGTCACCTGACAGATCATCTTGTCTTGCGCCAAGTTTATTTACTAGATAACGTCACTGACAGCTGTCTCGTTAAATGTATGGCTTTTTGCTGTGATACAGCGTCTCTACTCTTTGTTCCTTAGGCTTAATTTTAAATAACAATATTATATAAATATACATAAAAAAGGCAGACACAATTTAAGATTAATTTTTATTAACAATTAATCCATCAATTTTTTTCTCAATCAATTTGGTCTCAGAATGTCAGGAAATAGTTAAAACTATCTACTCCAGCCTGAGTTGACGATTTCAGCTTGTTTTATCTGACCAACAGTCCAAAACCAAAATATATTCGATTTATTATCATAGAGGACTAAGAATTCAGGCACATATTAAAAAATGAGAAGCTGGAACCCAAGAATTTTTAGCTTTTTTGCCAGTATCAAACTTAGCTGAGGTGCTGGAGATGTACAAGCTACCAAAAAATGAATGGGGAAGAAAAACATCTGTGCAAAAATATTTATAATGAGCAAGCTTTCAGTCAGAGACCTTCATATGCCTTGTAGAAGGTCTGAAAGCTTGCTCGTTATAAATATTCCTCCTTTTTTTGTCAATTTTTTTTTCTTGTAAAACCACAAGAATTATCTAAATTGATCAGTTTATTATTCATCTGCTAATCACTTAGTTGTTTCAAAGATCATTGCAGATGGGAACTACTAGCCTATATTAGAACAAACAGCGACCTTCAATGCTAAAAAACACAACAGAAAATCACAAAAACTGCAGTTCCTTGAACA
The DNA here is from genome assembly GCF_041903045.1 of Epinephelus lanceolatus. NCBI lineage: Eukaryota > Metazoa > Chordata > Actinopteri > Perciformes > Serranidae > Epinephelus > Epinephelus lanceolatus. The sequence goes on along the minus strand of NC_135742.1, from coordinate 24,543,712 downwards.
GCTACTTGAGACTGGCTCAGGAAGCGAGTTGATTGCCATGGACATCCATGTTAAAATGCCCAACTTTACAGTAGAAATAAACACGTTAACAGCCTGGTACCAAAAAAACAAAAAAAAACAGTTTTGGTCTCTGTAGCTAATTTCCCCATTCATGACAACCATACTCACCCATTTACATTCTATTAAGGCTTAAAGTTACACATTATTATAGGGTGGGCTGCTTTGAGTGACAGGCTGTCTGCTGATAGTGTCCTCCGCTCCTGCTCCTCCACAATGTCTGCCTCTCGCCTAAATTTCGCCACCTCCGGTTCCAAAAGACCAAGATGGCGACGGAAGCTACTTCAGTTTTTTAGTCTTTTTACAGTCGATACTGACGACATGTAATGCCTATCAAACTGTGGACAATACAATGCTGTATTGGGGAGCACAAAAATATCTTTGTGCCAAAGCAAGGCTTTGACAGAGTTTGGGAACCTGTAGTCTGGTAGATTGACACAGTACAGCACATGAGACCTGAAGAAATATGTCAAAAATCATATCATGCAGTAGCCTTTATAGTTTGGCTTCTGACTTCATCAGACTTAGACTTGTACTAATAGAGCTCTTTAACTGTACAAACGGACAGAGTGAAGCTTTGTATAGCTTGTATATGGCTGGCAGTCTTACTGGCAGTCCTGCATTGCACTCAGGAACAAGGCGCCGTAATAAATTATTCACGAGTCATTCTTCTGCTCTCCTCTGGCCAAACTCACTGTCCTTTTCTCAGCACTTTGTTAAGCAGCCTGATCGATATCACCGGCTGCCGCTTCAGGTGCCTCGATTATCCCACATTTGTTGTCGTGTTTCAGCATCTTGTACTTTTGCCACCAGGGTGCAAAGTCTGTAAACGGCCCCGAGCTTAGGCTAACACTTTGATGCTTTGTTTTTTTTTAAATATAGGCCTGCTGTCAGGTGCTTTTTTTGTTTTCTCTCACTTGTCAGTCGTGTTTGTGTTTTATCTCTTTATTTTTGGTATTTTATTTTTAACCACCGTCTGCTATTCTTATCTCCTCATATTTTCGTGTTTATTTATAACCTTATGTAAATCACTCTCTGAAGGCTGTTTTTAGAAATAGTTATTTTCGATATTTCTAGCTTGTACGTGACGTTTGCTGATATTTTTGGCAAATAAGACCTCATGCTGACTGTATCAGTGGAGTATTCTTTTTCATTATGCATACAGCTTAGTAGGAATATCGTCTATTTCAGACGAAAGGCAAAAAACAGAATATTCTGTGCATGTAAAAGTAATTGATGTCATCGTAGTATTGATTGTGTGTTTATGAGAGAGAGGGCTTTAGCCTTCTTTTTCAGTAAACAGCCCACATCCAGCACACACCAGCAATGCCCATCCTTGAAGGGCACTTGAAAAGTAATTACCCATGTACTGCTTCTTGTTTCTCCTCCTGTCGTCCTCCTCTACCCCCTCCTTGGATGTAATCACTCTCGCAGGTGGCTGTTAAGAACAACATTGACGTATTCTACTTCAGCTGCCAGTACCCCATCAGCATGCTGTTTGTGGAGGACGGGAAGATGGGTGAGTGTGTCTAAACTAAACCTCTTCGCTCAAAAGCCTCAAACCCCCACTGACGTCAACGACCTACACGTACGTCAGTCAGTCAGCAATTTCACATTAGTGCGACTGTTCCAATCATGTGAAGAAGTGAGTGACGTAGATGTGTGTTTGACTGTACTTGCTCACCTCTCAGTTCTGCACTGTTGCTCCTAGATCATACATCAGTGCAATTTTCAGACCTTTTTTAGTTTTTGTGTGTGTTGCTGTTTGATAAAATCTGTGAAAACGTGTTGGCACTTCTCCCCGCAGTGCCTCCTGCTGTCAGAGGCTGTGAGCTAATGCACTGCAGCCTGAGCTGCAGCAGGAAACTTCGTGTCTAGTGTGGAATCAAACTACTCACACACATCTTCGACATTTTTGTGTGTACGATTACTTTTACCACAAATCCTTTTGAATTTTTTCTTCACAAACAGTCGTATTTATGTTTTCCCTGCATAGAGGAATTTTTGGCACTCCCAAAAGTGTTTCAGCCAGCGGCAAAAGAAAATCAGCAGCGCCAAATTGATAATTGAGAATAAAGATAGCAAGTCATATTCTCTCAGAACGTGTTAAATAACAATTTATAAAACAACTGTTGAACAAGCAGAACATAAACTTGTCTTTGACTTCCAACAAGCAACTCTGCTCACATCCACAGCCACTATATTTTTCACATGTGGCTGGTGCTGGATAAGCCATCTTATGTCAGCCTTACACTTTTCAAGCAATTTCACCATCGCAGACAAATTTCAAATGTCGGAATAACAAGATAAGCGTTTTCCCTCAGGTGCGCACTCCCGTGATCTCGATTGTTTGGTGTAAGATGGTCATGAAACTCAGCCTGAGCTGTCTTAAGATAGTCTTTTCATCATCTTGATGTTCTGATAAAATCAAACATATTTAATATTATCGTAAATTTTTAGTCTTGGTTCATGCAAATACTGAAGTTCACTGACATGAACATTGTCAACGACCAATAGGTGCTCCTCTGCAGCACCAGAGTTGACTCTGTGGAGGCACAAGAGCGTGAATAAGAGTCTCTTCTCTTGTACTGTAGAAAAGGAGGAGAAACTGGTGGAGTTGTGGAGCCAACAACAGTCTGTTTAAATCACCGTGTACCTGATCCGCCAACCGACACTAATATTAGTGAGAAATAGGGGTGTAACGGTACACAAAAATCACGGTTCGGTACGTACCTAGGTACACAAGTTACAGTTCGTTTTTTTTCGGTACAGTAATGAAAAAAATAGACAACTATTAAATATCTTTTACTTATTGGTAACCTTATTAAAACATACCACCATAGCAGTTAACTCTTTTTACACAATTTTTGAATGAAACAAATATATATAAAATCCTGCTTTTTCACATTGTTTGAATGAAAATAGAAATATAAAAGTGAAAAATAAAATCCTGCTGTTTTTTTTTAACACATTTTTGTATGAAAAATATAAATATAAATTTCGGCTTTAACAGTTTTACTCAATTAAAATAAAAAGTATAGTGCAGCTGGTCAGCTTTAAAGCCTGCTCAGATTCAGTTTTACTAGGAACTTACTTAGCTTTCCCACTTTGTTAAAGTGCAGTAAACAAAACATGCTTATATCTAAAGGGCAGCTTAAACAGTTTTACTCAACTCCAATGGCGTTGGTTATTTCTTTAGCGCGATGGTCAGGGAAATGCTCTTTCTTTTTAAACGGCGATGATATCGTAGTTTGCACCAGATTGCTTTTTCTAGTCATGCCGGTTAACGTTCAAACTCGGGTGGTGTCGCTTTAGATGCATTAGCATGTTAGACGTGTTTCCAAGTACATACCCAACCGCTGTTCTGCAGTGTCGGCACACTGCTTTTGTCTTGTCAACTTGTTTATTTCCATCTTGGTATTTTACCCTGAAACCAAAGTGTTCCCAAACGCAGGACTTAAGGTTTGCGGGTGGGTCTTCAGGTTTGTCAGGCTCACTTGCATTGTTGTCAAAATGCGAGAATGCGCTGCACAAAGTGAAAGCAGAGATTTATGGTCGGACTCGGTCCGTCACTCAATTATGTCCGTCGGGGAACTAGATATTTTAAATGGTTCGGCTCGCAAAAACGGAATTAAAATTAAACAAAATAAAATAAAAAAATATCCTGCGCCCAATAATTCGGTACAGGGTCGTGCCGAACCGAAAGTCGCGTACCGAACGGTTCGACACAAATACATGTACCGTTACGGCCCTAGTGAGAAATGATTATTTTTGAAACCCCTCTCATTCCCACAGACCTTTCCCAATTAGTAGAGCAGCTAAGTCTGGTAACAAGTTGAGGTGACAAAATCCAAACTATAAAGTTTGTATGCAAATACCATTTTCTGTTTTTAGGGTCCAGTAAGACAGCTTCGCCTTACTCAAAGGGCCTATAGCTCTATCTTTCCAGGCCTCCTGTAGGACACATTTACAGCAGAAAGTAATGTAAAAGTCTGTTACGGTGTGGGATACAGAAGACAAAATGATAAAGTAAATGTAAATATAAGTATAAACATAGAAAAAAAAAAAGAAACTCCCAATATGAACCAGAATGTTCGGGTGTGTCTTCATGATTCTAATTGCTTTACAAACAAGGATAAAAAATCAGTTGGAAATAAAATAAAATAACTCAATAGGACATGAAGTCACCTTAAACAAAAGAAGAATTAACAGATTTAATGTACACCATCCAATTTTCCCATCCATCCAAAAGCGTGTCCTGTTAAAGTCTAATAATGCAAATACAGCTTATCTCTATGAATTACATAGAAACCAAATTGGTAGGATTACTGTCGACATATGACACTTTTTATCTTGTGGTTCTTTAGTTATGTGGTCTTTTTAGACACATAAGGATTTCAGTGTTGTAATAAAATTATTTCTTTAAACAGTTTTGTTAATTGGGGTCTAATTTGCTCAAGTATAATAGATCTTTTTCTTGTCAGATGGTCAGAAATAACAGGACAATGCACAGATTTCTGTTTTATAAGGTAGCACAGACAGATCATGCTCATGTAGTCATGTAGTTACCCTCCAAAGGTCCATTCTTAGCCAGGTATAATGGTGATACTGTGTCCATTTTACTGTGTGCTCTGTCTTTGGACTCACGCAGTAATTGTGTCTCTTCGTCCTCAGAGCGGCAGGTGTTCCTCGCCACATGGAAAGACATTCCTAATGACAACGAGTCCCAGTTTCAGATCAAAGACTGCCATCTCAACTCAGGTGAGGAGGATGGAAAGGGAACAAAGAGTGCCCTGCCCAAAGACATAACACAGTGCAGCCATGTTCTGCTGTCTCTTTATATGTGAAAATAGCCCGGCGGAGCAGTGGCAATCCGGAATGCAGATCCTCGCTAATGAAGCAAATTTCATTTGATGGGAACTCATCAGCTGCAGTCCCCTATTTACGTGTGATAATTTAGTTTTGCACAAGCGTGAGAGCAGCTGAACTGGAGAAGAATTCCTAATGACAGCTTAATGGAGATTTCCCCCCGCAGATTAAATTTCTTCCTTATGAACAAAGAGAGGGTTTCACATCCTACTGGGGAGCAGCAGCAAGACAGAGGCTGAGGAGAAAAGTCAATTCCAAATTAGTCACTGTATCTTAGCTGCACAGATAGCCTGGGGTGATGTTTGAGAGGATGATAAAGGGAAAAGAAATTCTGCATCATCTGGTACATTTAATGATTGTTTGATGACTGAATCTGAATACTAAAAATGAGCAATAGCTTGTTCAGATAGTGAAAACGATATAAGTTACCGAGTTAATTTTTCATGACGTTCACTCAACAGATGCAGCCTCCAACAAACTGCAGGGTAGCAACATCTTCACCATAGCCAAGCGTACAGTGGAGGGGCAGGACATGCTGTATCAGTCTATGAAACTCACCAATGGCATCTGGGTGCTGGCTGAGCTGAGGGTGCAGGCGGGAAACCCAAACTACACGGTAAGCACAGTGCCAGTTTTACTGGTGCAGTGTCTGGTCTATTTTCTTTTGTATAATATTGTTGTAATAGCCTAATATTATTGCTAGACGAGCAGACAGACAGACAGACAGACAGACAGAGAAGATTAGCTCAATGTGTGATTAGAAAATAGCAGAGGAGCAATATTGTTTTTAAGTCTACGACGTCACCTCTCTAGCTTTTTCAAAAATTAAATTTAGCCTGAGGCATTAAGTTACTTCGGGTTGTCCGTCTGTCTGTCCCATTCTCATAAATGGAATATCTTAATGCTCTGATGGGAATTTTCTCAAATTTGGCACAAACGTCCACTTGGACTCAAGTGATTGGAATTTAGTGGTTGAAGGTCAAGGTCACTGTGACCTGACAAAACACACTTTTGGCCATAACTTCAGAATTCATACACTAATTATGACAAAATTTAACACAAGTGTCTAACAGGATAAAGTGTTGACGTGGTGGCAATTTATACCTCAAAGGTCAACTTTACTGTGACATCATAATGTTCTGGCTAAACACTATTCTGACCATTATTCATCACCATAACTCAGGAACAGAAGGGGGGACTTTTGGTCAGATACTGACTTGGTGACATTAATCTTGGGTGCTCACCTTGAGCTGATTTTGTAGATCTTCTGTGCTGCCGGAGGGAAGATGTGTGTAAAGCATCCATGTTTTCATAGACATGGATGTGAACTTAAACTGCACCTTGATTGGTTGCAGAGGCAAACAACTGCAAAGTGATGAGTTTAGTTGTTTCTGCAGAGAAAGTAAAGTACTGGAAAAAGGTACTGTGGAGTACTGATACTGGAACCGGAAGGTACTGGTTCAAATGTGAACACTACCAAACCCTACTACAGTATGTTGTGCCAACTACTGTAATAGATGTCAGGATTAAGGGGAGTTAAGATTGAGCATTAAGCATGCCATCAATACAGTTATAAATTGAAAGTGTCTGTTCTGTACAGCAGCAGCAGAGTTGCAGCACAGAGCTCTGCCAGAATCAAGATGGTGTTAACTGTGCATTTTAACAGGAGCAAAGCACGATTCAATAGGGGAACAGACTTTGACACAACACCGGGACCTTATGCGCAATGCAACATTTATGGACCCATGCTACCATGGTTACAACAACTTAAATGTTAAGGAGACCAGATGGATGATAGAGAAGGAAGCGGTCACCCTCGTGCAGAGAGTGCACCCCCTGATAGAGCACGTTTATAGAAAAGAAAAGCAGGCACTGCCATAGCCACACCAACTGTTTCGGTCTGGTTCAAAGTAAAGGGGAAGATCTAAAGGTCTAAAGTCAAGACCTTGATGTCTGGTGTAATAGCAAACACTGGTGTCATCACGACATCTATATTAGCATGTTATTACTGACAACATTATACCTGCCAGATGTTGAAGACTCAGACATCTTTTGACATGTAAGTTTTGTAAGTTTTTGATTTTTAAGAAGAGGTTGATACACGGCCGCAAGTACATCTTTACATCAGCTCAGTGTTACAGGAGGCGACAATACTGTAATGTATCACGTGGTGCAGGAAATAAAAACAACAGTTAAATAAATTAAAATAACAAGAGGTTTTATCTATGCTTGAAATCGAATCGATTTTAATACAGGTCCAAAAAAAAGGATCCATTTTCCAAACTACCTTTTAATCCACTGAGCACAGACTGATGCCATCTCTACCACTGCATTAACCCAAATTTTCATATCCGGAGCCTAAGCTATTTTTGGAGCAGGATTCAATGTTAATGGGTTGGTTTTTTTTCACTTGTCCAGTCAGGCAGGTAGGTCAGAAATCTATTTGCCCAAGGTCCATTTTTACTTGCTCCTATACAGATTATTTCATTTAATAGTGGTTAACAATAATTAACAACTAATGTCACCCAACTAAACTCCTGTATCCAGGATAATTGAAATACTTACTTGCACTTCAGCTCGTAATGTTGCATGTGCAACTAGCCCAATGTGCTGTTTTACTTGCCCAGGGCAATCCATATTGTTGAGCCCTGTGGAGGCTGTAATGATATCCTCGATACTGGAGATCTATCCCAAAATAAACATAAATTGCAAAGGGATTACTGGATGAAATCACTGTGCTTCCATAACTTCGATCCAGATTGGCCTTATTAATGCACATTCATACATCCAGTGTAAGAAACTTCCATTCTGCATGTCAGCACAAATTACAGCCTGACTTGTTGAATTAAGTCAGTGTGATGAAGTTAACAAAACGCTGTCATCACTGCACGTCATGGATAGAGACAAATGACACGGCAGAGACATGACAGAGATTGATGTGCAGTAATGAGTGCTGAGCGTGCCGAAGCGAGGAGGCTGGGTGGTTGTGCACTGATTGGAGTGCGGCGCTCGTATTCATGACTCAACGCTGTGTGTGTGTGCGCATTTGTGTTTTACACTGTGTTGTTGCATGTCTCTGCTTTGTCAGCGTGCTACGGTCTCCACCCGTGATGGATTGTGTTTGGCTTAGAAATTCTGCATGACTAAGTCCAGAACGATGACCTTGCTGTGACTCTCCTCCCCGCTCATCACTCAGTCTGCTTTCTGTTCATGTTTTTATTTATGAGGTGGCGTTAACTGTCTTTTTGGGCTCCAGTCTAGACTAGTCAATTTGTCAGTCACCCAGCTCTCACTCATTAAATCGTCAGAATTTTAAATCAGTTCACCTTCTCATTTTACACTTCATCTTGTGACCTGACATCATATAGGTAATTAAGAAAAACACTACTTCAGGAGTATTTCCATGAGATAAAGTATGAGATTAATTGACAAAAGTGAAAACTATTATCATTATGACTATTTGTAGATGATTTATTTTTTTCTGCTGGTGGCAGTGACCATTTTTCATTTTCTCGCTCTTGATTTGTTGCTTTTTTATTTTCCCTGTGCGTCCATTTGTGGCGTAACCTCATTAATTCGGGGAGCTTTTTTTTATCCTTCACTTTCAGCTTTCTCTGTCCTGCGCTCCTTCTGTCTTTTGATTTCATGTTAATTTTTAAGTTCAGATGGTTCCTCGGTGGGGCTGGAAAGGCTCGCCAACTTTTTGGAGATGGATCATAAATTGTTTAGTGAAGAGAAAGAAGACTAGACTTTCAAGTTAACTGTGCTGCATGTACAGTGTGTAGTCTGATGCTCTTCTCTCTGAGCTCTCTCTTTCTCTCTGGCTGCTGCATGGTCCCTGCGCTCTCTTGGCACGCACATTAAAGCCAAGCTGCTAAAGCCTTTTGTCGGCAGCTATTTTTAGACCTGAGGAAGTAAAGCCCTGCCACTGCGGTTTTTTTTTTTTTGTTTTTTTTTGTGGATTTTGTTGTGCTTCTGAAGATGAGACATAAGAACAATTATATTTTATTGCCACGAGTGGAGACGTACAATAGCTTGTTTGATTTCTGCCGCTGCTTACCCATGCTGACTGGCTTCAGCGCTCCCATGATGCCACACTACTTATATCAGAGTATTATTGCCTCATACTGATTCTGGCTGCGTTTGTTTCCATGTGATGAATTTAAGACCAAACATTCATCCTCTTTTGGCTCTGTTTTTGGTCTCTACTAACCCAAAAGGGAAATTTCTGAATCTTTAGCTCCTCAATGCACCACTTTGTTTACCAGCTAGTCGCTAACTGTGTCTGTCTGCTGTTTGGTGCTGAGCAAGAAGCTACCTATTGCAAGTGAAAACACATTTATGTGAGCAATTGGAGTGAACCAAAACAGTAAAGTTATAGGCTGGACGGCTAAACAGTGAGCTGAAACTCACCTTAAACACCATAAACTCACCATCACTGCAAGTGACATTTTTCATAGTCACTTTGGATGTTTTGGTCCAGATGGTTCTTGGGACCCCCTGAGAGGAACTGCCCATCGGGGAGTTCCCCCGAGCCCTACATACCTTCAGGGGCTTTTTTCTGCATGCATTCACATCACCAATAGGAACGCTGAAGAGACATAAGCCAACTGGCAGTTGTTACAGCAGTACACTTCCGCGTTGGCGTGTTTTTTTCCCGGTAGGAGCTGTTTGTGTCTTTTGTTGTCTGTTGTTTTTTCATGGCTGACAGGTTTTTAAAAAAGACAGTTACTGGTGCTGCATTGGCTCTTCGACCAATCAATGTACACCTACATTGGACCAGTCAGTCTGGACTCTTGTGCTGGTAGAGTATATACTCTGAAATAAGAGCGTTCAAAGAACTACGGTAGCTCTTAGTTCTTGCTGTGCGGACACAATAAAAGTGGGGTTCTCAGATTTGTGGTCTTCAAACTATGAAAAAGTTCCTTCGCTCAAGATAGGAAAAATGAGAAGAGAAAGAGAGGGGACTCTGCCAGGTGAGCGACCGGGTGCCCCTCACATTGTCACTTCCTGCCGCGTCACAGAAATATTGTGTACAGCAGCTGTCAGTTTCTAAATTGTCAGCAGCTCTCAAATTCCCCTTGACTGACTTCCATCGGAGCTCATGTATACATTATAGTTTTTATAGTGGAGAATTGGGCCACCACTTATCTTTTTGACATGAAGCATAGTGTCCTCATCTGCCACCTTCTGTCCCCATGGCAACTACGCGGCCAGTGATGCTGGCTGATTTTCTCTTTCAACCTCTTGAGCCGGTAATTCTGAGGGTTTTGGTAAAAATGAGCTTCAACACAGAAACGGACACCAAAGTGCTGCCGCACACACAAATATATCTGCTGTCCCTCTACACAAGCAGGTAGTGCTACTATTTACAGGTTAAAACCTGAAACATGTTTACCTTCCTTCAGATATTCTGCAACACCATTACACCATGGTATTTCTCCCTTTAATATCTCAGAATTAGACCTCTGTGTGTAGTGTTACAAATCAATAAGAGGGGCCGCTGTGTGTTATTATTAGATTGTAAATGATTTTTGCAACAATATGATGAAGTATGTTTATTTATCAGGTATTAAATAACTGGATTAACAGGAAACAGACACACCTGTCTGGTTATTTCATCCGTAGAAAAAGTTTCTTCATTGATTTGAGTGAAAATGTAATATATCACAATATACAGTGTGTCAGTATTAAATTAAATACTCAACACAGAGGATTTTACACACCCCCATACACATATAGTTGACATGCTAAAGGATCAATGCGATGATGCATGACGACGTTTAAACCATTTGACTTAATTCTAGCTTGATAAACAACTGCTGCCCAGTCAGCAAGGTTGTGTATCAGATGTGAGGATTAGGATACTTTATCAAACCATGATCAGGCATTGACCGGTCACCTTTCTTTGCTTTGCTCTGTGCAGTGCTGCATTGCTGCATCAGAGAGCTCCAGGTCATCTTTCATGCAGGTTTTACAAAGACAGCCTGCAGTTTTTTCAAGCTGGGTCATTGCTGGCGTGCCAGCCATGTATCCGTCTGTCATTTGAGAATTCTGGTTGAAAACAATACCACAATATATCTATCAAATTATTAGAAACATGGAGTTATGTAAACACCTTGATACTTGAAGGTCACTGCCTTGAGATGATGAAACAAAGCTGGATTGAAAATAAGAATTACATCACTCAATCCATACCACATGCACACATGTGGCCTCTGTGGCTCCCTGCTCCTTTTTTTGGTCTGCCATTACACCGCCTGTGCACCACTATTATAATACTAATAATATTTTAGCAGAAAGACGTAAGCATGAACCCATGAATGCCGCAGTTTCTAGATCTCTTAATAGCAGGTTCCACACAGTGGCGAGAGCATCCACATTTCCTCACATCTTACCCCATGCTGACAGGAGAGCGGCTGCCTAAATGTTGCCAGCAGCAGCAGCAGCAGCATGCATTAGTAAAGAGCCCAGAGTGTGCAGAGGCAACACTTAAGGAGCTGTGCAGTAGTACTGCTTTATTCCTCTGCAGCTCTGTAGTATCCACCAGACAAGAAAATCACCTTTGGTTCATCTTAGTATCCACTGAGGTCGAGGAGGGGTCTGGTGTGAAGTTCTTGTCAGTCGCTCACCAAATATCTGGGTAATAAACTGATCAGTGTTATTATAATGATGGTGGAGTTTCAGATTTAGACACTGTGCTTTAAAAAATTAGATCCAATTTTCAGAGCTACAGGAAGAAACTTTGAAGGCTTAAAAAAATGGCCTTCATACAGACCTTTTTTCTTTGCATTGCCTCAAATTGTCATGAGGTGCTGAGGAGGAATTACTGAATATAATAGGTTGGCAGAAATCACAAGTTAAAAGAAAATTGTGCCAAATGAACTCCAAAGACACAATTAACACAGTCAGAGAAATAGGGGGCATTTAGGCTTTGATCATGTCATTGCAACATCTCTGGTTTGAGTCCAGCTGGACACCTTTGTTGCATGTCATTTTTCATCTCTCTCTCTTGCTGTTAGAGCTCCGCTGTCTGCTGTCTAATAAGGGACATGTCGTGCCCAAAAACACTTCAGTAAAATCAAGTAAATAGAAGATAAGTCACTCAAAATGAAACAAAGACTTTTAAAACTCATTAGTATTCTTTGGTTTAGTTTTCTCTTCCTGCAATGTTTATATTAGTCACTCAAAACCAGTCGTAGATGTTCAGCACTTTCTGTCTTCAGCAGACTTGCGCTGTAACCCCCCGCAACTATTTTCCAGTGTAACAAATGTGATTCCAAAAAATGACAGTGATGAAAGCTGAAAGAAACAGTGCTGTAAGAGGCTGAGCTGTATGCATGTGTGCCTGTGTGCGTGTGCGCGTGTGTGCGCGCGTGCGTGCGCATGCATGTGCATGTGCGTGTGTGTGTGTGTCAGAGCAAGACAAATGCTTCTTGTTGTCTTGACGTATCCCACGTCACAGAGACATGTGGGTTCCAAAGGGCTCCATTTGTCAGAGATGAAAGCACAGCTGGTTTTGATTGTGCAGCGATTAATTAGTGAAACTTTTTGAAATATTCAAAATTGCCATCTTTTGTATTTATTAATAACTGACGTCATGACAGTGCCGGATACAATTATTCCAAAGCCTGTCTTGTGTTTCTGAATCAGAGGAAATAACATCTGCAGTGTGATTGCTGATGGGAAAAAAACAAACTCATTTTGTGAGACAGTATCAAATCCTAAACCTGCTCCCAGCTGAGAAGAACATCAAAGAGTGGAGAGGCTGCCTCTGTTTCCTCTAGTGTGTTTATGTGTCTATATTTCTGTCTGTATGTCGGTCTGTGTCTGATGAGACTAAATTAAGAGGTTTCAATCCAAAGATTTTTTTTTCTCATCTGAACAATAATGAATTTTGTCTCCTGGAAAAAAGACCAAGAGATTTCACCTTGTTGCTCTAGCTTATACCCAAAAGCACATAAAGAAATATTATCAGCTCTTGTGTCGGAAGTTTCCCTGATGAAAAGGTGAAATATTCCATCATTCATTTTTGTGGGAGCCTGCTAACTACGTCTGTTTGGTCTCCTCTGTTTGAAGTGGTGCCATTTCAAAAATGGAGTCACATTTCTCTTAGGGTGTTCTCATATTAGATACAATTGATTCATACTGTGTTCAGGTATGATTAACCCCATCCCCCTGTTCCACTCCCCTGCTGCCTGCCTACATTGTAGAAAAAAAGCACCTGTCGCAGTATCCCCAGGCCATATAATAGAGTCAACCTTTGCATCATGTCAACTATTGTTTATGGTTTGGTGATATACAACCTTCTTGCCTGCCTTCCTACTGTATTGCCCATGGTCATGCAGTTAAGAGGATGAGATTGGCAGATTTCGAAGGTGACTAGCGGCGCTAAGAAATGCCTTTGCCACCACACTGACCAGCTCCACTGGCATTAGGTGACAGTGCACCTCTGTGTTTTGAAATGGTTGGTTTTCACACCTGATTCAAACCGTACCCAAGTACAAATAAACTGTACTGGGTACCATGTATTCAAGTGGACTCGAGGGCATTGATGTACGAACTGTGCTTAAGTACAGTACACAGTGTTCACACTAATCGGACAAACTCACTTTGTGGTTAAGTGTGCACGGATCTGGGTCCCTGATGTAAATGGTAAGTGGACTGCACTTATATAGTGCTTTTCTCTCAGAGTGCTTTTATACAGGTTATGTCATTCACACACAGTCACAGAACGGTGGCCAAGGCTACCCAGTAACCATTCATATGCACTCACACACTGATGGAACAGACATCGGGAGCGGTTAGGGGTTCATTATCTTGCCCAAGGCTACTTCGTCATTCGGACTGAAGGTTAGGGATCGAATCACTGATCTCCTGATTAGTGGAGGACCCGCTTTACCTCTGAGCCACAGTTGCTTAGATGTGACAGCCTCCTTAATTTTGTAATATGTACATGAAAGGTCGATAGAGTTGCTTCATTGATGTCTCCTGTTGTTAAAGGTATATATGACTTCTTGCAGATGCTAACTTGTTCTGTATCCCTTACGTTTTAACAATCCAATCACGTTCCATCCTGCTCTTCTCTTCCTCAGATCTCTCTGAAGTGCAGAGCTCCAGAGGTTTCCCAGTGTGTTTTCCAGAACTACGAGATGGTGCTGAAGAACTGAAAACCACCCCGACATCAACCCAGCCGCTGCCCTCGCAGACTCCCGGCACCTCCTACTGCTCTTCCTCACCTGACCCATGGACCATATTACAAGCTCACGCGGTGTGGGAGCCACTTCCTATTGTGTTGGCACTCTGTATGTCAACCCAGCTGTTAAATTAGGATGGTTAATGATTTTTTTTTTTGTCCCGTTTTGACCCATTTTGACCCATTGTGTTTCATTCTTTAAGACTGCAGAAAATTCTGGTTGACTGTCTTGGCTAGCCTCATCGTGTCCCCTCCTATGTGTGTTCGCTATATACCAGTTTCAGGACGTTATCTCATGATACATGTTCTGAATGAACACTTTCACATTGAGCTGGTCCTCCACTCAGTGATGACCTGTATTCTTTTGGGGACAGACGGCTGTATTCCCATGACGATTTTCTCTGCATGAGGCTCTTTAATCATTATCTAGCCCCACTTCTCTGCAAATTGGAGTCTATTTTTAGCGTCTGCAATCAGCAGGTGAATCAACACTCTGCGTATTTATTTAGGATACATTCAATTAAAATAAGGCTAAAAAATGCTTGTAACTGTCCTTACCCCTGCCCCTGTGTGAAGTGGCTGCCTGGGCCTTAGATGAGACACATAAGATACTTACAAACTACATTATTGTTGTCTTTGTCATTTTGTAGTTTTCTTTAGCGTCTGTGGTTAGCAGTGGGGTCAGATCCTCTGCTGTTCCTGAAAGCAGAATGTGTGCTGTGTGCATGGATGCTGTTTGGTGATGTGCATTTCTTTATTTTTTTTTCCATCAATATCTGGACATTTTATAGGCTGGCAGCAGTTATCCACTGCCTGCTCTCTTACTTAGTCATTCCATGGTTTGATTTGTGTTTGTAGTCTTGTTAGTGTTCATGTGGCAAACTGGGAGAGAGCCTCAGGTGTGGAGGATTTTGTATTTGCTGCTTCTTCCCCCTCCTGCGCTGGCAACAGCCACTCAGGCTCTCTCTGCCACTTTGCTCTGTCTGTATCCTCAGCACAGCCTCTCGGGCAACCACGGCCACCTGAGATGAAGGCTCAGGTGAGATAACTCTAAATGTGTGATGCCATGACTCATAACACTTGTGAGTAATAAGTGTACATGTAGGTAGCACATTGTCTACATCCAGTGTCCCTGTTTTACCTGCAAACTCGACCAGATTAATTGGATTCTTATTTCCGAGTCATTACACTGAAGCCCTTTTTATCGGCTCTGCAGGATGTATGCGCCCACGCAACACCTTGTACAGATTACAGCAGAGGTGGCTGTGTATTCCAGAGCGTGTCTTTGTGTGTGGTGATGGCTGATTCATATGAAATGCTTTAAAAACAAAAAAAATCAAATGTTTAATCAGATGTTTTTGATCAACATGATTTTGTTCATTGTGTGTACATCAAAAGAACTATTAAAACTCTTGGTAAATTCATATAATCGGTCTTTTCTTCAGTGTTCAGCTGTAATGAGAGATTAAAATGCATAACAAGGACATTTAATGTTGCTGCGCAGTATGCCAGTGCCAAAGTCCCAGTGTCACAGGATGCAAAACGTTATCTCAGTTTTATTTGCTTGGTAAAGTCCACATTCCCAAAGTCCCTGGAAGCAGGCGTGCATTGTTTTCACACACCACACTTTATAATCATTGGTGACCTTTGAGGCGTTTACGTGTCCTCTCATGGGCTGCTCAGCCTCTGCTCCTGCGTAACAGACTTGGCAGCCCTCGCAGCTTTGCATACAAAGTCTCCCCGTGTTGTTCAACCTTGAGCCGTGTGTGAAATCTGAGGTTTATCCGCAGCGTGGAGCAGCTCCTCCGAAGCAGTGACAGGGTTTTTTAAGTCCGAGCTGTTTTGGAAAGCTTAACCAGGATTTCCACTGCAAATGCTTCTCATCTCAGATCTGCTCCTCTGTGGATGTTAAAGGTCAGTGCTGGTCAAAGACGCACACTTGCTGACCAGAGACAAGTCAGCAGTCCAAAGCTGTGACAAGAGTATCTTCTCTTGATGAATGATCAATAATATCAATATCAATGTGATGAATGCACTCCATCAGGGGGCGCCACTGCACTGGATTGGTATTACATTGGTAAAGGCTGAGTCCCTAAAAAGAAACGATTATTGATTTGCAAACTACTGAAACTTAACATCAAGAAAGTCATCATTGTGTTTTATTCAGTCATGTAGAGGTTATTTCTCAACACTGAGGGCCAAATACTGATTGTATTCATTTATTTGTCCTAAAATGAATTAATTGTGCACTAACACTTGTGGCCCATATTTATCATTATGATTATTGCAGTATTTAAATATGTAATCGTTTATAACCAGTTGTGGAAGAAGTATTCAGATATTCTGCTTGCGTAGAAATAGCAGCACCTCAGGGTGAAATTACTCCACTATGAGTCTTGCATTCAAAATTACTTGGAAGTATTTGTTGCAAAATCTATGTAAAGTACTCATTAGGTAGCAAAATGATCTGTCAGTGTTATATTTTTGCAGTGTGCATTATTGTGTGCAGCATTTTACATTGTAGCTGATCAAAATTAAGTAAATATGAAATACATTTTAAACTGCTGGACAGTAATCTATAACAAATAATCCACAATGCACTGTACTTTATAAACTGAGCATATATTTTGTATTTCCATCTTCAAAATAACCCATAAACATAGCTGTCACATAAATTTAGTGACCAACAATGATTAGGAAAGCACAGTTGTCATGATATAAAACATAAAACCTGTCTTCATAGAAAATATATTTGAAACACATAAGTAAACACTTTAAAAAGTCCTAATATCTGCGTACAACTAGTGAGTTATAAACCATTTATTAAGTGTTAATATAGTGCATATTGGTGCTTTTATGGTACTGTACTAAACTTAATCTACACTTTAAAAATGATTCAAGGGCTTAGTGGATAGCTCATAAAATAAATCAGTTTTTTTTAGCATAACAAAATTATGTTTGCTACATTAACATGTTGTAGTCATTGACAACTTATTTTTAAGAAGTTGGTCAAAATCGAAACATTTTTGACATTTTTGAGTTAGATGGAATTAAGATAAATAAGTTAGAATATCCTAAATAAGATAATTTGACCACTACATGTCACCACAACTTTTGGATAAAAATTAAGTTGGTTTAACCTAATTAAGCTTTTTTAGGTCAAAGCAAATCATGCTGGTTGTACTAAACTGTTTGAGTTTGTCAGATTATAAAAGACTCATAGGATTGACTCAGTGTCAGAGTTAGAACTACTTAAAAACGCAAACCGTTACCTTAATTTTTTAAAGTATTTTTTTTAAGTTGAACCAGTGAATCATTTTTTAAGAGATTAAATTTACTGAGTCTAAAAAAAAAAATTAAAAAAACTGGAACCAGCCTTCAGATATCCGCCATGTGTTAATATTTCAGCTCCCTCCAGGCTGTTAAACCTCAAACTGTTCCTGTGTTCCCGAGGACATGACCTCAGTGTTCTTATTGTTATCCATGACCCTGAGTGTGATATTTTTTTTTTTTTACTTCTGAAGGCTGAATATTTTTTTCAACTACATATAATCTACATAACTAATGTGTGACGGAACAAACATAGGAACTGAGTGATTTTATTGAACTTTAAATTCATCACATGCATGTATCTGAGAGTAAACTCATTAATTCATGTCATACTTAAGCATGGTGTGGAAATAGAAGAAATCAATTACATTTTCTAGCTGTGACACATTTAGGATGATGTGGCTTTTCATGCCACACTGATGCAAACAGGCCTACTTAAAGCTGCTTTGTGTAGACTACGTGTTTATCCAGGCCTACCTGAGTTTCAATGAGTCTCCCTTTACAAAGGGCTTACAAGTTAAACCAACTGTTCCATTAATAGTTAATGTGTCGTTTACAAATGCTTTACAGATTGCTTCTAAGCCATCAATAAGAACAACTTATGGTCTGCTATAGGTTGTGAAACATTTCTTTAGCTACTGTTGATGATCCTGCAGGAAACTTTGTGTTTTAGTTCTTTAATTCATCAGGACGGGGAGGGTCCAGTACACAGTTTGATTTCTTGAAGAGCTGTGGAGAATCTGGTCCAAAATCTGTTCATAACTTATTAAACATTTGCAAACTTGATGCATCGTAGCAAGAAAAAAATCTTTATTAATGGATTAGCAACATTAGCATTATTATTAAAAATCACAAGGAATAACATCCAGGTCTGGATTAATTCTATGTTGGAGCACGGGGCAAAAAATAAGCTCCGGGCCCCTTTTTGCCACCGGTCTTCTTCTGGTCCCCACAATCCACTGACTGTAGACTCTAAAGTCAAATACTGTTCGTACAGTTGAATACTGCCTTTCCTTACGTTTGATTTGTGATAACACAAGCACCATTAAACTTTTTGGATGTGTAAAACTGGGTTGTTGATGACCTCAAATGATGTGTCCATTCCTCGATTAACCTGTAAGTTATTCATATTCCTTTAGTCTGTAAGGGTCCTCGGATCAAAACAAATCAAAAGGGTTTTTCACAGAATTAATCTATTTTTTTAAACAAGTTATATTCACACTGGCTTAAATAAACAATTTGACAGTATTTCCTGATCTTTGCTGAGCAACAGTTTTGTGTAAAAGGAATTAAAGGCCTGTCTCATATAGACGTCTGTTTGAATAAATAATAGCCTGGGCTATTAATTGAAGTTTTACAGTAAATACAAATTAATTTAAAGGTATACTATGCATCATTTTTGGTTACTGTTTGTAAACAGGCTCCACAGCGAAAGTGGAATTAAACCCCAGATTCACTCTTGTTTGGCATTTCTCCTCTCTATATTTGTGGGGTTTTTCAGCCTGTGTGTGTTGGATGCCTGTTGCTTATGGTCTGGCACCTGGTCGCTACTTTTTTATGAAGCCCTGATCTCACTTGAATGCTGTGGGGGTACACACCTATAAACAAAGACAATAACAATATAAGAAAATACAGGCAGAGGGCAGAATCTTAGCAGAAAATTGCATGCATGTGTCTATACATCCTGCATATCTTTGAAAGTATGTACCATGCACATTTAATACCAGTGACATACATAAAAGTATACAGCACAGGCTCCTCAAGAGGGCAGGGACTCATCATCTTTAGGCCCTTGTTGTACATCAATACAGTTGTGAAGTACCTGCAACTGACAAAGCAATTCCCACTCACTGCATCTGTGGGCCTTGGGGTCAGTAGTTGGGGGGCCCCTGCAGGGCAGTAGCCCACTTTGCCCGGTTGGTGATGCAGCTTTGATAAACACCACCCTGCACTCCCACAGGTTGTCAACCCTTCATAAGCTGCGTCTTATTAGAAAGTGTCGCATTGGAAAAGCATCGTCCAAGGTTACAAGCTCATCTGGGTGGCCATAAACTGCGTAATGTTTATTCCACAGACTTGTCACCGAGTGGGTTTGTGACCATGATGTGCACCCCGCAGTGATTGATGGGACACATCGCCCGTGCCCTGCCCGGAGATCCTCTCCAATAATAAGTCGTATCCCTCAGAGAGATGATGTTCAGTCTTGCGCCTCTCCTCCATGACCCCCAACACTGAGATGATTTATAGTGTGCGGCCTATTCTATTGCCGTTTATTCGCAGCGTATGGGAGCTCGCAGCTTTCACACGCCTTGCGCACGGCATAATCCTATTGGATGAGCGGGGCAGGGGGATATAGCAAGTGATGAGAGAGAGAGAAAGAGAGAGAGGGAGCCGTCTTTACCAGCTCATGTCTCTCCAACAGCAGACACACACACACACACACACACACACACAGCGCTCGTTAATAGGCTCCAGATGCCTTTACAGAAAACGCACGTCTGCAGGCTGTGTGGATTGCCTCCTCTGTCCTGAATCACGCAGATGTGAATCTATCTTCTCTGTCATCGACCAAAAACAAGATTATGGGGTTGTGTGCGATTTGCCAACACGTGGGAAGCTTATTTGCGAGGCTGGAGGCTGTGCGCCCGTCCTTCCTGTGATGGAGGAGCGCGGCGGTGGTGCATCGGTGGAAATGAGTGAGAGGTGCAGAGGAGATAATCAATGAAGACACCGAGGACTCCTGTGCGTTTGGGCAAGGTCAGAGTCTAGCCTGGGTGAGATTATGTCCATGCGGGGACAACAAGGACGGACTTTTACGCTTCCTCTCGGGGGAAGAGGTCGCCTGGGGATGTCCCCTGAAAAACCAAGAGTTTCTCTCTCTGTGTTGGATTGCAGAGGCAGCGAAAACCCCTCCATCCGCATGATCATGGTTGAGCTTTATTTTTGACAACCTTCAAGCTGCATGGCTTCTTTCTTTTCGCCCTCAGCCCAGAGATAAAGTTTCTTCGCTCTGCTCGACAGGCTGGGTGATTTATTCGGCCACAGATTCGTGTAATTGCATCCAGCTGAACCCGGTTAAGGTGATCAAGAGGCTGCTGGTTACGCACAGAGGTTGCAGCGGTGGCTTGAATTCCATCAGAGCAGCGTCAAAACAGCGGCGGCCAGCTGTGTCACATCTGTCGTTGTTGTTGTCGCTGTCCATGGTGCTGAACTCGTGCTCCAGGAATGGTGGAGACGCTGAGTATCGCAGTCATCGGTGCTCCCGGAGTGGGGAAAACTTCTATAATCCGCCAGTTCATCTATAACGATTTCTCGGAGGTGTACACGCCGACCAGGACCAGATATGTGTACAGACCCTCCGTCATCCTGAACGGGAACATGTATGAGCTCAAGATTTTGGACGTCCCGCCAATCTCCTCCTTCCCATCCAGCTCCAGTCAGGTATCATGTCTCTGTGTGAGGACTCAGATTGAACTTTATTACAGGAGGATTTAGAACAGGCTTATGTGATCCAGCCTCAATCTCATGTGTTCAATCTCTACTTTAATTTCCCGTCTGTTCCCAGCCAGTGGCGTCCCTCTAAGACAAAGACACCAATTTTATTTATTCCTCTATCACTATCAGATGTCCGTACAGTCTACTAGTTGCTATGGAGACCCGACTGACTTAAAGCCTTGGAGAGCTTCACTTTGACGTTGTAAACTCTCTCAACCCCCCTCCTGAGGAAGGAATGCCAGCTTGCATATTGTTTATTAATCATAACATGTCTTCAGTGTCAGATATATTCAGATGAGTTGACAGCAGTATAATCCTGCTGCTGGTGGTGCTGGTGGTGGTGGAGGTTGGCTTGAATCTGGCGTACACGCACAGAAACTAATAGCAGGGTCGTGCTGCAGGCATCGCCACAGCACCTGGTTAAACTCCCAATTTAAAAATAGCACAGACTGCCCTTTTATTCGTGGCCACAGGTCATATGCCACACCTCATTAGTTGGATACGCATTTGATTGCAGGATCATAGCATAAATATGCTGTAGCTCCACATGCCCAAGGTTTGTAGTCACTTCTAGTCTTCTTCAGTGCCAAAGATTGGAGTTCTCTCAGGCTTTCCTCTCTGGAAGTTTAAGTGTCTAAAACAACACCCAAATGCTCATGTGTGCGTGCTTGCTTCACTCCCACTGAATGTTGCATCATTCAATCTTTCTGATTTGCACAGGGGATTAAGAGAAACAATTCAGTACAGATAGCTGTCAATAATAATAATCTCTCCTATGTTACTGTAAAAGCATTTCCAGACACTGTAACTGCTCCTCTTGTCCATGCCGGCCTTGAAAACATCCCCTCCGAAAGCACTTCTTGTGTAAATGATAGAGACAAACTCCACAGTCGTCGTTCTGTGCAAATATGTATTTAAAAGTTCAGCCAAAGCTAATGTGAGGCCTCAGCGGTGTGATTAGTCTTATTAAGTGGCTATCTTCTAAAGTTACAGTCTTTTTAGTCTGAAATATCCCCGCACTGCAGCTCAACTCTGAAACACTGAAACATAAAGAGGGAATTTGCCACCAGAAAGGTTGTAACTCTGTAAAACATTCACTTGATTTGATTAACTCAGACTGCTCAGCCCTCATATTAGCTCCAGCTGAACTTCTACCCCATCACTTACACTGACATTACTGTAGGTGAGGATGTCGTCACAGCTAGTATGTACATTTATTTATTTGTTTTACCTCTGTTTTACCAGGAAGTCACATTGAAATAAACAACAAAACAGAAAAAAGAGAAACAGCCACATGTTCCGTCGCCATATTCTTTATGATGCTCTTAAATCCATCAATAGATATAAAATTTTCTACTTTTAGATCTTTAGGATGAACACGTTCAGCAGCCAAAACCTGTTTTAATGTAATGAGCATGTGAGTGATGTTTTAAGACAGACTTGAAAAAAAAGGGACCATATCCTGTTAGATATGTCCTTCCTTTCTCTGTAGCAGCCAAAAAAGTACAAAAAAAGTTTGGCTTTGTTGTGCGTCTCTCTGTCCTGTCTGTCACAGCCTCTCTACACCTGAGGTGTGTGTGTGTGTGTGTGTGTGTGCTGCTCTTAAGACGGAAATCTCCAAGGTCACCACACCTGACTCTGCTGCTGCCACTGCCTCTCTCCCCATCTGTGTCACACGTAGCCCTCCCAAGAACAGCTGCTGTTACCTGCACTAGACAAGGTGCCACTGAGAAAATGAGATCAGGCCAAGGAGAAGAGGCCCGTCAAAGTGTTGGTTTGTTGCCCGCTCGGAAAGCACAGTGTTAATGCAGGAAAGAAACGTCTGACAGGCGGGCCGACAGGCCGGGGCGATCATCCTGACAGGCTGCTGCAGAATTTCATGTAACCGTTCTACTAGATTTAACGTTTTGTTAGTGTTAAGAGGTCTGCAGGGTGTTTCATTGTTTCATACCCACAGAGACGCTCTGTAAAGACATTCTGATTAAGTTTCTCCTTTCTTCTGCTAAATGGTACTTAACCCCCCATTAGGGAACATGTTAGTAGGTGAGCAGCGAGCAGGAATGAGACAGGATGAGTCTCATGAGTCGACGTGTGGGAGTGTGAGTCCCAAAGTTTGAGTCACACAGCTGATATCATGTTGTGTGAACATCTCATGCTCATTTCAGAGTGCAGTGCAGCGAGCAGGCGTCTGTTTGGCAGGCCCTTTGTGGAAGGTATACAGGCAGAGAAGACCATTAGCTGAGTGCTGCCACAACATTTCTATCAGACAGATTTATGGTTACTCATTTGCTGAGGAACGACCCTGCGAGGCCTGCTGTACTTTTTCCTCTCCGCTCCTGTCATGTCCTGCTTGTTCTCAAGCCCCGCTTTCTTGTTTTGTTTGGTGACGTCCTCTATTCACAGAGAGAGCAGCGATGAGGCATGGGGCTTTTTTTGTCTCGCCACCCTGCTCTGTATTTACCACGGGTGTACAGAGACCCGGGTCAGGGGCAGTGGGCAGCACAAAGAGAGCTGATTGAAATTTACTTGCAGTATACAGCAGATTGAATTAAAGCACAGCTTCCCGCTGGGAAGCTGCCGGGAATAAAAGACCAACAGAGGAGACAGTACGAATTCGCTGCAGTCAATTAGAAAGGTTGCACAGAGTTTAATGGACGCTGTCGAAGCAAGGGTTACCAAATGAGGTTTTATAATGTCCTCCGAAATTTCTGATGAATAAGCTGCAGAATAGAGTGAGTCAGTACGCCTCCATGCTTATGCAGCGTGGCAATTTCTCATCAGTTCAGATTATATTTGAAAGAAGAGCAGCGATGTTCTGGCAGGCTACTTGTGACCCCATTTTAACCACGTACTGTAGACAGCCATTTTTATCCTTTCCGATGCTGGAGACGGGCAAGATTTCTATTATTTCACTGTGAGGCTGTGATGGTGTAATGATTTGTTTGCTTTGCCGTGTGTCTGTCTGTTGCTGATAGCATTGCGTTTAGAGAGCATCTGTCACAGAGTGTCAATAGGATGCGATGACAGATGGATTTAAGCCTGACAGTGGATTCAGCAATGGTTTTTCTTGTTCTCTTTTCTTTTGTTTTTTTTTTCTAGCCATAATGTATCTCCACGACTTCCTCCCACACAGAATGCTCCCTCTCCTTTTTCTGCTCTTTCTGGACATTTTTTTCTCAGTTATCTCTGCTGGTACTGTGACAACGAGGTGGAAATTATTGCTTTTTATGTCACACATTGTGTAATTTTGACTCTCGCAGGCATGGCAGAAATATGATGTTTGTATCTGTGAAGCCTGCGTGAGACGTACAAACCGTTTAGGCGTATGTGTGTCAAAGTGTTTGCTTCATAGTTTTGTTGGTCTTTTAACATGAAACTAAATACAAATTAGACACTCAGTAGAGTGTAAATCTCCTCTATGTAATTATGAGGATGAATGCATCTAATAACTAAACCACAGTCATGGAGTTTTGATCCATGTCATTCATAGCTGGACTTTTAATGTTATTAACTTTGTCTGTAGGGCTGCAGCACCACAAAGTAGGAAATTACAACAATAAAAACAGACAAAGAAACAATTTAACTATGTAGGCTAATTACACTGAACAAAAATATAAACGCAACACTTTTGTTTTTGCTCCCATTTTTCATGAACTGAACTCAAAGATCTAAAACATTTTCTATATACACAAACATTGTTCACAAATCTGTCTAAATCTGTGTTAGTGAGCACTTCTCCTTTGCCGAGATAATCCATCCCACCTCACAGGTGTGGCATATCAAGATGCTGATTAGACAGCATGAATATTGCACAGGTGTGCCTTAGGCTGGCCACAATAAAAGGCCACTCTGAAATGTGCAGTTTTGCTTTACTGGGGGGGGGGGGGGGGGGGGGGGGTATGGGTCAGAAAACCAGTCAGTATCTGGTGTGACCACCATTTGCCTCACGCAGTGCAACACATCTCCTTCGCATAGAGTTGATCAGATTGTTGATTGTGGCCTGTGGAATGTTGGTCCACTCCTCTTCAATGGCTGTGCGAAGTTGCTGGATATTGGCAGGAACTGGAACACGCTGTCGTATATGACGATCCAGAGCATCCCAAACATGCTCAATGGGTGACATGTCCGGTGAGTATGCTGGCCATGCAAGAACTGGGATGTTTTCAGCTTCCAGGAATTGTGTACAGATCCTTGCAACATGAGGCCATGCATTATCATGCTGCAACATGAGGTGATGGTCGTGGATGAATGGCACAACAATGGGCCTCAGGATCTCGTCACGGTATCTCTGTGCATTCAAAATGCCATCAATAAAATGCACCTGTGTTCGTTGTCCATAACATACGCCTGCCCATACCATAACCCCACCGCCACCATGGGCCACTCGATCCACAACGTTGACATCAGCAAACCGCTCACCCACACAATGCCACATACGCTGTCTGCCATCTGCCCTGAACAGTGAAAACCGGGATTCATCCATGAAGAGAACACCTCTCCAACGTGCCAGACACCATTGAATGTGAGCATTTGCCCACTCAAGTTGGTTACGACAACGAACTGCAGTCAGGTCGAGACCCCGATGAGGACGACGAGCATGCAGATGAGCTTCCCTGAGACGGTTTCTGACAGTTTGTGCAGAAATTCTTTGGTTATGCAAACTGACTGTTGCAGCAGCTGTCCGGGTGGCTGGTCTCAGATGATCTTGGAGGTGAACATGCTGGATGTGGAGGTCCTGGGCTGGTGTGGTTACACGTGGTCTGCGGTTGTGAGGCCGGTTGGATGTACTGCCAAATTGTCTGAAATGCCTTTGGAGACGGCTTATGGTAGAGAAATTCCTGCAGTCAGCATGCCAATTGCACGCTCCCTCAAAACTTGCGACATCTGTGGCATTGTGCTGTGTGATAAAACTGCACATTTCAGAGTGGCCTTTTATTGTGGCCAGCCTAAGGCACACCTGTGCAATATTCATGCTGTCTAATCAGCATCTTGATATGCCACACCTGTGAGGTGGGATGGATTATCTCGGCAAAGGAGAAGTGCTCACTAACACAGATTAGACAACAATATTTGTGAGGAAATGGTCTTTTGTGTGTATAGAAAATGTTTAAGATCTTTGAGTTCAGCTCATGAAAAATGAGAGCAAAAACAAAAGTGTTGCATTTATATTTTTGTTCAGTGTACTTACTTATGGTAGAAGCACAAATGTTACAGAAAAGGAGCAAGTCAGCAAAAATGGACAGGCAAGCACTTACCTTCTAAAATTCTCCTGGTGTTGTATGATGCTGTGTGGCAGGTGGAACAAAACTGTGTTTCAGCTATGGCAGCCAGAGCATGTGTTGTTGCAACCAGTGGAATTTTCCCTCTGGATCCCGTAAAGTTAAAATGGCGATGAAGATAACAAAAACATTTGCGTTATCTATCTCATATTGTGCCTAATTTTAGTGAATTATAATATCAAGTATACTTGATATTATAATTCACTAAAATTAGGCAAAAACCCCCCCAAAAAAACATTAATTCTATATATAGAATTAATGTTTTTTTTATATTCTATATATAGAATATTCTATATATAGAATTAATGTTTTTTTTGGTTTTGTTTTTTTCAGATCATTAAACATGTGCACACAATATACAGTATTAGGCTGATTGGTCCAGTAGTTTGTGAGATTAGACACACATTCACACATGCACACACACAATCAAATGTATGATCTCCTCTGTTACACGTGGCGGGTATAATTAGACAACTGATTGTAGGTAAAGAGATAGTTCTGTGTTCCTAGAATAGAAACAATTCAACTAACTACCTGCTAACTCATAGGCTGAGGACGCTGTCAGCAGACAGCCTGTCATTCAACGCGGACACGCTCTTAGTTATGTGTAACTTTAATTACAATTCACCCCCTGCACAGTTGTCATGAAGGCAGGAAATAAGCTATAGAGACCAAAACTAGGCTATAGACATTTTTTTTCTGCTGTTAATCTGAGCATTTTAACATGGGGGTCAGTTGGGCTAGACTTGCATTTGGAGCCAAGTGGCCATTAGAGGAACTGCAGGTTTTGGCACTTCTAAGTTGGCTTGCGCTGGAAGCTGGTTAGGTTAGCTTAAAATTAAGACAAGAAAGCGGTAGCCTAGCTCTGTCCACAGGTAACAGAATTTACCTAACAGTACCTCTAATGCTGTGTTCCCCTTACAAGCGACACAGCAACAGGTTACAAGTCATTTTCAGTGGAAGCCAGTGACATGAAGCTACTGATGCCCAACACTGTTTGCTGTGGATGGGCGTGATGGACTACATATCAAAGTTGAGCTGGCCTCAACTTTTTTAAGCACTCCATTTCATACGGCCAATCATATGTTTTTGTTTTGGGATGTGGTACAGAATTTTTATTAATACCTTAATACCTGATGGTAAAATGGCAGCTACTCATCCAGTGGAGTTACTCTCCTGATGCACATGCCAAAAAGTTTTTAGCTTCTAGGTTTACTTCTGCAGAATGATACAATCTGCTGAATATGCACAGTAGTGTCTCCTGAAAAAGATTATTTTTTCAGGCTTTTTGCCTTTATTGATGGGATGGTGTGTGTGTGTGTGTGTGTGTGTGTGTGCAGTGTGCAGCAGATTCGCTGCAATGTGCAGTAGAGATCAACGACTCACCCAGAATCTGACGTCATTAGTATCCATGCCTCGGGGTTGCCGAAAACAAGCGAGCATTGCCCGTTTAAAATGTCTCCGTCGTCGTGCACGCCCAGCTGCCATTAAATCCAGTTTAGCAGCTTCCTTAATTTGGTCCTCCATTAACGCAAGTAGTAGCGAAATACCTCGTTAGCATCGTTAATGTGGTCTGTAGGATCTGTAGGATCTGTAGCAGTCGCCATTGTTGCTATCCTCACCAGTTACCCACCGGCGTACAGCTTGACATCAGCGTGGCGCTGATTGGCTAATTGCTAGACCCGCCCCCACCCCCAGCGTTCATTGGTCCGTCCATCGTTTGGACGAGATAAATCGCAAATTCATTGAAGTATGCCAGACCAGAGATGCAAGCCTACTCAGTTGAGTGGGTGGGGTCTATGGTCTGGAACCAGGCTAGCTGCAGGATGGAATTGAACTTTATTGATGAGATGCTGTGTGTGTGGTGGGGGGACAGTATTGAACCCGCAACTGCTGCAGCAAAGACACAGACTTTTTGTACATGGGGCACCTGCGCTACCCACTGAGCCACCGGGTGCCCCAGTAGTGTTACTCGGACTGGTCCTGCCCATGATTTCCCACTTGGCTCACAAACCACTTTTCTCGGTTCCAGGAAAGTTTTAGAAATATAAAACCTCCATGGATCAAAAATTGATAACAGAGAGAATCATAGCTCACCTTGTTTGCAGTTTAAGGTGTCGTGTCAACAGTTTTACAGACGTCTCTTTTATAATGGTGGCCTATTGGGAAAATGCTTTTTGGGCTGCAGGGAATGGAATCAGGCTAGTGTTTTCAGTCTTTATGCGAGGCTAAGTTAACCGCTAGCTGTAAGTCTCAGCTAGTGAGCAAATGAGCATATTTTTGCAAAATGTCAACCTATTCTGTTAAAACTGTCTCAACTTGTGTAATGTCCTTGTTAGCTCTGGTTTTAAAGGGACAGTTCACCCCAAAATCAAAAATGCATATTTTTCCTCTTACCTGTAGTGCTATTTATCAGTGTAGATTGTTTTGGTGTGAGTTGCAGAGTGTTGGAGATATTGGCCATAGAGATGTCTGCCCTCTCTTGAATATAATGGAACTAGATGGCACTCGTCTTGTGGTGCTCAAAGCACCAAAAAATTAAAAAAAATATATTTGAAACACTCAACAGCAATGTCTCTTTCCAGAAATCATGACCTTGTTACTCAAGATAATCCACAGACCTTGTTGTACACTTTGTTGTGCACATTTCCTTCTGCACGGTGATATGGTTGGGGGGTGTAGTTCAGTAGAAAGAAGATAGTTTCTACATGAAGCTTCTCACAACAAGGTGTGTGGATTATCTTGAGTAACTGGGTCATGATTTCTGGAAGGCAGACATCTCTACATCTGATATCTCCAACACAATCTAGACTGGTAAAGCACTACAGGCACAGTAAAAGAAGAAACATCTATTTTTAATTTTAGGTTGAACTGCCCCTTTAAAGTAAAAAATTCATGGCTATGCTTCTAAAGATTAGCTGTACTCGATTGTTTTCATAAGTAAAATTTTGTAATTCTGTGTGTGAGCGCAAGAGACCAGCAACAACCCATCCTCTCCATATCATCTCCGACAAAGTACATTAATCAAAAGAACAATAAAACCTACAGATTTTAATGGTAGCCTGGCAGAGGTCACCAGTGAGTAATGGGAGTTATATCCTGAGGGGATGTAATAAATTTTAATTGCAAATCTGCCAGGGTGGCCTGTGGGTGACTTTTCTCTAATTGCTCAGCACCCTTCCCCCAATAGGTTACACTGGCCTCCCTCCTGTGCTTTAGTATTGATCCATCACAACCACTCATTACCGTTGCTGCTTCCCCTAATATCAGGAGACGCAGCAGCTCTGTCATAGCCTGCTAAAAACTGACCATGGCCTGCGGTTGTCAGGGAAACATGTTCTGTTTGGCTCTTGAGGAGCGAAGGATGAGATGCTCTTTCTGTGCGCCGCGTTGAGAAGACCGACTGGAGGATACAGACAGTGGCACCACACTTCACAGTCACGCTCCCACAAGCACACTCTCACATCCTGAAGCACACACAAAATAAACATGCCCACACAAACTCATTTTACTTTAGTTTATCGGCCGCGTAATGTTGCTCCATCCTCTCTTCCGAGCTCTTCATTTCTTCATTTTGCCTCTTGTTTGGGTTTGTAGAAGTAGTGTTGCTGTACTGAGCCCCTCCTCCACATTTAAAAACAGGACTTGGATGACAAAGAGAGATGAGATGAGAACACAAGCTGCTATTTTTAGCCTCACAGGGATGTGAGGCTGCAACTGAAGCCACTGTGCATCTCTCATCAATCGCCTCAATTATCAGAAAAGGATGAGCTGTGATGATATGCTTTGTTATGACTTGTTTGTTTGGCAAAAATAGGTGAATATTGTCCGAGGTGCTTGACACAACTAAAAATTGCATTGGACACTCCACAACAGAAGTGACAAGAAAAAATTACAGTGGAAATCATACCCTCTGTGACATGTTTTCCCCTCTCTCTGACAACTGATTAAACCTGAAGCAAGACAGAGAAAACATCACATTTATACCAGTTTTCACAACACTGTGCTCTCCTTACTTCCTCTGCCTTCTCTTTCACTTTTGATGGCAGTGATCTTCGTGCCAAATGTTTGTCTCCATGCCTGATGATGGGCCTCATTATCTCCCTGCTGATGCGTGAGGCTGTTTCTTCCTCACACTCACCTCGACGCAAACCCACAAACACCCCCATCCAAACTGAATGAAGGCAAATTATTCCTCGCTGACACAGATGTGTTCGTGTTATCATCATTAGAAGTTACGCCGATCATCGTCTTCTCCCTCAGCCTCCCGTGTCTCAAATTATCAGTTTATCTTATTTGTGCAGACTGCCTGTACAGTATGATGATTTGAAAAGCATATTTTCTCCAACCTTGAGAGCAAAGTAATTACATTTCTGGCGTTCCCATTTCAAGTTGCTCAAGCTGTTGCAGGAGGTAGAAGAAATAATAAACACATCATGGAAAATCGCTTCCATCCACTTCCAGCACTGCTACAAATGAGGGTCATGTTTGCTTGATGCTAATTAGAAGCATCAAAATTAAAAGAGGTCTGATAATCAGCACTTTGATATCGAGTTTTCAAAGCAACACGATGCAACAAACAGAGCTCCGAAGAGGCCAAATCACATGTGCCCGAGGCGCAGGTGCATCAGTCAGAAGAACACAAAGCCAAATTATCTGCTATGTCAAGCAGGACAGCTTTGAAAAGCTTGACAACATATGAAAAACAAACTGCTTCATCAGTGGACATATCTGGAGTTATATCTGTGTCTGAATTCTGTGTGATGGAAATATATTTTGATATGTGCTCAAAATGCTCAGATTTCAGACACTATAGAACCCTGTCTGATTCCCAGGCCATCAAAAACTGATGATTTGTCACACCCTTTGGCATCTCATAGCGATGCACAGGGCACCCTTTAGAACATTAGTGGTTCCCAACTGGTGGGTTGTGGTCCAGAAGTGGGTCGCAGGTCTGTTCTAAATGGATTCACAAACGTGTCAAGTTTGTAAAAGCCCACTTTTAAGTACAGTGAATTTCCGACTTTTGAAGTGTCATTTCCTGCTGTAGAGTGAGTGACTAACAGACAGCTACTTGACAGAGACAGCAAACTAGCTCGATGACATAGCCAAACGCAAGGTTGTTTAGGTTGGTTTCACATGGGACACCAACTCTCCTAGCTGACAGTCTGTTTTTTTGACACATCCACTTCATCTCAACATCCACCCTATGTAGACTTTCTTACTTTTCATACTACATCAGTCGCTTTCACCATTTACTCTTGCCATGGTTGGGTTTACATTGGAGTTGACTTAAAGCCCAGTGTGTCTCATAAACACATCAGGCTGCCTTTGGCATTGAGCGTAGTGTGACAAAGAATCATTATTTGACGCCCTGGAAATGTGAACAGGTTGAAATACAATGTCAAAGTCATGAGGTGAAACAAAACTACATAGAACTGATGCATGTTGAGAGTTTAACTACTGCAGAGATAAAAAGATTAGATCGTCATTTTTAGGGAATCCGCTTATCTGTATTCTTGCCAAAAATTAGACAAGTGACTTCCTGGAATCTCCACTGGTTGCCTGGCAACTTCACAGTGACGACATGTCACTGCACCTGGCCAAGAAATACACTCGACCAAGACAGAGCCAGGCTAGCTATTTCTTTGTGCTTTCAGTTGTGCTACTTCTTTGTGCTCCGGCTAATATTTATTGTACATTAAAGATACAGTTGATAACTTTTAAGAAAATACTTTGTGTCATATTTGCTGAAACTGTCACCAGGCCCCAAGCGAAGGAGGTTAAATATCTCAGGGTAGAATGGAAAGTGAGGGTAGAATGGAGCGTGAGAGGGATAGGCGGTTTGGTGATGCGCCGGACAGTCATGGTGAAGAGGGAGCTGAGCCAGAATGCAAAACTTGAAATTTACGTTTGCAGAAGATCATGGATACAAGCGGCCAAAACGAGTTTCCTCCGTGGGGTGGTTGGGCTCAGCCTTAGAGTTAGGGTAAGGAGCTTGGACATCCAGAGGGAGCTTGGAGTAGAGCCGCTGCTCCTTCGCGTCAAAAGGGGTCAGTTGAAGTGGTTCGGGCATCTGATCATGATGCCTCCTGGGCACCTCCCATTAGAGGTGTTTGGGCACGTCCAACTGGTAGGAGGCCCTGAATGTATAGTCGAGTGGCGTAACAAGCACCGCCCACTGGTCTGATCAACTTTCTCAGTTTACAGCTTAACAGTTCAACAACATATGTTTCTGAAAACATTTGAGGGGAGAAATAGGCACTGTCTAGTTTGACAGTTTGTCCGCAATTCACAAATAATGATTGACATGATTGACAACCGACTCCTTGGCTCTGATTGGTTGTTTTCGTTCACATGTGGTAAGGCCATAGAAGCTCTGTAAGAAAAAGGAGTAGGCAGAGGAATATGATTTCTTTCACACTATTATCTGTCTCATTTAGTTCTGTGTGAACTTAGTGACTGTTTTGGCAAATATGAAAAAAATTAAGTTTTATAAAACTTATCAACTGCACCTTTAAACAAACAAGATAATGCGTTACATAAGGAGCTTTAGAGATGCTGTTAGATGGAATTTATTATCTTTAAAGAAAGCAAGGCTAACTGTTTCCCTGTTTCTTGCCTTTATGCTAAGCTGATGGCAGTAGAGCACATTTAGTGTAAAGAAATGAGAGTGGTATTGATCCGCTTATCTAACGCTGCAACAAAAATAAGCACATTTCTCCGAAAATGTCAAACTCCTCCATGGTGAAATGGTTAAAACCTCTAACTTCTGTATACATACAGTCATACAGTCTTAGTATCCACTGTTGCCCGATACATGAAACTGAATCACACTAAACTGCACACAGTTGCTGACAGTCTCAGTCTCCTGACCCTTCATTAGCAGTGTGCGTGCACACCGGAGGTTATGTTGACACCCTGTCTGCTCATCCCTTGACCCGCTGCTGCTTTCTTCATCTTTTCAACATTTTCTCAGGGCTACATTTGTTTTCTCATTCCCTCAGCAGATCTTCTCTTCCCACCCCCTGAAGTTCCTCTATTTGCCTCCCCCTCTTTTATCAGATCAAATGCTTATATATTCATTGCATGCTGTTAGAGGCGGTGAGGGTGGTGGTGGTGGGTTGGTGAGAGCTCTGGGAGACACAGCATGAATAGAAGAATGGGTCACTGTGTATCTATTGAAGCAACTGTTCCCCAGTAAGGTGCAAATGTGCCCACTTGTGCCATGTGCTTTAATTACAGTTTGAGACTCATTACCATCAAACAAGTGTTGCTGCGTGTGCACAGCATCACAAGGCTGAGAACAAGCAGCAACAAAAGTTGAACAGCAGTATGTGTTCCTTTTTCTCCTCGTCGTTACAGAGGACTCTGTATTAGCTTATCTCCTATTAGCTGTACAGTCATTGTCCTTGAACATGTGTAGCTAGGACACTGTGCAGTGCTTACTGCTGGGCGGTCACCGTGTTTTATGACTTTGTTCTAGGCTGTGGGACTTCCAAAGCTCTACGACTTCATTGACACTGCACTTTTTCACAGAGGCTAAGCAGCAGGCAGGTGAACTATGACTTTGAGCCAGAGTGCTTTGGAATAATTACAGAAACACATGCCACACCATTCAGCTAGCTGCTCTCTGCAGTTATTGAATTCTATAAGTCTGTGCATTCAACGTTAGCAGTTCTGTGAGGCTGTAAGTAGGTGCAGTGGTGCCTTGAGCTGAATGGTAACTTCAGCATGTTATCATGCTCACATTTAGCTCCTTATTGTGTCAAATAAACTAAACTACATTTAATGTTTAACAGGCTTTACAATGTTCACCATCTTAGTTTAACATGTTGTCATGCTAACATTTGTTAATTAGCACTAAACAAAAGTACAGTTGAGGTCAAAGTCTATGTGTTTCCATGTGATACTATTTTTGGCATCACTGTTGAAAAGACAATCAGATCACTTTGTGTTATCCTCAAACAACACAGGACACACAGTTTTTCACAGTTACTTTGGTTGTTCCACCATCCACTATTTCCATTACTGGGGATCGTGACTGCAACTAACTTGCACTGATATTTTTGGATAAGTGGTGATAGCTAATTATTGCTACTGGAGAAAACAAAAGCGCTTTCCTCTTCCTGTTTTAGTTGCACAATGGTTGAAGCACTTCCTTTGTGCCATAAGTCAAGCCTTCATTTTCCCAGGAGATTGTCTCCAGTGGCAGACAGAGCTGCTAGTGAACCAATCTAAACAGCAATGGTGTCTTTATTCTGTAGGCATTACATTGTGCAAGTAACATTTACTTCATAATGATTAGTTGGGAATGGGAATCATAAGCTTTGCAGGTGTTTGGTCATAAACCAAAGTATTATTTTAAAGGAAGAGTGTGTATGATTTAGGAGGGTTTAGTGTTAGGTAGCTGTGAGGATTACAGATTGCAACTATAGGCTATAAAAACAATGGGCATAGTTACCGTGACATCACTCACTGGTTTATGGACTCCCATCTTGAAGCCTCAAGTTTGGCATTTCAGCTGGAGCCAGACGACACCATATTTGTGTGAGAGGCTGGCGCTGTGGAGGAGCGTGGGATGGATCTGACTATCTGCAGACAGCCTGTCACTCAAAGTGGCCATGACCTAAATTATGCGTAACTTTCAGATGAAATGTCAATTATATAGAAATTCACCCCTGTACAGTTGTCATGAAGGGGAAATAAGCTTCAGAGAACAAAAACATTTTTATACCAAACATGTACAAAAATATGGCTGTAAACATGTTGGGCATTTTGTGCCTATGGCGATTGACCTCAAGTGGCTATTCAAAGTGGCTTCAGTTTTCAGCTCTGGAGGTTGCCACTTTTAATGTTGATTGTTCAGGAGATTATTACCAGGAGCCTGATTATCTGCTAAACCGGTAAAAACACTGAATAAAGCTGTTTCATGTTACAAATCAGTGTTTGTGTGACACTGTTTAACATGTTAGAAACAGGCGCTAGTACCTGCTAATGTGTGCTCACCTTTTTTTTCCTGATAATTTAAGATCCAGATGTTGAGGAAGTTTTTACTGGAAGCTGACTTATCCACAGAGGTCTCTTCCTCTCCAAAACAAATGTGACTAAAGAATAAAAACATGACAATTCTTATTTTCAGGTGATAATACACTAAAGAAAACATACTTACACCCCTTTATTGCCAGTATATCCCTCTAAATCCTGCACACTGGACCTTTAATTAATTATATTTTTGACCTGATGGTGACATTAGATGAAAAGTCAGAAGGTCAGCCAAGTTATTAGAATTCATCCCAACAGCGACATGGCATGTAGCAATTATCACAGCAATCTATCCAACACTTCAAGACATTTCACTCAAAACCACAAATGTCAATTTCATGGAGGACATTGAGGAAAAATCAGGGGAACACCAGTGTCATAGGATTCATCCTCTGGGCACCAGGGATATCTGCACCAAATATTAAGCTATCTGACTGACTTGCCTCTATGGTTTAAAATTCTCTTGGTCACACTGTTTTTACATTTATGTTTTTCTCTGTGTGTCTGTCCTTTAGGAGTGGCTGGATTTGCGCTGCCGAGGTGTTCGCAATGCCAACGCCTACATCCTGGTGTATGACATCTGCTGTGTGGAGAGCTTTGAATATGTCAAGATGATCAGACAGCAGATAGTGGAGCACAGGTGAGGTCCACCGCACGGTATCAGCTGGCCAGACTGTTACTGAACATCAACAACAGACTGACATACAGCTTGTTAGTCCTCACTGGTGATTTCTAATGACATCACCTCCTCATCCGTCTGGAGACAGCGTGCAATTTCACAGTTCTGCCACAAAGCCGTACAATTACACATTTGTGACAGTGTGACAGTGACAGATAGTCTGCTTGTGGTGATATCTTTTTAATTCAGCACATTCCTCCATGCATCCTGACAGTTTAGTAATGACATTTGATTCTGGGATTGCTGCATGAGGCCGCTTGAGACGTCATAGCGACTTAAAGATTATTTTTAAGCATATTTCTGCTATTACTGGACAGAGCACAGCAGCAAAAGAAGGGGAAGCTTGAGAACAAGTGGGAGATACATTAAAGGTTTCCTGACTGGCTTTGAACCTATAAAAGAACCAGAAAGGGCCCAACACTAGTGGGGGAAAAAGACCAATGAAAAAGCATCACATCATCCTCACTGTGAGCGTAACTGCATATATTTACATATTGAAAGAGTACAGTGAGTGGCCTCATTTGTGCTTCTATGTTGTACATGACCAAACTGCCACTGCACAGATCATCCCCACCTTCTTGCAGCTGCAAAAGCGTTACCATGAATTTTTATGGCCCATGACAGAAAACCATTATCACCAGCAGCTGGGGAAAGAAGGGGTGAATGGAAAACTGGAGAAATGTGTAATCATGGGACAAAGCTCTGAGGCCAGACTGCAGAGGGAGTAGAAAGGAAAGACAGAAACTGTATACAAACTGAAATTATGAATAATGGAGGCTGTTATAGCATAGGACGGCTGTACTGCATATGTCACCTATGAAGAATTTATTTATTTTACTTTTAAATATATTCTTAAAATACTCCAGAGTTCTGCTGACAAAATCAGCTCAAAACCAGAATAAACTTGTTTTTTTTCGACTCCATTTCTTTAGGCTTCCAGCATGAAACCTACACTTTCAGCTTAGGGAGGGCTATGTGTTGGGTCTATAGCTCCTGCATAGTTTCCCCTAAATTCCACACACAGATGCACAAACACACACACACACACACATACAGTACATCCCATCATTCTACTAAAACACTCAAGCTGGAGCAGATATGCGAGGAGATATTTTTAAGACTGTTACGTGAGCACAACCTGTGAAAAGGAGAAAAATGCGATGATTACTGCGATGTGTTTTTTCAACTCTACATCTTTTAGGACTTCGCCTCAGGAGCTTGAAAATTGTACTGTACACTTCTCTCTCTGTGTCTTTCCTCTCTGTCGAGCTATCTGCCCATCTGTGAAGGCAGACGTGCAAATATGCATAAGCATGCAAGTCCTTGTCAGAAGATGAGGTGCGATGTAACAAAAAGAGACCTTTATTCGGTATAAGAGGAAGAGATACACTGTCGAGCAGCTTTAACAATTTATACCTTAGCTGCTAACATTGAGCTCAGCAAGTCAGCAGACGTGCTTACACACATCACTGCTCCTTCAAGTGTCATAATGTACCTGAATTAATAATGAATTCAGCTCCAGCTATTATAGTTTTCATAATATTATTTTTTCACAAAAAAAAAAAAACAATAATTAAAGCTCGGCTGACTTTGGCACCCAACCAAACGGAAAGCCATCAAAGTAAAAATTAATCTCATTGTAAGAAATCCGATTTGCATAATGAGCCTTCTTTCCTCCATGGTGTTTGTACTACAATCTAATCCAGGATTCCCTCTAGTAACTCCTTTTTTTCAACATTGCCTCGGTAAACGTCTCATTTTTAAAGGAGTAGTGTGTAAGGTTTAGTGGCATATAGTGGTGAAGACTGCAAATTGCAACCAGCTGAAACTTCCCCTGAACTTCTGGTCAAGATTCCTTCAGTGTTCATTGTTCAGGAGGTTTTTACCAGAAGCCGTATAGACTGCAGAGGTCTCTTCCTCTCCAAAACAAACTGACCTGGTAATCAAAACTAGTGAAAATGCTGAAAAAGCAGATTCATGTTAAAAATTAGTGTTTTTCCAATGCTGTTCCACTTGTTGGAGAGGGCCTGAGTCCAGCACCTGCACCAGAGGGGCTGCTAAGAACGGTGGCTGGCAAGAAAATGCAAAAAACGCAATTAGCCCTATCTAGAGTCAGTGTTTGGTTTGGCCGTTCTGGGCTACTGTAGAAGACTCCATGGACGAGGACCCAGTTCCTATGGAGATGTAAACACCTTATTTTAAGGTAACGGAAACAACAGTTCTTATTTTTAGGTGATAATACACTAAAATAAATAAAGTTGATTGATTAAAGCAGTGGTTTTTTGGTGGGTCTTGGTCCAAAAGTGGGTCTCGGATCCATTCTGAATGGACTGCAATTGTTTTGCAAACGTGTCAGGATTTGTGAAAAATACACTCTTATTTTTAAGTGCAGTTAATTTCCAGCATAGAGCTTTTATTGTGTGGTGCCATTTCCTGCTGTAGAGTGAGTGACTAACAGACAGCTACTTAACAGAGACAGCAAACTAGCTCGACGACATGCCAAATGCAGATATGACGCTGAATATATTAAACTGTGTGGACCTTTAACTAATGACTAAGGAGAAATCTGGACCTTGTTGCTGGACCAGTTGGGAACCACTGCACTAAAAATAGCATACTTATTATATTTTATATTCCATTTCTGCCAGTATATCCCCCTAAATCCAACACACTGGGCCTTTAAGAAGAGCGTCAGATTGGATTCCCGAACCACCACCAATCAGGTGTTACTGGAAATGGGTGGACTTGATGACGTCCTTTTGAGATTTTTTTTTTCATTAACACTGTACACTAAGCATACAAGTCTCAAGTCACTAATTTATTCCTACCCCTGGCTTGCCATACATTTTCACACTTCATAATGCTGTAAACCAGTTGCTGCAGTGTGTGGTGGGAGGCCCCATGAGCCATGAGCTCTAATCCTCCAGTCCGCCCCCACACACCTCAGAAGGAAGGGAAAAACTGCACACAGACATCTTGCACACGCCCAGCCATCCACTGTGACCATCACCACAATTATAACTGTGCTTTTTGAAATGATTTTTTTTGTCCACTTCTCACATGCTCCTGCAGGGAAGGCAGCAGCAGTGAGGTGCCAATCCTGGTGGTGGGCAACAAGAGAGATCTGCAGCGGCAGCGTTTCATGCCTCGCAGAGCGGTGTCGGTCCTGGTGAAGAAGACGTGGAAGTGCGGTTACGTGGAGTGCTCTGCCAAGTTTAACTGGCATGTAGTCCTGCTCTTCAAAGAGCTGCTGGGCATTGCCGTGGCACGGGGCATGCGCCAGAACCACACCTCCATCCGTCTGCAGGGGGCGCTACAGAGGAATCGCTGTGCCATCATGTGACCCAGAGAGCTCCCTCCACCCCTCTCACCTCAGGAGTGGAGCGGCAGTGGAGAAAAAGGACTTTTTATCTAAATGGCTGGAAAAATACCCTGTGGCCTCCTGCATTACTGAGCTGATTTTTTCATAATGAGGTTTATTAGACTCTTGCGCTGTAAAAGACACTCAATTTTCACACATGGTCATCCAACCACTTCCTTCTGCTAAATGTGTAAATGCAAGGAAGGAGGTAGAAGAGAGAGTGAGTGAAAACCAATACGACTAGCATAGCACAGTTTTTTTTTTTCTCACATCAACTAGACAGTTACTCATTTGAGGCTGTGCTTCCCAAAATTACACAGCAGCAGGTCTTACTGAGGGTTGTCTCGTGGCTGTAGATGGGCCTGACGGGAGGGAAGCTGTGTTGGTGAGACTCAAAATGGAGAGGCAGCAATATCATAGAGTCTTCCTTTTGAATTTGTCACATTCAGTACAGTCAACAGCTCATATCAGACACATATGGATTGGTTTGAGGGTAAATGGTCGACAAGATAGAACAACACAGAGCAAAAAATGGCTAATGCTTCACTTCTGGGGTGATTATCCCAAAATGTATAGTTCTGATTAGATGGTGTTTAATTTTCTGAGAAGTAGCCTGCAGTTTTTTTTCTTCCCTTGTCCCTGTTTTAAACTTGGCCTACAGTGAAAGCTATTTGTTAAGACGTAGGGGGTTTTGAGGTTGTCTTGCAGCAGAAAATGCTGCAGTCGCTATCATGATGTACTGTGGGTCTTTAATCTGCTCCCTCCCCTCACTCAGTGTCTGTTTCTGATGAATACATTAAATCCAGGGAACCGGGGACCTGCAGGAGGCTGCAGAGCCTGAAACGAGAACCTGTACATGCAATGTGGATGTGTGTGTGTGTGTGTGTGTGTGAGTGAGAGAGAGAGAGAGAGAGAGAGAGAGAGAGAGAGAGGGAGACAGAGCAAGGCAGCTGACATTCAGGCAAGCAAAGGACAGACACAAGATAAGAGCAGACGTAGAAGCTTTGGATTAGGGAGCAATAAAATCTCACAGGGATGTCCTGGCTGACTCTATGTACCACAATCTTATATTAAAAATGCCTCACTTACAGTAGACGTAATCCACTCGCGCTCAGATACCCTGCAGAAATAAGGAAGCCGAGCTTAATGACTTCCAAAAACACCCCATGAGTGCATCACAGACACACAGGGAACCTTACTAAAGCTTTCATATGAGTATCTGAATAGTATCTAATTGGTAATGTTGTGAGATTAACAGTTGCTTTTTCATTTGATTAGGCCTAGATAGGTAGTATGTGACCATGGCTGCACTGGAAGTAAGCAGACCTGTTGTATATAGGAGTGATTCATAGAGTAATTGGCTTGCATGCTTATGTTGGTAGAGCCAACTGGTCAGGGTTTAATTGCACTGATGTGAAAATTTGATATTGTGTTTAATTTTTTTAATACATGGTTTTCTGACACTGTAATGAGCAGCTGAGTGGAGTGAATGTGGTCGTTTTTCACTGGCATGATGAGAGCACAAGCTCATGTTCCTCTCCAAGATGTAGTGTTGAACCCTTCAATCAGGGCAGATGGCTGTGTTTTTTTCCTAGTTAAAAAAAAAGAAATATGTAGCAGCAACTGTGTGTAGCATGAGTTCTCATCGGTTTGTCTGTGTGCGCGTTTCCAAATAAAAAGGGCTACAGTTTTTTATCAGAAACGTCACTTGTATTTATTTTTACTGTGATAGTACTGTGAGGTTTTTTTGGACACATGATGAAATATTAAATGCATTTGAGAACAGCAGCTTTTACTCTGGTCACTTTTCAATCTGCAACAGTTACACCACATTAAGATCATTTTGACAACATTGCCACCTTGTGGTTAAGAGATGTTATCAGGAGCCAAATCAGACAATGGTCAGGTGTCACGCACTGAACCCAAATACACTTGTTAGATTTTTGTTTAAAAAGTAGTCTTGGTTGTACTCAACAACAGCAGATGATCATCTATTGGTTTCCCCAGTGTAATAACTCATACACTTTGTGTACCTATGTGTGTGGCAGTGTGGTGATGATAATAGTCAATACTCTATAAGCAAATGAACCAGTTAATTGAGTAATTATCTCAGCACTGTCCATGGTACTGTACTGCAAGCGTAACCTGATTGAGATGACTGATGTTGGTTCAAACATGATGGTTTTTCAGTTCGTCTCCTCCGCTTCCCCC
This sequence comes from Epinephelus lanceolatus, assembly GCF_041903045.1. Classification (NCBI taxonomy): domain Eukaryota; kingdom Metazoa; phylum Chordata; class Actinopteri; order Perciformes; family Serranidae; genus Epinephelus; species Epinephelus lanceolatus. The sequence goes on along the minus strand of NC_135742.1, from coordinate 24,502,190 downwards.
GTGGTAACTAACATGGCCACATTAATCTAGTAAGAACTTGTTGTTGGGCCATTATTGATCCCCTTACCCTCTTTCTACAGCTCAGTGCATTGTGCATGTATCCTGTCGCCTCCAAATTACCCATTAAGTACACTAGTGACAGTCAGTGTGTGTACTAATTTTGATCAAACACAATTTTTTTGGGAATATGCACCATGCAAGCACAATATAAACATCTTAAGTTTTTGGCAAATTTTAACATAAGCCCACCTCAAAAAGACAGACTGTAAAGATCAAGTAAGAAACAGAGGTGTGGACTCGAGTCACATGACTTGGACTCCAGTCAGGCAATGAAATGACTTTAAACTTGACAAAAACAAAAATGTCTTGCAATTCCAATTGGACTTTAACACCAATAACTCGTGACTTTACTTGGACTTGAGCCTTTTGATTTAAGAATACTTGATAACTTTCCCCAAGGTCAGCAACGTGGTATACAACATTAGAGTACTCTGTGTACTATTTTACAATTACTATTTTAACAAAATTCATTCTGTTGTAGTACTGGTTAACAGTGCTTTACATCAGCACTGCTTATTTCATGAATAAGTTCAGTTACACTTGTTTTAAAAACTTGTTCTACAAATACAAGTTTTAAAAGGCATTAAGGAGTTTTGTAAATTGCATATATTATTACCTTGCTGTTAAAATGGCATTACATGTGGTGAAAAGCAAATAATGACTTATCTAGGACTTGAAACTCAAAGTTTAGGGACTTGGGACTTGACTAAGGACTTGTTGGTCTTGAATGCAAAGACTAAAGACTTCCTTGTGACTTGCAAAACAATGACTTGGTCACACCTCTGATTATAATACAGGTCTAACTACCAAAAATCAGTCAACAGGCAGCGAGGGCCAGTGACCCCCAATGTGACCCCAAATTCTACTTACATTTAATGTTAAGATGAATTTCTTCACAAGTGAAATTGTGTCTGAGGCTTATTATTAATGTGCATTTTTATCAATGAGTACATTTATATGTGTTGCATTTAAGCGTCTATCCTACAGCAGTCTACTCACCTGACAAGTTTGGTGTGAAATCAGCAGCTAAACCGCATGTCAAATGTTTAGGAATGTTTAGATAACAACATCACGTGGTGCAGGACTGAATCATAGACTTCAATTGATAGAGCGGCCATTCCCATTCAAATCCACACTTGATTAAGGGATGGGTCAGCAGCCGCTCCCTCCTTAGATTACTGCAATAAACTGTTTGGCACTGTCGTCATGGAAATCATTGTTGATTTAGTGACAGCCTTATCAGAGTATATAGAGGCCATGTAGGGGGTTTCCTATCTATCCAGCCCAGCTCTGTGCTCTGAATCCTCTGCAGTCTGCATCAGCAAAGTGTCTTGGCATCACTTCTCGTCCTTCCTTTGGTGTCCATTCCGGCGTCATGTGAAAGGGGTTCACGGTGGTTTCTCTCGCCCCCGACCGGACCCTCCTCCGTCGAGCACATTCGTCAGCCCTGACGTCCTCGCCCCGGTAGTCCCGGTGGGGTAGCGCCCGTGTCCCCGCTGTGCCCGGTTCATCCTGCATCCTTCGGCGTGCGGCGGAGCGGAGGATGAGCGAGCAAGGGAAGGGCTCGGCATCCGCCTCTGCCGCGGCCCCGGCACCAGGGTCGGACACTTACAAAGGCTGGCTTTTTAAATGGACCAACTATTTGAAAGGGTACCAGCGGCGATGGTTTGTCCTCAGCAATGGCCTACTTTCATATTACAGGTAAATTCAACAGACACAGTGTGTAATATTTCTCAAAATAAACGCCAAATTGGCGCTCAGCGACTCATATTCCTGTGTCGGCGCATCATTACAGCTGGCCGCCTCAGCTGGCTAGCATCAGGCTAAAGCTAGCTGTCAACGGTCAGAGTCAGCTGTCTGTTTACTTCAAGCTGTCAGTGACAAACACGTTGACATTTCACTTTGAATGACTGTATGTTGCCGAAAGGCACCGACACATACAGGCATACAGTCAGCAGCAATGGCAGCAAGGCTTTTAACTCATTATAATGTTAGAAATGTGGCCACAGTTGATAAAGACGTTAGCTAGCAAACTGAGCTAACGTTAGCCCGCTAGCCTCACCAGGCGACAGCTGAGGATCCAGCTGTCCGCTCCTCAGTGATAGTAAGGCGACTCTAAACGTGTATGTAGTAAAGTCTACGCTTCAGTGAAATCTTATTGTATCAATGCCACTTGTCTAAATTTTTATTCCTTATGAACGACATGTCTTTTTTGTCGAATCCATTCATTGCCTGCATTAACTCAGCCAAGTCACTCAGAGTGATAACGAGATACAAGGGATGGTCGCTATCGTTACCATCCTGTCTTCACTCCGATCACGTAGTTGCTAGCTGTGAGCTAATGTTAGCTATAGCCTAACACCTGTGGCTCAGGTGCTCCTTGCAAGGGACTCATGTTTCCACAGGTGCGGATGTAGAGGCAGGCATCATATAGCATGACAAATATTTAGTTATTCTGACAGCACTGAACACATTCAGTTTGCTTCAACACATAAGAGTCCTGTATATTGTGAAGGGTCAAGGTCTGATTAGACTGTGCTAGGTCATGAGATAGCATGAGCATGAGTATTCAAGCCTTGTTGATTAAATCATTTTCATTGATAGCAACAACAGAAACGTTTCCATTAACAATCTAATGTTACTACAGCCTTACAAGCAGGTGAATTAACTGTCATATGGCTTAGTCTGTGAGAGTTCAGTCTTGACCTTGGGAGGAGTAACCCTAAGAACTTGGTACTTGTCATTGCTTTCACTGCTGGGCTCCTGCATGTTCAACCAGCTTGCTTGCCTCCACGCGACTTCATCAGCATTCAGATACTGTATCACCTTCTGAGTCCCACTGCCCTTGGTGCTCCAAGAAGGTGTTTTTAATCAGTTTAATCTCAATATTGATTCCTGTTATGTTGAGTGCCAAAATGTCTCATTGCCTACAATATTAATTCATGAAGAGATCCAGCGGGACCTTTTGCACTATGAGATGAGTATGAGGCAGTTAATGATGCCACACCAGGAAGCCCTGAACCACCTGTGTATGTGTATGGTCCACATGAAAGGAGAGACGGAGTATTCGTTGCAACAGTTGTTCACCCTGTCTGACCCAGTTTTTCCTAATTAAATGGTTCACAGCAGAATGAAGGTGCCCCCACTGGAGGTAACCTTCCTCTGCTAATAGTACTATTTGTCAAAGCTGTGAGGAAAAGTTTAAATGCCCTCACAAATCAGATAAGATTAAAAAACTTCTAGCTCAATGTTGTAATGCAAACTGTAATTGCTTTCAGTGATAAAGGTAATTAATGTGAATCTAAGCTATTTCTCTAGGATAATTTGTCGTTTCATAAATCAGATGTGATAGAAGAAATCTAACGTCTGACTGCAAGGCAAAATTTTGACTCATGATGCTTCCCTGCAGCTTCAACAGTCATACAGTAAATGCCATCTCCATAAATGTGAATTTTCAGATAAGATATGGAGTCAAAAACAGAACATTCAGAGACCATTTCATCCCATGCTACAGTCTTGCCACAACACCCTATTGTCTTTTGTTGTCAGCAGTGCTATTTGACACAGAGGTATGGTAGCCAAAGCCCTTCTCCAGCCTGAGCTTGTGGTGAAAGGAAAGACGCCTGTTGCCTCTACCCTCTATTAATAGTCCATTATGTTGTAAGGTGACTGCTGTCCCAGAAGAAAAGGTAGCCCGTCGACATCTGAGCACGGAGGCAGTGAAGCGCACGAGTTGTCCACTCCACTGATGTCTCCCTGCCGGACCACGTTGTGTGTATCTGACTCCAGGCTTTGTGTGCCTCTGTATGTGCCTCCTCTGGCTGACTATCTGCACTGCTATTGTGAGAGATGTGAAAGGGAAACAGTCAGACAAATGCGACAGCATGTTAATTAAACTGTCGTCTTTGTATGTCAAGTGATTATTAAATTCTGCAAAAAAAACCATTCTTGTCCTAAAATTATGAGATGAATACATAGAGAAATATACTAGTTTTAAATAGCCCTATACTACTGCCACTCACTATTTTAATAACATGTTACAGTTCCTGTTGTCTCTCTAATATTTTCTTTGTAAGAAACATGCTCCCTTTTTAAGAATTTAATGATGTCACTTTGGACAAGTGTATGATATGATTTGATGGATAGGAGTTTCATAATGGAATAGACTCCATCATAAGAGGATGCACTTTAAAGCCCAGGCAACTTACGTCACATCAGATTAGCCGACATGAATTGATCAGTTGTTTGATTTGTAGCGTTTGGTATTTGTTTGACCTTTTTAAAAGACTGGTTTGTATTTCTGTTAAATCAATAGAGACCGACTGCCAATTAGAGGTCTAGCCAATAACCCGGGGGCTCACTTTCATTCCCAAGGCCTGTTGTTGTCAAAGCAAAGGCTTAGTCCTCTAACTTGTAGCTGAGAAGCCAAAGGGCAATGGAGGACCATAATCGATGCTTTGACTCCGTGAACGGACCGACACACTCAGCACTTGCATCTGTTAAAGTGTAATGGGTTTTACAGAGATTCAACATTGCACTTGCTATTGATTACTCTTGGCTCTGACACTGCAAGGCTGGCTGTCTTTTATACCACATCAGCCTTATGTCTCATCTTATTTAGTTTAAATCATCCCGAAAGAGCCTCGTTGAGCCGTTCTCACCAGGACATGACAAGATCTTTGTCCTCGCTCTCTCGCTGAATTTCTTTCATTTTTAATTTCTTAATTGACATTTCCTCCAAGTTTTAATACTCTCAGCACTACTTACTCACCTCTTAAAGCAAATCCGGCTTGGTGCTTTAGGGAAGATTACGGGGCATTAAAGCTTTGAGTGCTATTGGAGCTGCCATATCAGTGAATCCAGCCTCGACTTTCATAGTAGAGTAGGCCTGCCACGTTTCCTCCTCAGCTGCAGGATAGTAACTAGATAGTGTCAACTTAAGTGCTCAGTGGGGGTTCGGCACCATTCGTGTCGCTGTGGATAGTCAGGTTATTGTGTTACTGCTGGCACACTGGGCTCCTGGGTGCAGGGATGCGTGGTGGGAGAGTGGTGAGCTCGCCAACCTTGGGCCCAGCTGGAGGGTAGAGCCTGGCCTGGACCCTGTTTACTAGCCTGGCACATCAGCAGAGTGACTGGAGCAAGAGATGTGGATGCTGTGATCTAATCTTGTTAATGGGCTCTTGGTTGGTCTTAGCGCTAGGCTACAGTGTGTATATGTGTTCGTATAAAAGTGTCTCTGTGTGCGGCCTGTCTGGGTGGTCCTTGTGTTTTTGTGTGAAGGTGAGAGCAGCGGCATGACGTTAAAGAGAGCAGGGAGTCCGGCCACATTCTCACTATCTCATTGTTTCAGTCTTTCAACAGGTCATGTCATGCTGTCCATGTTGCAGTATCATTGCTTTGGTTTTCTTGTCTTATGTTTCCTCTCTGTCTTCAGCACGACTTGTTCCCCAGCGTTTCTCTGGCTCTCTCCTTCCATGTCTTGTGATATTTCAGCCCCAAGCCACAACAAAACCCATCTACATTCTCATGCTCTGGGTACTGTGTCCTATTTCCTCTGCCTGAGTGTGTATGTCTCCTCATGCTTATGGCCGTCTGTTCTGTGTTGATCACTGGTTGTTGTTCTGTCATTACATGCTCCAGATCGGTGGATTTGTGTTTTATGAGGATATGTTCACAGGGGACTGACAGGTAAAGCACTGCAATTCTCTCAACATGCAGGACCCTCTGTCGTGCCCTCAGCTGCCCCCACTCACCTTCGTCCCCTCCCTTAGTAGTGCCTTAATGCCCCTGTAGTCTCTCTTTCCCCGCTTACCTTGACTGTATATTTCATGGCCTTTGCATGGCCTCGCCTTCCCACAGGGTTGAAGCGATCAGTGTGGATCTCATCTTACTCATCAGCAGCACGCTCAGTTTATTGACCCACTTACATCCAGGGCTCTGCAGCTGAGCTTGGACTGGGCGAGGCTGGAAACTGGGCTGTTGAGGGTCTCTGTCCACCCTCCGCACGGCTTCGCATGGCCCCAGTGTGGCCTCATCTGCACAACTGATGTGCACCGAGCCCCGACAGAAGAGCGGTACACAGAAGCGCTTGTTCTGGTTTGGCATTATAACAAGACTTGACTTCAGCCAGTTGAAGCAGTGTGAGGGAAATCACTGCCTGGCAGAACTTATAAATACACTTCAACCTCTGATTTAATAAGGCGGCAGCCACCTTGTCAGTGTCAACCGAGACTGGATCTGGTGTAGAGTTTAGTGCCGCTGAGAGTCAGCTGCTTGTGGCACTGAGGGCTCACTGGATAAACGGATGTTAGCGCCCGCAGACAAATACAAATGCATCCACATGATTGCATGGTTGCATGCTTCAAAGTTTGCAAGAGTATGGATGGGCAATCATGTAACACTGAGGGTTAAGGATGTGTTTGTTTAATTTGAGACAACTGCCACAGCATGTGATTTTGCTGATTAGTTTCTGTTCTCTGGTTGATGGTGTTAATCAGCAAAATCAGCTGTCTGTGGCTGGGGTGAAGACCTGCATACACTTAGCTCTCTGAGGGGACATGATGTTCCATCCCTGCTCTGCAGCTTAGCTTGTCTCAGCGTGACAGAACAACAGGCAGCCGGCTTCACGCCACACAATTGTTAATATTTCTTTTGAATTTTCTTTTTATTAGGTATAGTAACTCAGTTCTAAGAGCTTATTTAAAAACTTGACACATGTAGAATAATTGTCTCATAATTATGCTACTTAAAGGAATACATCATCCACAAAATGACAATTTGAATATCAAATACTGACCCTGTGTTACATTGAATTTGTGAAGAAAACTTTGTTCTTCTCACATGCCTCCTTGGTGAATGAAGAATCCAAAAACTGAGAAAATTCCTGATGAATCGCAGTAATGTTTAACAACAGCAAAACTGTAAACATCTGTTTACAAACTCTCACACAGCTGGTGCTGTATAATCCAAGTCTTACTTATCCAGCGGTGTGCTTAGTACTTTATAAATACATGCATTTGGACTAAAGCCTTACTATTTAAAACACTGCCGGATAAACAGTCTCACACATGGATGAGTAGTGAGCCTCCATGGGCGTGCATGTGCGTTTGAGCTCTACTCAGTGGAATGCACAAACAAAGTTCAAATGCATGTGGCTGCAGAGGTTTGCTAGTTGTATGGGAAAGTGTTTTAAATGATAAGATTTTTGCAAAAATGCATGTGTTTGGGAGGAACTGAGCATGCACCTGAATAAATGACACACTTGGATTATACTGCATGAGTTATGTGAGAGTTTGTAAACAGATGTCTTGATATAGTTTTGCTGTTGTTAAACATGGACCCCTTTGACTTTTCATTCATCAAGAATGTACCCCTTTTTTGGATTCTTCATTCACTGTGGAGGCATGTTTAAAAAAAATAAAGTTTTCCTCACAAATTCAACACAGGAAAAGTAACTTGTGGGTCAAGTATTCCTTTAATAAATTCCACAGTATTTTTCAATTTTGGATGATGTACAGTTGTATCAGCAGTTGTTTTATTTGAAAATGCTTTTTGGAAACATACAGTCCATACAGTTGGCTTGCAAAGTGTGTGTATGTAGAACACTCTCTTGCCTTTGCTCTTTGTTCTAATCTCTTGCTCTCCTGTTTTGGCTCTCTTCCCCGCTATCTCTCTCTCTTTTTTTACCACCTCTCGCACTCTGTTCTCTCTTTGTTCACGCTGTTATTCATTGTTTGGTTTTGTTCGCTACAGAGGCTTGGAGGCAGACAATAGCCTTGTTATCTAGACTACTGTGGCCCACTGACTGTGCAACAGTTGGTCTTAGTGGAAGCTACATAGAATCCCCACAATTCAGCAGACTCACAGCAGGGCAGGCAGGCAGGCCACGCAGAGTGAATTAGAAGTTCAAACTATCCAATTTGTTTTACAATAGCTAATACAGATTTAGGCTATGTGAATGGATGAATGTGCTACAGGGAAGGTGTGTGTTTAGTGAAAGAATTAAGTACTTTCAGGGCTGCTTGGCCTTCAAAGTGAATCCTCATATAATTTGTGGCATTTTTTCTGTCCCTCCTTGCCTCCCTGCTTGTGCTTATTGGCCATTCGAAAGTTAGTTGTACTTTTCTACCTTAAATACTCTCATTCTCCTTTTCCATCAATGTGAAACCAGTTCCGTTCCGGCTCCCGCACCTAATTTTGAACTGCTCAGAGCATTTCGATCAAAAATAAATTGGTTCAGAACCTGAACAGTTGGTTTTCAGCTGGAACCAAAAAAAAGCAGATTTTCTCGACCTGAATTGTGAAACTTGACAACATCAGTGGGTGTTACATATTTTACAGGTTTGAAAGAGAGGATGGAGAAGGCAACAACGGAGAAGTCAAGTGAGAAATTGTCAGCCAAAAAAGAGTTTGCAGTGGTCTAGTTGATTTATGTTTGTTTTTTGGGTAATTAATATAATCCGCAACTTTTCTACTACTGTTAACTTTAGTTGTACTTTGTGCAACGCCCTCCATTGATGACACATCCTTGATCACAATGGTTCTGCGCAAAACTGCTGAAAATGTGGGCTGGTTCATTAGATAGCACCAAGGTTTCAAGAATCTTGAACGGAACAGAACCGGTTCAGCTAATTTGGCGGAAAAAGGGGAATTACTGGTGAAAAAATGTCCTTGACTAGTGTCTTCAGCTTTTTCTTGTTTTTCTCTGCCTGGTATTTTGTTGCAGGACACAGGCAGAGATGGCCCATACGTGTCGTGGAACAATCAACTTAGCCACGGCGCACATTGACACAGAGGATGCCTGCAATATTGTCCTGAGCAGTGGCGGCCGCACTTACCACCTGAAGGCTAGCACAGAAGTGGAGCGGCAGAGATGGGTCACAGCATTGGAGCTGGCAAAGGCTAAAGCCATACGCATGATGAACGATCAATCTGGTAAGAGCAGCTGGAGTCAGCAGCTACTTATATGGAACATTTAAGCTGCACTGAATGCTTTTTATAGTGCAAACTATGAGAGCCTAATACACCCATGATGCAAGACATAAATGGTCAGAATTTAGCCTTGATAAATAAGGGCTGGGCTGATACCATCTTGGGTAAACATACAGGAGTGTGTTTATCTTGTGATTTACTTTGTTAGTTCCAAGATCCAAGGTGAAAGGTGTGTTCAGCATGTTCAGCATGCCAGCCTAGATATTTGGATATATTTCCCAGTGTCCCCTGGCACTTGATAATCAGCACAGCTCATGTTTCAGCTCACGCCCTCCTTCTTCAATGTAATTCAGATTCCAGTTTGAGCCAGGAGAGGGCAGCGCCGTCTGTTCAGTCCAGTTGGAAAGCAAACTAGAATATGCTAATGGTACCGTGAAAACTGGGCTTCCATTCAGCATAACAACAGAGCACTCTCTTCTCCAAGGAGACTTATTCTTCTGTGGTTGTATTAGGTGTTGCAGGTCAAGGGCTGTGGGAAAAGCCTGGGAGAACCTTTTTTTTTTTCACTTTTCACCCTGGCAGCATCCCAAAGTCTCTCTGCCCAAGTCTTTTGCAGACAGGGTCTACAGAGACAGAGACAGGCTATATATTCCTCTGGCCTCCATTTGAAAGTCACTAAATATAGACGTGGGGAGAATGTGAGTGCTTTTTAGCTCACCACTTGCAGTAAGCATGAGAGGAATGATGGTATATTTGTACTTTGAAAAGGTTAGGCTATTGAACTACCCACATATTCGATGTGTGTCTGATTGTTTGTGTGTGTATATATGCATTTTTTCTACAGCTTGGTCTCTTGTCAGTTTCAACTACAGTATGCTGATGTCCAGCTATTGTTCACCCATAACATTTCTTTCCATATATCATCCTCTCTTAATTGGTTGCTTCCTTTGTTTACCTACCCCTTGAGCAAACCTTGCATTTTACAAAAAGAGCAGTTTTCAGACATAGAATATACAGACATATTAGACATGCACACTTTCAATTTTTAATTTTACGCCACTATTTCCTCCTGGGCCCATTTCAGGGCCAGTGGTTACAAATGCCTTTTTGAAGTAATAACATATTGTAGCTGTTTGAAATGTAGTGAGGTGAAAAGTAGCCCTTCCTGATACAGTTTTGATGTCAGGCAACGTGTTCTCAGCCCAAATATGATACAGTAGCATCTGCAAGTTGATGCTTTCCATCCCACTATTCTTAGCAAACTGTTTTAAATGCATGACAACACACAATGACACCTGCTAATGTGTATCCAAGATGCTGTAGAGCAGTGAAACTCAACTCATGGCTCGCGGGACAAATCTGGCCGGCATTAGCTGGAGGGCTCTCTGACCATTTTCAAATTTAAAAATGAAAATTAACTGATTCACTCTAAGATTTTTTGTATTTTAATTGTAAATATGGTGCATGAAAAGGCATCAAAATAGAGTTTGCTCATCAAGTGCCAGGGGGCAGAGGTCCGGGCTAAGACCCAAATGTGACCCTCTTAACCCTTGACCTATGCAGGCAAACGTCAAAAGTTTGAAAACAAGCAATTCACGTGTTATGGATACTGATAGATATTAATAATGTTTGTTCATAAACTTTCCCCTGGCCCTTTTTGCATGTGACCTCTGGGCAAAGCACGTTTGGTGGCTTATCCCTGCTGTAGAGTGTGTCTGCTGCCATTCGTCACAACAGGCTCACTGTTACCTTCAATGCATGTTGTAGATTTTAACATTTGTTATTCAGAAGCTCTTAAATACTTAATTCACAGAACTTCAGTAGCTACTGCATCAGTGCTAAAATGTCATGCATTACGCTTATATTTTTATTAAGCAGTAAATTGTTTGCACTTTGTTAAAGCTTTGACTCATTAATTGCTCAAAAGCTTAAAGAAAGAGTGTGTGTGTGTGTGTATGTGTGTGTGTGTGTGTGTGTGTGTGTGTGTGTGTCTTTGTGTTTTTTTAACATTTCCTTTCACAGCTAATCTATCTGTGGGTGGAGGATTTAAGAGAATGTGAGAATAGAGCCACCTTTTACAGAAAATTAAGTGTCTGTTAATGCAACTGAAAGTAATGCTTTAATACCGCAGTGAATGACCCATCACGCTCTTTCAGAGCATCTTATTCTTTGCCCACACACACACACACACACACACACACACGGATCTTTGACAGTCATTAACCTGCCCTCTCCTCTCCACTGGTGGAGGAGCTCCTATCGATCTCCTCAGCACAGAGGAGCACAGTGTAAACCCTGGGCACATCATGTGTGAAGATATAGCAGGGTTACCCCAAATCCTTTAAAAACATTGGAAGGCACCAATTCATAAATCTAAAAATTGGTGTTACAATGTCTCAAACTGATCTTTCAAAAGTCTTAAAAGTTTAAGACACCTGAAGTAAGTTTGTATGAATCTTTTTTTTGTGATGTTACATTGCAAAATCTCAAAAATAATTGGTAACATCTATTTTTTAAGAATAATTTACCTAATGTTTCTTGCATTAACGACACATACATCAGGATAATGGGGCCACCAACACTCATATTTTGTTTCTGGTTGGGATGCTCAAAGCAGAGCATCCAATGTCTGTTAGCAAGATATGACTCGGTGCTTCTCAAAATCAAGGATGCTTCCTTGGTAGGACGGATCCTTCCAAGTTGGCTCCTTCAGAGGCTAGGTAAGACTCCCCCTTAGCATACGGTGAACACACATTTGAACAGGCTAGTGTGCATTATTGAACAGTGAACAGCCCCCCCCCCCCCCCCCCTTCAATTTCGGCAAATCGTGTGCAAAGAATTGTGGGTACTTCATGCCAGCTGGGAATACACACACATGCACCCCTGAAATTTCTCTGAAGGAAGGATTCCATCCTTGGTAGAATTCAAAGGATCCTTGACATTGGAACAGTTCTTCAGCGGGATTCGATGATGTAGCCTTCTTGAAATTCAGCAGTTTAAGGATCTTACCTTGACTTTGAGAAACACCAAGGTTTTCAAATTCAGCACAATAGTAAAAACAAAGCAGTGGAATACCACATGTAGAATGAGACACATAAAAAACTTTCCCAGTTCTGTTCTATGTTCGCCTCCACATGAGACAAAGCATAATCTTTTATGTTACATAAACATTTAGGCAAAATTGTCCCTAATGTGAGTAATTGATTCATTCAGTTTTTGTTTTTTTCTTTCATTTTGATCATTATAAAATTGGACTTAAATTTAATTCTGAGTGGTATTAAAAGGCTTTAAACTAACCTGCTTAAAGCCGTAGGAACCCTGGGACTGAGACCAAAGTTATAACTAGACTTGTTTCCTTCCCATCTCTGACTGTGCTTTTATCTTTTCATCTGCAGCTTTTAAGAAGTAGGTTTCAAAATCTTAAATCCAATAATATGCTTTTAAAACTTGAATCTCAAGCCTCTCTTTGTCCATGAGAGCCATGAGATTATTTTCTATGTACAACTGACCTGAGCCCTGAAACAATTGCACGAATTTCTCATCAGTACTAGTGTCACATCTGCAGCCTTTCCATTTATAAGCCGTCTCTTGTAAATTGCCTGTCCTTCTATGAGTGCATCTTGTTCTAATTTAGGTTTAGATTGGATTTCTAACAGCTTATTGAAGCGATCGCCTGCAGTCTGAGGCGAGCGTTCAGCAGGTGGCAGTGTTTCCCTTCACTTCAACATGATCTCTCTCTTGGGCTCCCCTGCCTTGTTTTTGCCGCTGCTTGGGAAAATGAGCTCAGCCCGTTGAATCACTGGTTCCAGTGGTGGCTTGAATTTGCGAGTGTGTCATGTGCTCCTATTTAAATATAACACTAGAGAAAATTTGCTTACATGGTGAATTTAGGAGGAAACTGGGAAGGTTCGGCGGAGGTTGGTGTAAAAATTGAGAAATTCATAAATGCTGGAAGCAGTCTTTCAGTTCAGGGGTGTAGATGAGTTAAGAAGAATAAAGCTGTGGTGGCCAGAGTTACAGCGGCAGCTACTGATCCATAGTACAGGCTGTCTTCCTGCATCTGACCCTGATATGCTCAGGATACAAGCTGACGTGTATCTTGAGCTCTTGAACCAAAGTGTATTGATCTGCATCAGCATTTGATCAGCAAGTCAATCTGAGAGTCCTTGGGTGACATTTCACTTAACTCTGGTTATGTGTGTGAGCAAACTGGTAGTCACATGATTTACTTCAAGAGGTTCGGTTACTACGTATATTTACATTCATGATCTCACTTGTATTTTTGTTTACCCTGTATCTTTCTCTTTTCATTTTAATTCCACATCCCAGCTCCAGTTTTCCCTTTACAGTAAAAGGTAGAGCTCTGTCCATGGTCCTGAAATATCAAGATTATGACAGCCTCCTTAAACAAGCTTCATTTGTCGTTTTTTTCCTCTCCTCTCCTCTCCTCCTGACCATCTCCCTGTTTTCCTCCCCTACATTTGCTCCAGCGCTTGCTCTTCCTCTCCCTTCCAGTCACCCTCTCTCTCGCTGTCTGGTTTTCCCGCCCCCTCCTGCTTCCTCTCTCTCCTCCTCTCCCTCAGTAAGCCGTTTACTCTGCTTCTCATCTGGTGGGTGTTTTTTAGTTCTCAATGGAATGACCTTCTGCTTTCTCAAACTCTTCCCCCGTCTCTTTTGCTTAAAACACTGCTTTTGTCCTGCAAAGTGTGGAGGGAAAAATAGAGGCGGGATTGGGCGCAGTTTTCCTCTTGTAAGTACCTGGCTTCATTCCATTTATGTTATGCTCAGGAATGTTCGTGCGTGTTTGTGTGTAAGCGTGTATCTGGTTATGATGATTAGATTCAGCTCTGTATAAATGTTTTAGCTTATATTGCAGTATATGAGTAATAGTGGCTGATTTATAGTGGATAACTCAGGGATATCTGTGGTTTCCATTGTTAGACAAAGGGTGTATACAGTTGACATCCGTCCCGGAGCTCATCCAGGTGACAAACTCCACTTTGAAATAAGAAATCATTGCAGAATTATCAGAAAAAAATAAGTAAGTACTATGCAAAAATGTTTTTCCATTAACAGTAAAATGAAAACATTGTTTTCCCATTGTGAAAGGGATGCATCTCTCTGGGCAGTGTAGGAGGAGTGTAGGCTGTGTTAGTTTTATTACACCAGTCTACATGGCAGTAAATAATGATTTACTAATAAAGTAACAAATTTATTCTATTGATAGATCAATAAGATTAAGTATGACTATTATAGAAATGATTCACGCACACACTGTATCAATCTAATTGGAGCCAAAACCATGTTTTAAACTACTGTATTTTTCTGGCGGCACTACTTTCTGAGCTCCTGAAAGGATGTTATGAAATGACAGATGGCACGCTTATCACCCTAATCAATTAGTTCTGCAGGGGCTGTGTATCGAATCGCTTGTCCTTGTTTGTCTTGGATGTAAAAGCGCGTGGCGGCAGAGGTCGATTTGCTAGATCAGCTCAGTCCCCGATGACGAGGGAGATGGAGACAAAGAGATCAGAGTCATTCTTGTAACATAACAAACATCACTGCCAGATGAAGCCAAGCTCCTCACAGAGATCACAAACACTGTGGCTGTCTAACTAGTCCATCAGCCAAAGATCATCCTCTGGGTGTTTTCCCCCTTTTTTCGGGTTTGTTTTCAGTCATATTTAACTTATTCATTTCTTTTCTGTCTCTTTAATCTGGTGTGACTATAACAGCCAAGTCTCCCTGTGAAATCATAATGGATTTGACCTCTCTGAACTCACACTGCCTCCATAAACTACTCCTCACACCTACCATCGATCTTGGAGTTACATGCCACACGCTTTTTCTCCCACTAGTCTGATTTGCTCTTTGACACTCTGTTGTGCCTATGATGTTGTTTCTCTTATAGTATATCCCCATATATGTTCTTCTACAACTACATTTTCACCTCTTTATTCTTGACTTGTTCTGCCATTATGTTTTAAAACCACACAGGGTGAACATTCCTGTTTTAGCCTATGTATGTTAAATGGACTGTAAAACATCCCACAGATAGGTGAGTGCTGTCTGGACGGAATAGAGATGGCACTTCCATCTTATCTTATCATCTTAAGAGATTGAAGACAGTTTACTTTTACACTGCACTCAGTCTTCTACTGAGGTTAAATCACAAACAGACACAGGGATTCGGTTTTGCATGTTAGAGCACCCTCATCCTGCTGTTATGCTGCAGAAATGGTTTGAGAAGTTGTGATGGATGTTGTGACCACAGCCCGCATTCTCTGAGAGAATGGCAAGCATTTTACAGTTAACTTTTTTGGGCCACATCTGTATAAAAATAATAGACATAGCCACCTTGATGTCACTCATTGGTTTGTGGTATCAAGTTTTGAAGCCTAGAGTTTGGCATTTTGGCTGTCGCCATCTTGGATATCTGGATTCCAGAGGTGACCTGAGGTGACCATTCTAGGAGAGGGTGGAGCTGGGGAGAAGCCAGGGGTGGATCTGACCAAATAACGATGACATCATGAATTATGCATAACTTAAAGCCTTAAAAAATGTAAATGGTTGTTATATAGAAATTCACTCCCCCTGTACATGTTTTCATGAAGGACGAAATTAGCTACAAAGACCAAAACTGTTTTTTGTACCAGGCTGTGAACATGTTTATTTCTGCTGCTCCATTTTAACATGGAGCTCTATGAGGCTTGACTCCGTTTTGGAGTAAGACTTAAGTGGCCAGTAGAGGGCCTGCAGTTTTTGGCAGGTCCTCTTTGGCTTCATTTTTTCAACCCCAGAAGTTGTCGCTTGTTTTGGGCACATGATTTGGATTTATTTTTTCATCTTTTGTAATTGTTTTAGAATTTTACACTAGTTTTAGGCAACAGAAATTCAAAAAATTAGTCCAGTTTCTGTGAGTAAGCACCATCCTTGATGTGGACACTTATTATGATGATACGGGTTGTTCTTATCTATTGTGAGATCAGCAGAGCAAGGCTTTGGTCAGCTGTTTACATTAAGTTGTAATGGTTCACTCACACTACCTGTGCTTTTTAGCAGTATGACAAAAAAATCATCAGAACACTAATTAACTGAAATGGTGTGTGATAGTTGTTTATTCATTTGAGTTGATCGGACTATGGGAGAACATAGTTGTAAATAACTAATTATCTTTTAGAGAAAAGCCACTTTTGAGAATATAGTAATGTGATAGATCTATTTTTCTCTCTGCTTGGTTATATATATACTCTGTGATTTATGTGTGTGGGAGTCTAAGCTAGATAATTAGGTTTGAATATTGTGCTTGTATTAGTCTCTCCTTTTGTCTCCTACGTGGCTGTTTTGGCATCAGAACATTGTTTACTGTATTTAATGGATCTATAAATTATGTTAATCATGACTCTATACAGTCAGCGGACAGCTCTATTGAAGCACTGCATTGTTACAGGATCCACACTGCATTACTGGGATTGTTTTGCCGTCCTTTGTCGTACTGGGATTTTTGTCTCCTCTGTATGGCTCCAGTGTGTCCAGTGACCTGCTGTATGCTGCAGGGAAGTTGAATTCATTATAAAGCTCACATTGTGTCCCGAGCGAAAGCCACATTTTCTCTCTGTCGCTTGCTCTGTGGCTTTTCTGCTTCATCAGCAGCGAGGAGAAGTTGAGATATTGAGAACGGGGATATAGGCAGGTCATTAAAATATAAATAAGTTAAATGTTGTGCAAGGCGGTCAGCTAGGACAATCGAGGTTCAGTGTTCAGGTTTTCCATTTCCCTTCTTTTTCACCCTATTATTGGATTTCTGTGTTGTGACACCTTCTTTTTTCGCTGGTCAGGTGTCGCTCTTAATGACAACTGAGAGTGCCAAGAATGTTTTTCCTGCAGCACCACAATCTGCCACAGTGGGCTGGATACTGTTTAGTTGTTATCAAAAGGCAACCACTGCTGGAAGCTCCATTCTCTGTGAGAAATATTAGGTCAAACTTTCCGTCTGGCTCTTTGTTGTACAGGCAGTGAGTGATGAAAACAAAAATTATATATTTTTAATGAAGAATCTCTTGTAGCCAGGCTCTTGGTTCGGTACAGTAATCATGATAAAAGGATATGTTAGCGTTAATAGTTTCCTTTAATGTGTGTGTGTCTTTCCTGTTGAGCAGAGTCGGGGTTTGTTGCGTCATTGGTCATGGGATGGTAAAGAAAACCTGTTTTGTCTCCATGGCTGTTGATTTTGTCTCTATCTGCTAGTGTAACATTGTCCACGATGGGGTAATTTATTAAAAATGCCACTGGAGCTGGTGACATGTTTGACTTGATGATGTAGATTGTAGGAGTGATGAATAAGAGGTCACTCCAGTGGGTGAAGGGAAGTGATCTGGAGCAGCAATCAGTCACACCAGCTATGCGTAGGTTCAAACTTAGCCAAGTTATAATGTAAATTATTAGTAAATTGTGACTTATAAATAACTAAAATAGTGGTTGCACTTCAGAGAGAAGTTACAACATTACTTAATATGATGTGCTACAATGCCAAGTGGCTCATGTCAGCCAGGAAGCTGATGCAAACGGTAACCATGATGGTGGAACTCTATATCTTTAATCATTGATTGGCCACTTGCCTTGGTTTTTGCTTCACGTTCAAACTAGTAAGGTTATTCCCCAGGTATTTGTGATGCAGCCAATTTTCGTACCTGATTTATTTACAGACTAACTAGTAGTTACGAAGCCTCTAGACTTTACACCCTTGCTTTGGAGAGAAGAGCTGGTGCAAAATGTAAAAAGGGATTATTCTGTTTATCCCGTTTAGATATGGAAAGATATGTAACATTGAAAACATTACACTGCAGACATGCTGTAGTTTATAACATCCACATCTTAGCATAGAGTATATCTCATTAGTTTCAATCTTCATCCTTTTAAATCGTAGTTTTTGTCATGTTTTGATATGTGACATCAATCTAACCTCGTACACTAAAATATAAAGGTATCTGTTTAAGATCTGAATCTTAAAGTGGGGTCAGGTCTCACAATGTGATAATGACTCTCAGAAATATGTCTTCCACAGTAGGTTTTAATTGCTGGATATTTCTTCCCTACAGTCTTTGGAAAGTCAGAGTCCTGACCTCAAGCCTATTAAACTGTATATGCAAGACATCACACAAATATCACTGAGCTGAAACTGTTCTTTCATGAGCAGACGTTCAAAAATATTGCTCATTTCTGCAGCTCTGGTCAGCAGCCGTGGAAATACTGGTCAAAGTTATTGCTTATAAGGATGGTTTATCACGTCTTCAAGGCAGGATTTGCATACTTTTGAAAAGTAAGGCTGTTAATACTTAAGAAGCATATTTGTTCAGGACATAAAAGTGTCTGTCTGTGTGTAGAAGGCATATTTTTAAAATTATGATAAAACCTCTTACATAAGGTTCATCATCTAGTGAGTAGATCATCTGACCACATTTTGGAGCATCTGTATTTGAATATGAATAATAAAAAAGTTTAATTACTATTACTTCTCCCTGCTTCGAGACACATGCAGGGATATTTATGTAGGCCCCTGAAACAT
The DNA here is from genome assembly GCF_041903045.1 of Epinephelus lanceolatus. Taxonomy (NCBI): domain Eukaryota; kingdom Metazoa; phylum Chordata; class Actinopteri; order Perciformes; family Serranidae; genus Epinephelus; species Epinephelus lanceolatus. The sequence continues at coordinate 24,483,634 of NC_135742.1, read as the reverse complement.
CTAAATTTTAAAAGCAAAACTCACAGAGGTTCTTTCGGTGCCAACACTAACAGCTGCTGCGCAAAGATGCTACCTGGACTCAAGTTTGTTTGTCAGTGATGACTAAGTGCACTCAGGGCTGGATGATTCATTGCCCCAGCATATTGAGAGTCAGCTGTAATATCACTCTGCTGCGTGGAGCACTGACATGAAGTGATGTGTCTGTTTGTGATAACTAAATCGTCAAGTTAATGCATGGTTTCTCTTCTTTGAGCCGGTGCAGGCAGATGCAGGAAGCAATTACTCTTAACTCTTACATTTGTGGTTAATTAAAGATCTTCCACCTCCTTTGGATAAGCGGGTTGTTATCGCCACAGCAGGAGCGTCAGTCCATTAGGAGCCCTCAGATTCAGCTTGTATTTCACTGAAGTCGATTTTAGTCTCTCTGGTTCTTACGTGCAAGTGGTCTTGTGTTGCCTCAGTGACAGTGAGACAGCACAGTGTCGAGCATTATGTGGTCCTTTGACAGAAATCAGGGAGCATTTACTGTATGTGGCTGCTGCTGCTGAAATTGACACAACATAATGTTTTAAAAAGGTCAGTAAGTGTCACTTCTGAAATGGCATTTCCCTGTTAACACGAGTTCCTTCCCACAATGAAGCAGTTTTCTTGAGCTGTTTGAACTGGTTTTAATGAGCTCAGTGCTTGTGCATTCAGGCAGTGCGGAGTGTTTGGGTTCCTGGATCTTAATTAATGCGGTAAATGTCTTCATGAGACTGTAACTCGTGCTCTTTAAATGCCCTCTTTCTTTAAGTTTGTCTTTCAGATGATTTGGTCTTCAACTGTCTCTCCTTGAGTAAATAAACAGGGGAATGTGGGGATTTCAGAGGCATATCATGTGATATTTGGAGCAACTTGGGTTTCACTGCAGAGTTCAGAGCATTTTTAAAACTTGATCCCTGTCATGGAGATGATATAATATAGATTGGTGTCACCTATATTTAGAAATTAGGGTGCGGTATTTGTTCTAATGTTACAACTTCTAAAAGGAAATGGTGAAAATATCAAAGATGTATATTTAGATGTTTATTGTTTATTTTACTATCTATTGTTCTGTATTTTAAATAAGTGTATTTCAGTTTTATTACTTACAATTCAGCATGACTTTGGATTCAAATACCTTTAGAAGTGACTTAATTTAAATCGGTGTAACCCACTGATAATATCGATGTTAATAAACTTTATTTATATAGTACTTCTCATATGGAAAATGCAGCTCAGTGTGCTTCACATTAATAGTAATGACTGGGAGAGACAAAAGCAAGAACACTGTTTAAACTAAAAATACACCTCAGATATTCCCCAGATGCAGCGCACAAAGCCTGCTGTTTTCACCCGTCAGGTTTGGCTCTCCTTGCATGATTAAACTTCACAGTATTGAAGAAAATAAATGATGAAGGTCAAGTATGAAATTAATTGATGTTTCATGCCTCAGCACCCCCATGAACATGCCCCGGGACATTTAGGGGGTGTTATTTATTTACAGTCCAACAATTTTTTCTTGTCAGCACTTCGCTCACCTCACTTACAGTCCACAGCAGCCCTCCCCCCGTTACCTGTTTCTGCTGTTATCAGATATTTTACTGCAAGACAGATCATACAGCAGACAAGCTTCGTGTGATACTGGAGCAGTTTGTTAATCAAGGGAGGGACTCAGTATATTGTTGGCCTAATTTGCACAGCTGATTTTGTGCATTTTGTTCATGCTATTGCACAGGAAAGGAGTTGATGTTGCATCATGAAACGGTTATAGCTCATGCTTTTCTTAAAGCCACAGTCCAGAGATATCCGTAGCATTACTGAAACATGTGAGCTGTGTAAAGATAGATTTATGATTAGGAAGTGGCTGCCTTCTGCCTTATCACACATTTATCTCAGGTATAAAGTGTCCTGGCAAATTAAAATACAGTGATTTTTGCTAATAACACCCTGAAGAGTATGTTAAGCTATGGCCTTAATGTAATTTAAAAATTCTATATAGTTAGAATAAAAAAAGATGGCCCCTGGAGCTAAATATGTTATTACTAGATGCAATTAAAACTAAAGATAGGCACTTTGATAACAGCCATGATCAGAAACTTGGCTCATAACATATTCTAACACACTTTTACTACTGTAAGGAGGTTCGTGTAGGGCTGACCAATATTATCTGTGATGATCTAAAGTAAGACAGAATATAAACTGTCAAATTAATGTCAATAATGATAAATGTTACTGTAGGTGTATTTTCTTGTACTGGTTTACTTTTTCATTATGGACTAATAACAGGGTTACCACTTAAAGTTTTTGGATGGTTTGAGCTAATTGTTTGGTTGGACGTACATTTAGATGACATTGGTTGTTGCTATTCTCACTTTTAGTTTATGGGATTATTTATTTATGGAAACCTGAAATTTGTCTTTTGAGATTAGCAAGAGGTTCACAGTACTAGTAATCTTTTTTTTTTTTTTTTTTAAAGATATTTTTTGGGCATTTTTAAGCTTTTAATTGATAGGACAGACAAGTGTGAAATGGGGAGAGAGAGAGGGAGTGACATGCAGCAAAGGGCCACAGGCTGGATTCGAACCTGGGCCGCTGCGGCAACAGCCTTGTACATGGGGCGCCTGCTCTACCACCAAGCCACCGACGCCCCGAGTACTAGTAATCTTATACATTTGGTTTATCGTCCAACATTAGATTTTGTTGATATGCTTGAAAATGTTATCACGATGACATTAAAGATATTTTCAGATATGGATATATCTGCAATGCCTTTTGATTATTTTGTCAGGACAACATACACATATATTTACAGTATGGCAATGGTTTTCTGTGGGTGTTTTTATGGGAATGTGGATCTTTCAGATCGATTTGAGGAGTGCCTACATTTTATCTCTTTTCTTTTTTTTCTTATCTGTCATCTTAAGTGTGTCATGGAGCGTGGGACTTATGACGCTTATGATTTCAACCCCTAAAAGTCTTGGTCTTGTCTCGGTCAGGATACATTATGTTCTTGTTTTGACCTGGCTTCTGTTTAGGTGGGCTGAACTACAACACTGGGTCATACTGTACATCATCATGTGACATAGCTGAAAGTAAATAGATGATATATTGATTAATTATAGGCCAGCTTTAATTAATGCATTTAAGGCAATTAAGGCATTAATTAATGTAATGTAATATATGTGTTCACAGCAGCCCACAGTTAAGGAGAGGAGAATTAGCTCAGGTGGCTGAGGTCACCTTGAGTTATAGTACAGTGTGATATGTATACTGTCAGTAATACTGGAGCGATAACCTTCACCTGCTTTGAAAACGGAGAGGATGAGGCCTGTAATTGAAGCCTAGGGCTAAATACAGTATGAATTTTACAGTTTTAGTACAGTGACATTGACCTGTCTGTATGAGGTCAGATTTGAAGCAGTCCATCAGCAGCTCGGGATCTGCACTGTACAGAGATTCTGATGGAGTATAATAGAGGATGGGACCCATCAATCAGTTTGAGGGAAAATTTTATTGAAGGATGTTTCATTTGACCTTTCGTCCCTGGTCTGATGGCACCGCTCTGAGTTAATATGTTGAAATGTAATCTGAAATCTTTTCATCCCCCACGTCTCATCATACATAAGCTCCTCGTGGTCAGTTTTGGAGCGACACAGCCTTTACTTAATACCATCTCTGCCATTTTGCTTTCCTGAAATAGTTGACTTTTTCTGTCAGGCTATGAAAGCAGCAGAGGGGGAGCAATGCATTCTGGTCTTAGTTGTGTTGATGACTGCTGGCTGCCGAGTCCTATCTCCTCTCTGCTTCACTCACTCTCTCCCTCCCTCCCTCCCTCCCTCCCTCCCTTCCTCTCGAAATCTGCACTGCACTGAGAGAACCATGTGGAGGAGAATTGTAAATGTGCCGAGCTTTGTGAATGTGTGTATCCCGAGTGCGTGTGTGTTTCCGGAAGACAGGGAAGCAATGCACGAGAGGACATAGGAGTTACACAAGGGAGCGCCTGCATCGCTCCCCTGTCTGTGTGTACTGTATGTACGTGTGTGAGTATGCATGTATATGTGTACACGCTGCAATGCTGAACAGGGAAAGTCGCTGTCTCTGCCCCCCCCTCGCTGGGATTATGTAGTGGCCCAGGGCAGCGTTGCGTCTCAAGGAGCGTGGCGTGGGATCAGGCCTGCAGAGAGTGGGATGAAGGGCCGGAGCTGCTGGGAGTCGGGGACGGTCCGCTCCCTCTGCAACTCGGGCTGCCTGAGTAAAGTCAACCAGGGTCAGTACAGCTATGGCTAAAGCTAGAAGACATTAGCACGGAGCTGTCACACTCCTCCTCATCCGTCCAACCACAGAACCCTCCTCATCCTGTTATCTCCTCCTCATCGTGTGTCTGAGAGGTAGCTGTCATCCCTCCATCCATCTTCCTCTCTCTCCGGCATCTGTCATCTGTCGCCATGGATGCTCACATTACTGCAGCCTCCCTCTAACAACGCAGCGCCTCGTGCTGTAAAAAGAGCAGTGTGTCCTCTCTCCTGCACTCCTCACCGCATGCAGTCTCCTTCCCTCTTTCCCCTTGTTCTCCTGTGCTGCTCTCGCTCAGACTCATTTCCCCTCTCTCCTTTGCGCCTGCTCCACCTTCCCATTTGCATATGGATGAGTCGAAGCCTGCCAGGCCTATGTGATGTGTTGGCAACGTGAATCTGTGTTCGCAGCTTATGTGTGCAGAGTTCAGTGCACCATCAAAAAGTGTAAAATGCGATGTGCTGTGTTTCCCAGGGTCCTAAAGTGCAAATGCAGGACAAGTTAAGTGGTGGGAGCAGTAACTAAGGACTACAGATTAACAGGATTTTTACACAGTCCTCTCACAAGCAATAGTCTGCATAATATGTTGTCCAAATAATGAAGGATTTTGCACAGATCTAATCAATATGCTGTGTCGGTTCATGGCAGGTTAAGAGCATCCTATACAGTGTACTTCATGGTGTGTCTATATGAATATATACTTCTGGAGGAACTACGAAGAAATGAGTTTGCTCTCTTGTTTTCTGCTGACTGTCTCTGCCCGTCTTATTTCCGCCTCTCTCACTTCATCTATCGCTTTTCTTGCCCATGGCAGAGTTGGACAATGTTGAGTTGAACAGCTGTGCTCTTAAGCCCTGGGCCTTCTGTCTCCTCACTTTGCCTGTTTGTTCACTGAAATGAGTTTGCCATAGGTGGTACAGGCCATGTTGTTTTAAGACTTTTCATGCTGAATGCTGGGATGCAATGAAGTTACACAAAGAAAATGAGCTGAGAACAATGCATCAAAACTTTGAGCATCAATCCAATGAGTTAAAATCCTCAGATGAACTATAATGTAGTAGTTAGTAGCTGTTTTTAGTGTCACAACAACACAGTGTGATCGATCAAAAGCCTTCATAAGAACGTCCTGTATGTGTCAGCGTTAATATCAAAATGTGGAGGTACTTTGATCTTGTGTATAAACACTTGGGTTTATACTGGAGCTGCCTTCAAAGAGATGCATTACATGAGTTTGACATGTTGGACTTGGATACAGAAAATACATCTGACATGCTACATATGTGGTTTTAAGATATTTTAATACAAGATGTGACTTTGGGACATCAAACAAATAGCTCAATCAGGTCATTTGAATTGGAGATGAGTGTTTTGTGATGATATGAACTAGTAATATAGGACAAGCAGCTCTTGTCAACTCTCTTTTTGTCAGATTGGCTGCTACATTAAAAAAGTTGGGAGACCCTGGTTTTAAAACAATGTACATTTAAAAACCATTAGACTATTACTGTTAAAGTAGCCTTTTTCTAGATCCACTTTGCCTGGGTCCAGACCTTTGAATCAGCTCACTCCACTAAGTTCAAGTGTGACAATTTGGTCTGATATTAGGCAACTTATTAGTTGTATCCATGACCATAAACAACCCATTAACCCATTTGTGCCCACAAGTGAAATTTTGAATATCCATTGGTCGAAGTGGGCGCTTGGCTTGAGTTTTTCATGTCTGTATTTAGTTTTTGAGCACATGCTGCTTTTGTTTTAAAATATATTTTATTGATTTTTGGAAAAACAGTAGTCCCATGGCTGTACATGTAACTACATGGTTTACAGTCAAGTATTCGATTTGTATGAACTTATAACAAGCTGAATATCAAAGATGCACACATGTGCAGTATAAAAATGTTTCATATGGAAGGCATTTAATAGACACAGTGTTAGCGTTTTCCTCATTTTCCAAAAAAAATCTTGACTTTTGATAAAAGTGTTATTTTTTATGTGATCTAAAAATTTGTTGTGCTGTTTGATACTTGCTCAGAGTATGTCCGTGCCAGATTTCAAGACTTTAGATCAATCAGAGCAAATGTTGTGACATTTTTTCTTATCATATTAAATATAGTCATAGGGCTGTTAGCACAACTAACAAGATTAACTAATAAAGATACAGTAAGTAAACAGAGATTAGCTATATGAGTGTAACTCAGAGCCCACTGTCCTCACCAAACAACTAAATCAACCCCCGTTAACCCAAAGTAATGACTAGTTCTTAGTAGAGCATAGTTAAATGTAAATTACTTCTGTAAGAATAGTTAAGTGTTGTCTCAGGGCCAGAAACCTCTTCAGCTCAGGAAATTGGAGAGCTCACTGTTCCAACTGGGCTGCTGCTGAAAAAAGTACCAAATAAAGCAGCCTGAATAATAAGATACTTTACAATGTCGCAGCTCTGCATGATAGAGCACTCTGGGAGGCACACACATGCCAAACAATCATCTCTGGTTGACAGCCATGTCATTGTCACTGTCATGAAGGCAGTGCTCCAGTTTTTGGCAGGAACTGGGATTTGTGAAAAATAGAAAAGGCGAGAGCAGTGTGAGAAAACTAGCAGAGAGACAGAGCAAATCTGATTGCAATCTGACAAGCCTCTGAAACATGACCATGCAGCTGTGAAAGTCCTACGGGCATATATCTACTATATCCTTGTAAAAGTTACTAATAAATCCACAGAGAAAGTCTAGGCTACCTACTTTTGTGTCTACGTATGCGCTTGTTCCATATTTTGTTGACATATCACTGCATTCTTTGAATCTATATTTTAAAAGAAGCATTAGTCCCTGTGCATAGAAAGCGTTTTTTATGAAGCTGAAGGTTGAGTCATTGATAGTTGGTAGCATCTACAGCTAGGCAATGAAGGGTTCTCTCACCCAGTGGAAATCTCTCCATGTGTTCTTATTATTATTCTGAGTGTTTTGCAGACCTGTAAAACCTCCTTTAGAGCTGCACCGCCATGTGAGATTCCACATCACTTTGATAATCACTTCTCAGTGAGGTATGTCTGTGTTTCTGCTCTGAGACTGAACGTGAAAACTTTGCCAGTGTGCACAGACAGTTGACATTTTACTTTTAGCTCTCCCTAGTTACAAATACACAAAGTCCCCACACACCTTGTATGCATTTTTAAGAGGGGTCAGAGCGCAGGGTCAGCCTCTGGAGCTCCTGTGCTCATCATTTTTAATTTTTCAAATATTAATGCACATAACTTAAGAGTACTTTAGAGACACCTCTACAACTGCTCTGTGAAGGCTCTTTCTGGTTTGATGGCTACCTTCATGGCTCATTATCTTGCAGCGCTGGCTCTGGGACAATTAACATGATGGATCACTATCTTGCTGTGCTTCAGGGTTACTGACCCATGGATCACGATTTTTCTAAACCTTTCCAAATTATCAGAGTTTTCAATGAGAGACGGTGACAGTAACTCAACAGTGAGATCAAAATACTTGTCAACCTGCTGAAACTAGCTTGCTGAGTTTTGTTGAGTCAGAATTGTCATTGCAACATAATCTAATATTATAATAAAGTTAATTTGAGATAGAATCCACCAGAAATTAATTGAGAATGCTTCATGGATAAAATATGCATATGAGAATATCTGTATTGGATGTATTAGCCAGTGAATTAAATATCTCACCAGTCAAGGTATTACATTTCTCAACATAACATTGTCCATGATGACCTGATACAAAACAGCCAGAGGTATGGGAGCGCTTCCACAGGATAAACAGTATAGTAAAATCTCTAATAGTTGACAAACTTGTGTCGTCTCATGGTTAATAATACCCTAGTAATGAGATAAATATATTTAATTATACCACCTGTGCATCAGTGAGTCAGTGCATGAATTTTATGCACGTCACACAAAGCGGAAAATCAAATTCTGTCATTTAAGTGGCCATCTTTAAGATTTCAGACATGGTTCATTTACTGACATAAGTGGTTGCCATGACAGCAAGTTTGGTTCTTCATTTTAACATATATTTACATAAACTTTTTTGCTGGACTGTAACAGCAGGTCCAGTGAAACTCTGTGTGCCTGTGACTGAGGGGATGCCGCCATGTCCTGTTTAGAATTAAAAGCCAAGTTCCAGACATAGGTTTTGACCCAGTTTTGTTTTTGTATGTTTCATAAATCATGAAGAAAGAATTTTGAGTATTTTGAAGATACAAAATTTCTCCACTCAGATGTATATCGTTACAAATTACATTTGAATTATCCTCAGCCCTGTCAAATATCAAATTACAAAATAGTCAAAAGAGATTGAAATGTGAGTTTTGAACACAACAAACAAAAATACTGCCCATCTCTGATCACTCCACACACATAGTCAAGATAATGACATTGTGTACCAGAAATTCTCAGGTTGAAAGATAATAGCTCAAAAAATAATTTGATAATTTGATAATCAGTGATCCAGATTTATTTATTTAGGTATTCATATCTTTGACTGAGATTTTTAGTTGGACAATTATCCAGTTCCTAAATTTTTTTAAAACATTGTAATTTTTTTTTTGCGCAAGACGATAGGGGAGTGGGCTGTTGGCTTTTTCCTGCTCCAAACTACCATGACTTTATCGCCCTTTTCAAATCTGCCATCAGGCAACCTATACCTTTTAGGTGAGCAATAATACTGCCTCTCAAGGATTTTTACTGTATTATGTCCATGTGTTAGTTCATGAGCAGCTACTTTAAAATTGTGAACACAAGCAAATCATTTAAGACTTGAAGATGTGCACTATGTTGTGGAGTTGAAGCTGATATCATGCTGTCATAAAGACATGCCCCCCTTATAAAATACTAGTATTGTCTTTCTAAAATTCAATAAAATGTTAATTACAAAAAAAAAAAAATCATTTTCATTTATTTTTATCCTAGCCCTGTTTTACCTGAACCAGGGCAGCTGTCAACAGACCCTCCTCACAGCCTGAGCAGCTGTTTGCATGCATGTAAGTTAATACTTCATGTGTGTGAGCATGCATTCAGTTAATGTATGCTCACTGATCTTGCATACATGCTTTTAATGAAGCTCGTTGCCTCCCAGTAATCAAAACTCTCATAAATATAGTGTACATCGGACAATGAAGAGAATCACTGCAGTCTGTTGGAGACAGTAAACACAGGCTTCACATTCACTAGCTGTGATTCATTGTCTCTGTTGAGCAACAAACTTTTTTTATTACTGCAGTAATTTCCTGGAAATCCTGTCACAGTGACTGGACTGGTGTAGATGAGCAAAGTTAGTATTCTGAAGCTGTAGAATAATTAATGACCTCAACCTTCAGACTGTAGAAGTTATGTAGTAAGCAAGAGCCATTTTCCTCTCACAGGTTTGATGTACCAGCTGGGAATTCATAAAATTTACTCAGCACACCAAAATATAAATCTACAGCTTAGTAGTCAGCAGTCTGATGTTTTTTCTTTTTGTCTATCCTAGCATATTGTTAAATGTTACAGAATTAAAACTCATTGCTTAGTTGCTGCAGTTTGCTGTTAATCTTTTCTTTTGTTGTGTGCTGCTTTCTGAGAGTGTTCGATTGGATACAGTGCCAGAGCTGTACTGCAGAGCTTTGGGGACAGTGATGAGTTGCACTGCACAGTTTCTCATTTGCTTGTGGAGAGCTGAGCGTCGTGTTACTGGGTTTAACCTGCTGTCTCCTCTGTTTGTCTCCTTGTGATGTATCTCGGGGGAGGTATGGAGCCAGTTAGCAATTACTGGCCAGGATTACACTCCACCTCCTTTGGGACACATCTTCACTCTCCATCTACCTTGTTCCCCTCTTCTGTTTCTGATATACTTCTTATATATCCTCTTTCTCCTGCACACTCCATCAAAACAGTCAGCTGCAAAACACTCATCATACTCTCTGTGCTGTCAGTGCCGAAATAAATAATTTCCAACCACAGGTACAGACTCTCTCTGCGGTCTTCAGATTGGGTGTATTAAGGCTGAATAGTTGGAATCAATATCTGATAATCATGATTGTTTAGCAGTATGTATGCAAAAGCAAAAATCTGGACCCTTGAGCAATAAAAAAGTGATGTGGTGTAACAAATCATCTCTCACCTTTTCTTGGGTTTTAACAGGTGTACATCTGGTTAAAGTCAAAAGGATAACAAAGCACTGTATTATACTGTATATAACAGTATGTTATACTTTAAGTTACATGCTTATTTGGCACACATAGCTTAAACTCGTGCAGTTCAATACAACAGCAGCAATAAATTATAACTTCATGATGGTTAAATGTTCAGGTTTTTTTTAAACTGATTTCCAATATTTTGTTTACTTTATTTATATATATGAGGGTAAACTAAATATTCAGAAAAAGTTCATCATAGTATGATTCAACAGCACCACAAACCACAGCCTCAAAAGATGACAATAAAGTCAAATGAAAACACCCCACTAAAGCAGTTTCGACAGAAGCTATAACATTTATGAAGCTAGGATTTAATTCTATCTCCTGGAAATAAATTGCAATAGCAAATAAGTTTTGGAGGAAACATAATGTCGCCGTAATTAAGTTGAGGAAACTTTGTTAATTAACATATCTGGCAAGTCATACAATGTTGATACAAATGTCAACGTATTTCATTTATTTGCTGACAATATTCATTCCCACAATGCAGTATCTGCTCGTATTTTAGGATTATGTTTAGGTACTAACAGCACTTGATTAAAGTAAGAGAAAGATTATGGATTTGGTTTGACAGAGAAAAGTCCACAGTGACTTGAAAGTCGTGACACAAGGTGTGTATGTTATATAACATTTAAACTAAAGTTTCTGCTGAAGTGGCATGAAGTCACATCCTGGGACTCAGGATGTGAATTACAATCTCTTGTGCAGGTTTTCCCTCACATACATTTACTTGTGGCAGCCCACCACGATCAAAACATCTTCCACCACATTTTGATTTTTAATTTTTGGAGCTGGAGCATTAATTAGATGTGCCATCGGAATATATATCCCGGTCAGTTATTCATTGCATCACACTCGCAGTGTAGAGCATACTCTGGGCACAGACAGAGCAGCAGAACATCAAGCGCGGTGAAAGTAAAACTTAACTGTTCACTGCTACTGAAAACAAACTCCACAAACTGCTGCTGCGGGAAAAAGAGTTCTGCCTACACTGCATTCCTGGACTCGCAAAAACCTTGGAATTTAGAGAGGGCACACAGACTAATACACAAGGACACACAGGAAAGAAAAGAACACCCCTGTTAGCTACTGCCACATATAGATTCAAATTCTGTGGGAAACACTGCTGGTGTCACAGTTGTGTGCTTCATATGCCCATCAGCTGTATGACTTTTGTATGGTACTAAAATGCATCACTTCCCTAGAAAAAAAAAACTTAGCCTTGTATTAGTATTATAACATTATATACAGTAAGTTAGGGCTAGACCTAACAGATGATTAATTTGTCCATTATTTGTGGTTATTTGGTCTTTAAAAGGTCAGAAATTGATGAAAAATGCCGTTTAGTGTTTCCCAAAGCTCGCAATGATGTCCTCAAATGTCTTTTTTGTTCACGACCCAAAGATATTCAGTTTTCTGTTGTTGAGGAGTTAAAAAAACCATGGACGAGGAGATATTAATCATGGCAGTGCACCAAGATGTCTTCCGGCAGAGCTGCACCGCTCCGCACAGCAAACGCAGCAGGTGGGTATTGACGGATGGCGGAGCACGCAGCGGATAACCAGCGAAATCAGAGAATTTTTACTTTTTCCCCCCCAAAAATTACTTAAACCCTTTAATCGATTATTAGATTAGTTGGCAATTAATTTACTAGTTGACCACTAATCAATTAATTATTGCAGTTCTAATATAAGTACTACTATGTAATTCCTTGGAGACAGTGTAGGATTTATTGCAGGGCTGTTATATTAGACTGCATTATTTCTAGCTAGGTGTATCTAAACTGGCAACTGATTGTATTCATTATGCATTGTCTTAAGTCTTAAAATGAGCTATCTATTGTGTGCGTGAGATTTTGTAATGACATAAAACTCTAAGGATAATATGAATTCTGTATATTGACATAAATCATAGAAATGGTGTTGCTGTCAGCGTGTTAATTAGCTCCACAGTCCACAGCAGCACAGCGACACAGTGAAATGAATAATAACCATTAGAAATAAAAGCAAGTTCATTGCTGAAATACTTCTTAATTTTTCTGACACTAGTTTCCCCTCTGATTAAGCCTTTTATTATGCTCAAATACCATCTTTAATCCAGAGGGGCAGGACGTTTCACCCATGTGCTCGGCTGCTCGACGTGCACGTCTTTCTGCCACAGGGTGATGTCTTGTCAGCCGGAGGCCTGGCTCCACTGATCTGACAGCCTGTCCTCAGGGACGAACAAAGAGATGAGCCCTGGCAGTGGGACGGCAGCGAGACTGCTGCTTTCCCAATTACACTCTCCCACATCTTATTGTCCTGCTTCCTCTCTCCTGCTCTCTCCCTCGCTCTTTTGTGCTCAACACTGAGATGCAAAATAAGGATGGAGTGAAGGTTAAAGAAGCTGTGCACATACCGAGGTTGGATGGAAGATGTATGTGTGTGTATGTGTTTGAATGTTGAGATTTGATGAGCTGTGACCTGTAAGCTTGTATCCCTGCTTGCCTCAGACACAGATATTTGCTTAAATTATATCATCATCCTCTGAGTGGGAGGGTTCAGTGGAGAGACGGTGGTAACTGGGAACAGGCTTTCATTTGTGTCGATGCAGGGTGTTCTCCGAGGTGGTGGACTGTGGGGGAAGGGGGGAGGTAGACCGCCCTTGAGACATGACTTGCGTGGTAATGGGCTCCTGGCCTTGCCTCATGGTGTCGACTCCGCTACGGAGAGCCATTCATCCACATCTGTTGTTGGGAAGGAAAGGGTTGGATATGTGAGGGGGCAAGCCAGGCAGTGACACTGATGCACAGACAATATAGACAGGGTATTTATTGACACAGGTTTATTGTAAAACCCAGTCTTCACCTTTTATTCCACAGTTGATAGAAAATGTTTAGCTTAAAGGGTTTTCATCTCCAGTGATCAAACTCGTACAGTAGTGCTTGACATTTTATCGACTCTATATGGATGTGGCTCAGTGAACCAAAAAGACATTGCAGAAAGGGCGATTCTGACATACTTGTGGAGGCTTCATTTGAGATCGAAGAAAGCATCGTGTCCTGGTTTCTCCTCCTCGTTGAAGGGTGTCTGAACAGTAGCACCAACAGCTGGGATGTGTGTTCCTGTGGCTCACAACTTGTTTCAGCGAGATTTAGGGAAGAGAATTAGATTTGCAGGCGACGTGCTGTAAGCTGAGTCTCCTCTAAACAAATATGCCTTGGTTCATGTGACAGTTTATTTTTAAGTGGCATTGCTTGGAGCTGCTAAACTCATTGGCAGAATGAGGGTAAATAATGAGAGCAAGGCTTTACTGCAGTGCTGCAAATGTCTTCACTTAGCCATGTATTTTAATATGTCCCAACTGTACATCATATGACAAATAGGTCAAAATATCATTTGTATTGACATTTTTTTCCTCTTCTTCGAAAATGTTAACTTTTTGATGACTCATTTTGAACTCAGGGACGTATACATACATTTATCCACTAAAATGTGATTTGGAGCAAGGTTATTGCTGCCTCGTGGGAGAAAATTCAAACCACATCAACTTGCCAACTAACGTATCTGTTTAAAGCTGCTCTGCCATCGTCACACTTTATCAATTTAAAGCTTATTTCATTATCCTCTCCGACTCCCTCTGAACTTACACGCATCTTTCTCTGTCTCATGCTTTCCTTTGCACTGCAGCTGCCCGTCTCTCAACACACACTCCAGTCGATTTTCTGACTTTCCATCGACAGCTTTTTTCCTTGTCTTCACCTGCGTGTCTCTGCAGGGACTTTATTGAAATCCAGTGTAATTTGATTCCTGTTCTACCGCTGGCCGGTAATGGGTGGATGGATTTCTGATCTGTGTTCTTTTTAGGGTTTGTTGTCACTGTAGCGCTGTTGGGTTGACCTTTGGCTGCACTGTTTTGTTTTCGTCTGTCCCCTCTAATGGCACAGACAGATGTGTCTCTCTGAAAACCTTTTCAACATGTTCACACGTTATCTCTGAGGCTGGAGCTGGGTGTTTGTGCTGCTTCTCCCTGTCTGAACTTTGGTTACCTTTGGGTGAAAATGGATGCCCAGGAATGCAAACATGGTGAGAGATTTTTTGTCTTCGCCTCTCCCCTCTCTTGGCTCACCTTCAGCTAATGTCTTTCTACTCTCTCTCCACTTCAATTATCTATCAATGTATGTGATACTAGAGTACAACACACTTTTACTAAACACATCCTTTTGTGTTCATCTTTGACATGGCTAATATTATCGTCCAGTTGCAGTGCATCATCTTAAAAATAGGCAATGCTGCTGACACTATGTGCTGAGTGTATTATCGGGCTGTACTGCAAACAAACTCCAGTGACTCTGATCGTGTAGCCATCAAAGTGAAGTAAAAGGAAGTGATAGGTTCACCAATAAATCACAGAAATGCTAAAGATGTGTTATGAGGCGTTCACAAATGTAAAAGTCAGAGAGGATCAGCAATGATCAATAAATCTGGGGACCATGAATATCTGTCCAGAATTTCATAGCAGTTTAAAAATCCAACCAGTATGTGTATGTTTATCTCTTAGATGAACTTGTCCACAATATTATACAACAAAAATAGATTTGGCCAAGTGGCTGGTTGTTGATACTGTTGTCTTACAGCAAGAGGGTGGGGACCCTTCAGTGTGCAGTTTGCATGTTTGCCTCGTGTCAGTGTGGATTTTCTCGAGGTCCTTTCTTCCTTCCACAGTCTGAGGGTAGGTTAGGTTAATTGGTGACTCTAAATTGCCCGTAGGTGTGAATGTGAGCATGTTTGGTTGTCTGTCTCTATGTGTCAGCCCTGTGAGGTCTGGTGACCTGTCCAGGGTGTATCACCCAATGTCAACTGGAATAGGCTTCAGCCCCCTGTGACACTAAACCAGGAAAAGCAGTTACAGATAATGGATGGATGGACATCGTAATTGGAGCGTTGTTTCTGGATGTCAAGCACCAGCCCTTCTTTAAGGTGCTATATGCAAAATTTAGAGCATTAACAAAGCAGCAAACCACTGTTTGCTATGTCAAGACATAGGAGAGTAATTGCGTCCTTAGCAGAGAATGAAGTCACGCTCGCTCTTTGTGTTGTAATCCAAGCTTCTCTGTCTTTTGTTGCAGTAGACGGTCCCTGTGTGTCTGACAAATGGGCTCACTAATGGCTGCCACTCTGCACTGTGCACATACTGCATTTACCACTGATAACGTTGTCTCATCCCCCATTGGTAGAACAGTTTTGTTAGGAAAGCATAGCGCCCATCAGCATTGTTGTTAGCACCGTTTGCTGCTAGCTTCCAGCTCAGCCACCTCCATGTTGAGAGCCATGTGCAGGCAATCCCAGCCCAGACTCTGAATCATCGATATGTTCTGAATGTTGCACACAGCTCCTTTAATGACGAGTCTTGTGGAGAGATACCTCTGGGCTGCTTGTTTCTCAGTTGAGCTTGACGTTCCAAAGGTCCGTGTCAAATGTGAACTCAGTATATTGCTCTTACATGATGTAGTCCTGAGACTGCCAGGCTACCAGCATCCCCCAGGCGGAGATCCATGTTATACTGGCATGGTGTAAATAGGCTTGACAGGGTGATAGTCTCTTTCACTGTGAGGTCACAGCCAGCTGCCATGTTCTCAGGAGAAAGTGTTGCTGTAGTGCTGCCTCTCACCAAGACTGTGACAGTCTCTCCTATCAGCTACATAACAGCCCTTTTCAATGTGACAAAGCATGCTCTGTATGGAGGAGTGTAGAAGACAGCAGAACAGTAGTTTCTAAACATTAGAAGGTCAGCAGGGTGGATTAGAGGGTTGAGAGACTTCCTTTCACTGTTGCATAAATATATTTCCCTTGTTAAGATAAACACTGTCCTCATTTTCCTTATTTTTCTCCATGTCTTCCTGCTCCTTCCTCTTGTCTGTCATCTGTTTTCATAGTTTTAGCAGTAGCCGAAGTTTTATACATCACGGCTCTGGTGGGATTGTTAGGATGTGACTGCTTTTCAGCATGCCAGAATGTGTCCAGAGTAAATATGCCGGCATTGAAGCTGCTTCTTTTAATTCTTTCCAGCCACATGGGCTTGTTTTTTTAGCTGTATTCATTAAAGCAGAAACACACAAACACAGATGCTTTCAAGTTGGGAGATATTCTTCTGTGTGAATAAGGATTTGATTCACAGGTGTGCAAATATTTCTCATCCTCTTTAGTTCAGAAAATTTAGGAGGTCTGTTTTCCTTTTGGATTTCTTCTTTTTATGATTTCACTGGGCTGTTTATGGATCCTGGTCTTACCCTTGGTGTATTTCTGTCTTCTGTGCATGCGCTTGTGCTTGCAGTGTGCACATACATGTGTGTAAAGGAGGGCTGATGCTGCAACACTGTTCTCGTATGTTCTGTTTGAGCTCAAGTAACCTCTCTTTAGTGACATCATTGTGAGAAGGCAGCTGCTACTGCAAAGGCTCACGGGTATGGACAAGCTGTCTGTATTCAAACACCCTAAACACATACAGTTTATATTTACATTTGATAAGATACCAAGGATTTCTGCAGTCATTCAGTCAGTCTTATTTAGTATGTTGCTGTCTAATGGCGGGTGTCAGAGGAAACCATCTGTAAAATCAGACTAACAGCTTAATTAACATTAATTTTATCAGTATTGTACAGTTTAAAATAAAACTTTTCTACATTGTTTTTGTTAATGTTAAAGGTTTGTGATTGGTGTACTCACATGTCCCAAAAATCCCCTCTTGTTCAGGATGGTATATATGTGACCTCTGACCTCTCTCTTTCAGATGACTCGGGGGACGAGGAGCCTACGTCCCAGTCGGACCGCAGCGAGATTCAGGGCACCCTGAAGATACTTGTAAGCAAGCTCGATGACCTCAGCACATGTAACGACCTGATCGCAAAGCATGGGGCGGCCCTGCAGCGTTCCCTGAGTGAACTCGAGGGTCTGAAAATCCCCGTCGAGGGAGGGGAGAAGATCAAAGCAGTCAATGAGCGTGCCACCCTCTTCCGCATCACTTCCAATGCTATGATCAATGTAAGTAGCTGGGACAGACCACGTTACATGACGCAGTAGCAGTGAACGTGCTTGGGCATGACTAATGTGACACTAACACCAGTCATCTATAATACCCTGGTTGGTGAGTGACGAGAGACGAGAGATGAGATCACTTTACATTGTGACATTTTAAACGGGTCAGTGAGTTTCAGGCTTTAAGAAGCAGTTTCAGACTCTGACAGATCCTGTAAAAATTTTCAAGTTAAGGTTTAAAAATGACAATCAGAAACTAAGGCATGTGACACACCAAGCTGACTGTTGACTGTTGGTCGATATTGGGCTGTAGGTGAGTGTCTGTTGCCCTAGTTTGTGCAGTGTGTTGTGTCCCATGCCGTTAGCACTAGTTGACCATTAATTCAGACCCTCGAGTTCTGCACTGGAGATAGCGGAGCCTGTCGGTGAAATGTAAGTGAGAAATGTAAAACAAGCAGCTGATGTAAAGACGGAGAGATGCTGAAACAAACTTGGTATATTTTTCTAGCCACTGTGCTCAGTTCACAGTCATTTGTCTTGTTGTTCGCTAGCACATGGTAAATACAATGAAAACAGACTACTGCCACCTGCGGGTATGGAGAGTTGTTTCCTCTCATGCAGGCACAGAATATACATGCTAGTTGTCCACTGGCTGTAGTCTTTGTGATATGTTTTTGCTGAGAAACAGGCAATATAAGGTGACGCAAAAGTCGGCCTTTGTCACCACCAGTTCTTTGATGTTAGTTTAGTGTGTCAGGGTGGTAAGCTGGTAGAGGTGATGGTGGTTCCCTGTACCCACAGTTAAAGAAAATGTCAGCTTATTGTTAAGTACACCAACATCTACGCTGTCAAAATAGGTCAAGCAAAGTCAGTTGTATTTATAAAACCCTCAATCATACATTGACAATTTCGGCTTTATATTCCGTACAGGATACATGAAACTCCATCCTTTAATTTTAATTAATTGCAAAGTAAATACCTCCTGCCAAAAAAATGTAAAAAAAGAAAAGGACACTTCTGGAAGAGCCATAAAAAACCCACTCAAAATAACACCTTGCAGTTCAACTTGAACTTATCACATACACTTAAATCAACACAATAACAAACACCGCTTAGTTTTCAGCTACCACCGTGTGTTGGGTCCGATGACCAGCATATGCTCTACTGTATCTGGCCCCTGTCCATTCTCCTCAATGGTAAACAGCATTGGTTGTACAGTGTGTTAGTAGTGGACAAGAGTTCAGGGAGAGTCGAGGTCCTGAAGCAGTGATACTAGATGATAGTGAGTGGGGGTGGGGATGGGGGTGGGTGTGGGGGACAGGAATAGCCCCTGCTTCCCCCATTTAAACCCTCCACCCTCCCCTGCATGGTGAGAAATGTCAGAGACCTCTGGACTACAGTTAGACAGACAGACAGACAGACCTGCTCAAATGGAAACAGGACAATCATACGAGGTCTGTCTTTCTTCCTGCTCCTCTCTCTTCATGACTTTGATAGAGTCGGTTATTCTTTTGCCAGTTGGGTTATTTTTGTTGTAATGCACACTTGTCTGTCTGGCTGTTAGGTGTAAAATAATTTAGTCAGATTCAGTCGTGGTTAAACAGCATGTATTTTGACTTTAAGTTTTGAATTGAAAACAGCCAGAAGAAAATTATAAATCCTAATGCTGAAGTATGAGCTAATACAGCTTGTTAAGAGACTTGAGCTACAATGTTATGATAAAAAAAAAAAAAGCTAAATCTAGATTGAACTGAAATTATGTGAAAAGCCGTTGCTCAAAATGATGAGCCCTTTGTTTCTTGCTGTCATCCATTTTCTTTATTAATTGTAATGGGAAATTGAAAGTTACTGGACAAGCAATAAAATAGACCCTCTTGGATTGCCGAACTCATTAAAATGCCATTAGGTTTGCCAAGAATGTGCTCCTAATGAGAAGGAAGTGCTGCCACAAACTCTGTAGTGATTTTTGGTCTTGTAAATGGCTCCTTTCAAGCAGAAAGCACTGCAGGATTTGGATTTCTGCAGGCATGTTACCAGCCACTGTTCAAGCATTTACTTTTACTGCATGTAAAAAAGGGTTAAAGGAACGGTTCACCCTAAAATAAAAAAATGCCTATTTTTTCTCTTATCTGTAGTGCTATTTATAAGTCCAGATTGTTTTGGTGTGAGTTGCTGAGTGTTGGAGATATCAGCCATAGAGATGTCTCACTTCTCTTGAATATAATGGAACTTGATGTCACTTGACTTGTAGCGCTCAAAGCGCCCAATAAATTTGAAAAACTCAACAGCAATGACTCTCCAGAAATCATTACCTGGTTATGCAAGATAATCCACAGACCTTAGTGTGAGCTGTTTCCTGTCCTACATGAAACTGCTCACACTAAGGTCTGTGGATTATCTTGCATATCTCACGTACAAGAGGCTCGTGCTTGAGACAGCGTGAGATGTGAACATTAACAGCGACCTCCTTGGCTGAGGTGTAACATTAGCTAACTCAGTGGTGCTAGGTAGCAGTAGGAGATAGTTCATACATACAACATACAACTGCTAACAACACGGCCTGTGATTATCTTTTTTTTTTTTTTTTTAATTTATTTATTTGAAAGGGACAGTACACATTAATGAACATCAGTATGTGAGTACACGTGTAAATGTGTCGGAGTTAGCAAACCTGCTAATTTACATCCGTAGTCCCTTGGCAGGTAATAGACAGACAGACACATAGGAGGTAGACAAGAAAAAAAGAAGGAGTAATAATAATAACAGTACACAAGGAGTTCACATTAAAATACCCATTCATACATAGACATAAAGTGCGGTGTGGATTCTGTAAAGTGCCAGTTGTTAAAGTGCAAGTGCATGATAGTTAAATAGATCCACATGTGGTGGCCCACTCCTGCCGCTTAGAGTGGACCAAGACATCGGATACTTAGCAGCAGATGAAAAGTCCCATTCACAATTTAGGTACACAAAGATAATACATCACAGTGCAGTATAGTGCAGTGCATGCATACATACGTATATGTAGGCATGCACTGCACAACAACAATAACAACAACAAAGACAGTGCAAAGCATGGCGGACAGTCACAGAGCACGGCACATACGTATATGTATCGGGCTCTTGAGTGACTGGGTTATGTTATTTGGATAGACACATTGCTATTTAGTTTTTCAAATATATTTTTTTGGTACTTGGAGCACCACTAGCCAAGTGCCATGTAATTTATTATGTTCCAGAGAGGGCAGACATCTCAACAGCTGATATCTCCAACACTCGGCAACTCATGTCAATACATTCTAGACTGATAAATAACACTACTGGTAAGAGGACAGTATGTGGTTTTGGCCATAACGGCAAGACACCACTGCATGCTCTCTGTGATCTGACCCTGGCCCGAGGAGAGGGTTGCATTAGTTCATTTAGTGTTGTAACTTGTCACATCAGTCATTGAACTCAGACTCTTGCCTGTTTGTGTGTATGTGCATTTACACACCTACCAGTTTATGTTTGTATGATTTAATCACATGAAACTTAACTCAAGTTCATCGCACTCTCTACATCGTTTTTGATTTTAAAAAAACAACAACACTGATGTCTTTTGATGCCACTTCTTACTCACATGTCCCTTTAACACGCACATTCACTTTTCTTTAGCCTTTGTCAACCCTTCTTCCTCCCCAAACGGAAGTCACATGCAGTCTGCGTTTGCACCAGAGACTCAGCATAAAAAAGTGGAACTGTTATTTTTTAAGTGGGTGTTGAGTTTCATATCATGGTTGTGTCTGAGGAAGTGGACCACCACGTCACATGTACTTCTAACGTTTAAAATGAGGCTCAGACAATGATTTTCAGACACCACTCATTCAAGACCACTGGAGGTAGGAGTTTGATTGGAGGTTTATACTATCAGATATTTCGTGTTTTCCAGACATTGGAGTCATATTTTAAAACACATAAAGCCACAAACATGGTAAGAATGGATAATATTTCCATGCTATTGACATATAATTAACTTGCACCATTATCATACATATTATTTTGAAATGTTATATGTTGATGTTTGAAACCTCGGTACTTTTTAAAAAAATTAGCAACAAGATGGGCATAAACCATCTCCATTTATTGTTTTATCTGGCTTAACAAGTGAAAATTGTTTTTAATTGACTAGCTTTAACACACAGGATCATTCTACACTTGTCAATAATGGTGTGGTATCTTGACTTTTGGAATAATATCATAGATTAAGTTAGAAATTAGTGTTACTCGAGATCATGTCAAGCTAAATACATTTATAATAACTGCAACAAATATGCAAGGATCAGTGAACAGTCATAGTAGCTACATGTACAGCATTAAACATTGATGTTATTGCACTGTAATAGTTGTGCATGGTTTATCTTAAGTTGTAGTTTCAGCTCGCAGTTTGTATTAGTATTTTAGTATTTTATTAGTGTATTAGTATTTTTTCTGTTCCTGGTTTCCCCACTCTCTGTGTTGGCCAGGTATGTGGAAATGTCAGTTAGGATGTTTTGCAAGACAGCCAGTTAACTAATACGGTGATTACTGTATGTATATGATGTTAGAGTTAGATAAAGTTAAAGGATAAGTAATAATGATTATGGTAAAATGGTACAAAAAATAATAAGCTTTAATTTAGTTGCTTAGTAAGATTAAACTTGATACACCTATTGAATATATTTAGACATAGCCTGAGTGAGAGAGAGAGTGATATGCTGCTTTTGGACAAGGGCTGAAAAGGACTTTTTTTTATCAGACAGATAGGTATCCTGCTGTCTGGAAGCAAATCAAGGAAGGAGTCAGGTGTTAGTGCATCCTTTTTTTCTCTCGCTGCTGCCTCAAAGTGATATTGCACTCCCACCAGCCAGAGAACACAGATTATTGGAGTGACACATTCATCCCTTCGGCTCGCTGCCTGCAGCCACAACTAAATGGTCCAAGTTAACTCTCAACAGCTCCTCTGACGGTGGGACCAGAGAGACCTTTGCTGCAAATACTGAGAGCACCATATGAAATCATGTGCTATTTCGCTGTTGTGCGAAGAACAACGACGAGCCCCCACAGAATGCTACAAAAATGCTCGACTGCGATCAAATAGTTTCTAAATGATTTATCAGAAACCCCCCTCTGAGGCCCACTCTGTCACGTGACATTTCATCATGCATGTTGTCAGCTGTGCAGTGTTATTTGGATTCACTGACCTTTGAGCACACTACGAGGCAGCGCTGTCAGACAAATGCTGACATGTAATATGTATTTGATCTGAAGTAACCTCTCGGTAAAAGCAAGGCAGCAACAATGATCCCCCTGCTGGACTCAAATATAGTCTGCTTTGCAATCAGAGTTTTAACCTCTAGCTCATCACTCACTGAGGTTTCCTGTGTTTACACTGCACTCCGAGGCACATTTGACGCAGCAGGCAGACCCAGTAAATGCCCTGCAGACAGCTCATTAACATATTGATGACTGCTTGAAACAATGGTGATAAATAACCTTGATTACAGTGATTGTTACTAATGTCTTTTTCCATCCCAGTGTTCTCTCTAATTTTATTGTAAGCTTTCAAGAAAAAATATATCCTAATATTTTTATTAGTATAGAATTATCTGTTGACTCAAATAAGGGTAGAATCTTTCCTGAAGGTTTTATGATTTTAATGTTTTTAAGAGGGTGTAACTCAGACTTGAAGAGGAACCAAAGGAGCCACTCTATTTTGAAAATCCCCATTAAATCCAAAAAGCTGAGCGTTTAGTCATACTGTAGCAGGTGGAAAGTAAGTTGTACCTCATTGAGAATGATGAACAGCAGATTTTTGTAGCAGATGTAAATCCATTTTCAGACTGTTTATTATGGAAATTAAATTTTAAGTGCTGTCTGTTTGTTTATGTTCTTGTTTGTGTGTCCCCCAGGCATGTCGAGACTTCTTGGACCTAGCAGAGACTCACAGCAGGAGATGGCAGCGGGCGCTGCAGTATGAGCGAGAGCAGCGTACCCACCTAGAGGAGACCATTGAGCAGCTAGCCAAGCAGCATAACAGCCTGGAGCGAGCGTGGAGAGAAGCACCCACGCTTGTTTCCACCACACCCAGTGCCCCAACCGCCAACAAGGGTGAGACTGACTATGTGTCTGTGTGTTACTTACTCCTGTGGGCTTCAGTGTGGACCTGACTGTACCAACTAAAAGCCATTTGTGACCTCAGGCTCAGTATTACAGACACTTCTCATGTGGAGGAAGGGTTTTGTAACTTATGTCAGAAGGTTTGGATTATCAGTGATTTAGAGATGGTAATTAGTTTCACCAGAAACTGAAGGTCGTGTGGTCTCTTCTGTCAGTCTGTCCCTCTATTTGTTTATTCTCTTGTTCGTTTGCCCATAACCAACATCTTTAAAACAAATTACCAAGCAGTTACAACATTTGCTGTGCACATCCATCCTCCAAGAGGAAGAAACCTATTGATTCTAGTGACCCCATGACTTAACCTTCAGTGTCAGACTGCCCTCCCCAGAAAAATGACAGCACTAATCAATACCAAAACAGGAAGTGGTGTGACTTTCTTATAGCACAGCAACACTGCACAGCTCTGTCATTTTAACTTACAGAAGTTAAGTTACAGAAGAAAGACATGGTCAATGGATAGGCATACAAGCATTTGTTTTTAAAGCTGTTGAATGGGGTGCCCATGGTTTAGGATTTAAAGAGGAACTACCTAAATTAAAAATTCCAATATGTTATTTCTCTGACTTAGAAAAGTTTAATCAATATTTGTGAACATGAGCTGCTCTCGCTCAAAGTCAAAAACCAGAGGATTAAGTCTAAAACTTTTGATGTCATCAAGTATGAAGTCTGGGGCTGCTCCACAGACTTTTGTTTTATTATTTAGAATATTTGTTTTCTTTCTCATACCCAAATGACCTTTATTCTATAAGTGTTCTCAGCTGTGAAACAGAAAATGTACCCATATACCCAGATCATTCCCCAGGGTGCTCTCAGTGTCATCTAGGACATCTTTCCCAATTCATTGTGAAGCAGTTCCAGACTTTATACTTGATGACATCAGATATTTGAGTTATAGCACTCTAGTGTTTGAATTTTGGAGAGTGTTGTTCGTGTTACTACTATTTTTGAACTGTCTGAGATCGTAGGATCAACATGTGTGAATTTTGAAAATGGGCATAGGTTGTCTTCAAGATGCTGTCCATAAACCCTAACATCCCCAGTTTGTGTCTCCTGTCATCTCTCTCTGCTGTCTGTCTTTAATGCCCCCCAAAATACCAAAAAAGCGAAACCTAACCCCCAAACAAAACCATAGAGTTCGAGTTCCTTCTCCTACCAACAGTCAACTTTGGTTTCCTTTAAACTTGAAGGTTATCTTTTCTTAACAGTAAACAAGTTGTTTAAGTTGCCTACTGCTTCTGGTCTGGCGCCTGGTCGCTACCTTTTTACAAAGCCCCGACCTGACCTGAGTGCCGTTGGGCTACATGCCCATATATGCCCTGAGCACAGCAAAGTAGTATTAAATAGAGAATATGATGAAAACCTGTTATGTAACAAAAACAAAAAAAACAGTACTTTTTGTTCATACTGGCGGTTGTTTAATAATTGAAGGTCATAGTTTACCATTATTTTTAGTAGAATCACTTTTCATTAGAAGTACTGTGATTATTGAATGTTAGATACTGAATATTAGAAGCACACCCTGAGGAGCTCACATCATTCAGAGTAGTTAACCAGCAGGAACATTGCCAATTTTACTAAGCTGATTATTCCTTGATTAATCGCCATGGGTATGTGATTATACGCTGCTCTTTCCTGAACTCTGTAGAATACAAACTCACCACCATGTGATGGCTCTGCTGTTTTGGATGCTGTTTGCATTTACTCATAAGTATATATGTCCTGACAGGAGGGAGTGAGAGGCTGCACAAAGAAGAAGCGAGTGATGAAGATGAAGATACTGAGTACTTTGATGCCATGGAGGATTCCCCTGCATTTATCACAGTGACTGCCACTGAGAACACACAGCACAGGTCAGTCACACACAGGGATCCTTTTTGTTTTCTAAATTTACCCAAACAACAGGACAGTTGAAAGACAGATATAGAGATTGAGTTTTAATATTTAGTCTGCACATGTACAATCACTCTGTGGATACTCTAATTTGTCATAATAGTGAA
The DNA here is from genome assembly GCF_041903045.1 of Epinephelus lanceolatus. Taxonomy (NCBI): domain Eukaryota; kingdom Metazoa; phylum Chordata; class Actinopteri; order Perciformes; family Serranidae; genus Epinephelus; species Epinephelus lanceolatus. The sequence continues at coordinate 24,457,923 of NC_135742.1, read as the reverse complement.
TTTGACTCTGGCTGACAGCTGAACAAGCGTCCGATGATGGCTCATGATGGGCCAATTAACCTACACACACAAATTACAGAGCAGTGTGCCCTTCACTCTTGGATTTTGTTAGATGAGCTGACTCTGAGTGATACAGAAAAAAATGACACAAGACTCTCATCCCTGTCTGCTCTCCTGCAGCAAAATAAACCAATTTCTGTTTCTGCTTTTGCTCTCTCAGTACATTTTTATGGCGTATTTGTTTGCTGCATCGCGTCAGTCTCTTGCAGGCAACTGTACTTCTTTCTGCAGAGCTTGTGCTTTCTTTCTTTACTTTTTAAAAAATGTCTCGAGTACCTTTAGTGTTCTTTTTCTCATCATTGTTATGGCTCATCTCTAGCAACATATCCCTCAACTCCAGTAGCCCCATTAAGAATGATGGTAACGGTTACACAGCATTCATCTATAATACCCACCAATCTGTTTACTCCCTTGTGTGTATTGTGTTTTGTTGTGTGTGTGCGAGTGGCAAAATAGAAAGAGAGGGACATTGAGTGTGTTTATATGTCCACTGCTCGTTGTAGAAAAGCTGTTCATTTTCTTCCAGGCGATCCCAGAGTAATTTGAGTGGAGCGAGCGGAGGTCAGCCCAGTGACTGGAACCAGGACGACCATGTAAGTGACTGTTGTCCTAACTAGTCTGACTAATAGGACTGACATTTGTGGACACTGCTGAATTTTGTAATCTTAATACAGATTAATGTGTGCCGCTGGAAAGATCACAGCTCATTGATTTATTTATATAACCGTCTTCACTTGCTGTGCTCACAGTCCCACTATCCTACCCTGCAGTCATCCCATGCTCACGCACACACACACGCAGCCTTTATCAATGTGTGTCATGCAGTGTCGCTGTCACCCCTGTGGTGCCAAAGATACACAGCTATTTCATTCCACTAAATGTTAATTACCAGTCAAACATCTGCACTTCTCTCCCCTCAACTCTCCCTTGCTTCTTTGTCTCTCTATCACACATCTGCCTCCTCTGTTCCCTCTCCTCCTGTCTCTCACTCGCTCTGTCATTCTGTCTGCACAGGGTGATGTGCTGCCAAGCTGTCCGTGAAGCTGAAACTATTTCTCAAAATTGAATATTCTCTCCACACAAAGTTAAAAGACAACCATCTCATCCTCCAACCTTTCCCTTTCCACCTAATCCCAGATGTCTCCCAGCTGTAATGATGTGTCAGGGAAGGAGCTGCAGCCCCGCAGACAGAGGCGGACTCGTGTCCCAGACAAGCCCAACTACTCTCTCAATTTGTGGAGCATCATGAAGAACTGCATCGGCAAGGAGCTCTCCAAAATTCCCATGCCTGTGAGTGTATGAGTCATGGCTTTCCTTCTAGCTGACTGGTTGACATAAATGTGTGCGTGTCATGACGTCTTGATCCGCCCATTCAGGTAAACTTCAACGAGCCCCTGTCGATGCTGCAGCGTCTCACCGAGGACCTGGAGTATCATGAGCTTCTGGACAAGGCGGCGCGCTGTGACTCCTCCCTGGAGCAGATGTGCCTGGTCGCTGCCTTCTCTGTCTCATCCTACTCCACCACGGTGCACCGTACAGCCAAGCCCTTCAACCCCCTCTTAGGCGAGACTTATGAGCTTGACCGGCGGGAGGAGTTTGGCTACCGCTCGCTTTGTGAGCAGGTAACATGGACACAGGGAGTTTTTGCTTACACACTCACTGATGTGCATAAGGTACACAGGGTCAGCCCGTGCTTATATGAATATACTTAACCTTTATCTTTCTCCTAAGGTGAGCCATCACCCCCCTGCAGCTGCACATCATGTGATTTCCCAGCGAGGCTGGACCCTGTGGCAGGAAATCACCATCGCCAGCAAGTTCCGTGGCAAATACCTCTCTATAATGCCTCTGGGTAAGATATTTCATATTCAGTGGGGAAGCAAACAAACTATATGAGTACAAAAAGGTTCAATCATGCAAATTTAACAACCACACCAGCAGAGTTTACTCAAGAAGGACTCCACACCCCACTGGAGAATAGTAGACGACTGCGCTGCCTCCGCACAGCCTAAAGCCAAAAGAAAGGGTGTGAGAATGAATTAGGAGAGGTTTATGACCCTTTTGACACATACATAAAGTATAGGTATAAAGGGAGCTCTTTATTGCACCGGGACAGCAGAGAGCAGGGGTCTGTTGGCTCAGATAAATGAAAGATTTGATAGATGTAGGTCCAGCCAAGAGTTGCAGTGGTATTTATCTGACTTCTCTCCCTTCCCATGATACGCCTGCTGTGAGGTGCCATGTTGAGAAAAAAAATCTTAAGTGGAAAGCTTTTTGTGTTCAAATTCATGTTATCAATCTTCCAGGGTTAGGTCTGCGTACAGGGGATTACATGTGCTAGATGATATGTTTTTCAGCTGCTGCAGGTAGAACTGACCATTATGACAATCATGAAAGGGAAACCTACAATCAAACACTTACACACAACACAATCTAACACATCACTTTCAGGTCTGTGATTGAAGATTACTTACAGAGCAGCTGTGATGTTTCTTTCCTCTTTCCTCCCTGTCCCTCCCCAGGTGCCATTCACCTGCACTTTCACGCCAGCGGGAACCACTACGTGTGGAGAAAGGTCACCTCCACGGTGCACAACATCATTGTGGGCAAGCTGTGGATTGACCAGGTCTGTTTGTGAACACCTCTCTTCGACAGCTTCAAACCCACAGCCCTGCCCTAGGGCCTCTGACCCTCCAGAGTAGCCTGTTTTCCTCTGCCGTGTAGTAGTGTGTGGTACAGACCAGCAGAGCAGAGCACTGTGAAGAAGGGAATCAAAGCCTTACAGCACATGGATAAGGAGCTTCACAATCTCTAGGGATTTATCTTCAGCTTTGATCTCTAATAACACCCTAAAATAACAGATTCTTCTTTCTGTGAGATGGCCCAGTTATGTGAGGGGGAGGGGTGGGCTTCACATCTGCATGTCTGTCTGTCTGTCTGTACAGAATGGTGTCGCCTTGTTGAGAAAAAGAATTCTTGTTTTTTCCCCACTTTTTTTTTTCCTTTTTCCAGTTGTGTTGTGTGTCGTCTCAATTTGTGTGTGTGTGTGTAACCTTGAAAGAAGGCCTAAAGATCAGAACATCAGAGGCACATTGGTATGTGGAATAATTAGACATCTTGGCCACACACTACTACAGGAATATCAGCTCTGACTTATTTAACGAAAGCATAATAAGTAAATAATATTGAATAGTTTGCAAATATCCAACATTTCCTGGATGTTCATGGCTTTTCTTTGGCAGTGTTCATGCTGATGTATGTAATCAAAGGTGTGGAGCTTTGTGTACATTCAGCATTTGGCACCAAAACACTATAAATATAAGATTGTAATTCCTACCTTATGAAAAACTTGCAAAGCATTTTTTATAATGAAATCCTCGTTGTTTACATAATGTGATTACCTTGGATTGTGGTCTTCTTTTGGGATCCTGCTTGGGATACATTGTACTGTAGCCTCAAAAGTGTCAAAATACACAAAGAAATAAGCTGTTGTTTTGGCTGTCGGCATATTTAGTTTAAGACACTACTCTTGCAAAAACAAAACCACCTCTGCGCTGATACAAATTCCTCTCTTCAGCTCATGCACCAAGAAAAAAGTTTCACTAATATTCACACTTTTTATTTCTTTGCTTTCTCCATACAATACTTTTGCCTTGTCCTAACGCCCCCATGCATCACTGTGCCACTCTGCTGCCCTCTGGTGCAGAACGGGGTCAGCCAAATAACTCCACAGCAAGCTAGAGAAACTATTCAGCTCTTTCCTTCTCTACTGCCAGCTAGTGCAACAGCAGACAGTGCTGTCAGGAGCACAGCAAGTGAGGCCAGAAAGGTTGATCTGTACAGCCTGGGCATATTATCATTGAACTAGGATTACAGCATGTGACAGCATGAGATTTTAATGTTATGGCTGTTGGATACCACAAACGAAAAGAACGTGTGTCACAGGTTAAAGCTGGAGTGCAAAACTTTAACATGTAAATGGACGTCTGCTACATTCAAGCCATTGTCAAGTGAGTTCACACAATGCTGACTCAGCCGATTGCCACCAGGGAAAGCTTTGTTTATTTTACAGTACACTAGAGTTTTAGTGTTGGTAGTTTGTGGCGACTTTCCCACGCGGGTGCACAAGAAGTGATGCATTTAATATCACCCAGCTAAAGGGGGGGAAGATTCATGTATTGATTTTACATTAGATTTGTTTTGTTTTCTTTGTCTTTCTCTGCTTTTAATTTTCTTTCCTCAATGCTTTATTTGTATGTGTGTGATTCTGTTTTTTCTTCTGATACTGTGTATGTTAATACTTTGAAATAAATGTTAAAAAAAAAGGAAGGGTGGAGACAGAGACAAGTAGTATGGTGTAAGCTGTGGCGTAAAATCCTAAGAAACATCCAGGAAAAGTTCTTGAATGTATGCACCGGATAAAAAAGAGGAAGGACTGATGTAAAAAAAAAAAAAAAAAAAAAAAAAGAGCGGTCCATGGGGCGGGGGAGATGATGCAAGCTCACCTGTACATGTTGTAATGCATCAACAGTGTTTATATTATTACTCTTACTGTCAGAGGAGGGAGACAAACGTTCTGCACTCCAGCTTTAAGTATGAAAATTAAAAGGTATGGCCCTCAGGAGTGGCCAGAAATGTTTATCACGCCACCCCCAGTGCAGGCATCCACTCAAACAATATGAACACCTGCTCATTAAAATATTGCTCTATAGCACCACTAGTTGTCAAAAACTCCACATTGTTACTTTGAAGCACCTGAAACTTGGTTTAAAAAAGTATTTCTCTTCAACATCAGATTGGGTTGAGATTAGTATATGGTCAGGATACGTGTCTGTCTCTGCTGTAAACAGCGCTGATATACTATCATTCTCTCTGTGTTTGTCTCTCTCACTATGTCTGTGTTTGTACAGTCGGGGGACATTGAGATTGTGAATCACAGGACCAAGGAGACCTGCCAACTCAAGTTCTCTCCCTACAGTTATTTCTCCAGGGACATTCCTCGGAAGGTAAATGCCTCCTTCATGCTTATGTGCCCGACCTTGGCATGACGTCATATGATGAGGGGTTAATATGTGCGATGCTGCCTCCTGCTGGACAGTACCCACATATATATTAGTACATACTGTACAGTAGTGTGATATAGAAGAAGTTCACGGTATGAGGTCACATTGCAGTGAGGTAACCTCCTTTGGAGTCATACCAGTTATCTAAAAATGGGGCACGATGCTGCCTGCATTGGTAGTGACTGATTTGGGACTGAGCATCTAAGTGCTTAACATTAGGAGGAAAGGACATGGAGCTTTGTTTTCCTTATTCTTATTTTTCTCTATTGTTATTTCCAGGTGACTGGTGTGGTGGCAGACAGTGGAGGCCAGGCTCACTACATCCTCTCTGGTACATGGGATGATAAAATTGAGAGTGCCAAGATCGTTCAGAGCAGCCGAGGGGGCAGTGGATCAGAGGGCAAGCAGAAGACGGTCTATCAGACATTGTCGCCCAAACTGCTGTGGAAGAAATACCCTCTCCCGTACGTCTCATCAGCCTCATGAGGCAGAACATTGCAATATATGAGTAGTTGCTGCAATGCTGAGCCAGTATCATTGATTATACAGCATTACACTGTGTGACTCCTGTCAATGTCCTCTCGCTCTCTCAGGGAGAATGCTGAGAACATGTACTACTTCTCAGCACTGGCACTGACCCTGAACGAGCAGGAGGATGGAGTGGGACTGACCGACAGTCGTTTGAGACCCGACCAGAGGCTGATGGAGGAGGGGCGATGGGACGAGGCAAACTCAGAGAAACAGAGGCTAGAGGAGAAACAAAGAGCTGTGAGAAGGAGGAGGGAAGCGGAGGCCTCAGATGCTCTGGATGAAGGTACGAAAAGGAGAACATGAAGTGTGTTGTGTGTAAGAGGTGCTGAGTAAATGACAGAGACAAGCAGGGATCATAAAGAAAGCCTTCCTGTAGTAAAACTGCCAGTTATTTTCTGCTTTGACAATGTTAGGTAACAATTGGAGCACAAAGTAGTACAAAAAATAAGCAGCAGATTTAGAAAATGATTATTAAAAAAGCTAAACGTAAAGGTGATGTTCATAAACACAAGGATAGAAGTTAACCTAAGGAACATTTCGGTTAAAAAAATCACCCAATCACAGAGCTGAAATTCTGTCAGGTAAGGATTATGCTTTAGAGCAGGCAGTGTTGGGAAGTTAATGGTTGCATGTAACAACGCTACATAATTAAATTACAATTACTGTGACAATCAGCCAAGACCGCCCTCAAACAAAAGCATTACACAAAATGATAAGTACGTAGTAGCTGTTAAGTTATAAAAAGGATTTCTTACATTAGTTCGGGTAATTTCTTAAGATCTCCAATCTTAATGGCTAGCATTTAAGTAGTAGTACTCATCCCAGTATGTACAACAGTTTCTGCAGGTCAGCAGCACTTAACACAAAAGATCACGTGTAATAGTAGCCGGCCTGAACTTTACAGAGAACTCAGCAGAGACGGTTCATCCTGGTGGCATTCCTGTGTGTGTGTGTTGTGCGTAGGCTAGGTTTGTATTCGATGTACCCATGACTTGTCTTTCTTTTCCTCCCTCTATTGGTGGTCAGAGTGTGATTATGACTCTGGTGAGTGGGGGTTGCCCTGTGCCCCTCTGTTGTGCATCACTCCCACACACACACGCTCACACACCCCTCATCCTCCGTGTGTCCTCTGTGTGGTCTGCCTCTGTGTGGGAACTGCATGATACCCCCCTTTCATGTCAACTCCTCCAGAAAACGACCCAGGAAAAATGACGATTTTTTCCTGCAATACATGTGACATTTTCATTTAGAGATAATATGTTACATGAAATAACAGATACAGCTCCAAAGTATTCTGAATATACGGTGAAGCCACATTTGCAAGTCATTAATTTGCACTGCATCGTCATCCTCTAATGCTGGTGGGCACTTTTCTGGTACAACAATAAACTTTATGCTTTGTTCATCTGAGTTAAATTGACACTATATTTTTACAAAGAGAACAGTAACATGAACTGATTGCTGAGCTGCAATTCCTTTCTCTTTTGAGTGTGTTTCTGTATTGAGTACACAGATTGATTATACAGTTCAGGTACTTCCAAAAGTGTGATTATAATTTTCCCCTTCACTGTGAACGATCAAGGTTTTTGCATCGCACACATTGAGCTCATTTGATGCTTTTGAGTTCACCGTTACACGAGCACGACTCACATTTGGAGCTATTCCAAATTTAGTGCACAGCGATTGATTCCTTCCACAGTACTTGCATATGTATGAAGGCAAATTGATCACTCAGTGAATTGCTTGCAAGTGTGGCTTCTCCACTAGAGCGCGATTTAACTGATGCCAACTGAGTAACACCTGCACTTCCTCCCACAGGCAAAGAATACGAAGGCTACCAGCCGTTGTGGTTTCACCAGAGGAGGGACTCAGTCACTGGAGAGACAAACTTTGTGTACAAGGGAGGTTACTGGGAGTCAAAGGAGAGGCAGGACTGGAGCATGTGTCCTGACATCTTCTAACCCCGGAGCTCAGCCTGGATCACTCCTAACCTCATTGGACAGGGATCTGCTCTGCCTCCGGTCCTTCAGCAATGCGGCATAGCTGGCTTATGAGCACCATGTGGACCTCTAGTGAGCATGAGAATGTGTATGTTTCACACACTCTCAGATTACCTCCAAATGTACACTCTCAATCTGTTTTTACTATGGGGGAAAAGAAGCGAGAGTCTTTGACACTATACTGAAACAGCAGTGAGATAATGTGTGGATGTGAGGTGGTGTTGGTTAGTGCTAACACCGCCACAATAAAGGCACCTGCACACTCCTGAAATCAGGTGCTCCATAAATCTTACTCACAATGCACTTTTCTGCGTTCACCCCATTTAAGAGTTTTTACCGATTGGACTGAAACCCACATCAATGCAGCTCACGATTATCTGACAACTAACAGGAAGAAAATCATCCACAGGCAAATAGAAACACACCCGTATTGAATAAAAATATTGGGATTGTACGTTTCTGCAAACCACAAATACGTTACATTTGTACACCATTATGTCGTGGACATGTTGAAACTTTATGTTCCAACAGTGCTGTGGTTAACATGTGATTATCATAGACTGTATATAAAGATGAACAAGGACTCACCATTTACTCCCACTGTACAAAAATAGAGCCAAAATATCCCATGTACGGCCACTGCTGTGTTGTGCTGGTGACATCATTTGGAGCCAGAGTCTGCACCTGTCCAACCAGTCGTGAGCCACGCCATTGATCGCAAGCACTCCGATTGGCTCACATAGCTGTCAATCATGACGTCAAATCTCTTTTTTATAGCATCAAATAACAAATTTAAACCAAACTTAATCGAGAAAAAAACACTTGCACATACATCAGTGTGATGAGAACTACCTTAAATGATAGAAAACATCATCACAAGTTTGGCTCATGTCCCACCTGCTTACATGGAAGGGGCAGGGTTTATGACCTGTACTGCAGCCAGCCACCAGCGGGCAATTGAGATGTTTTGGCTTCATTTTTTGGGAGCTGTCATGCCATCTGCCTTTATTATACAGTTTATGGTTGTTTTGTTTAGCCACAAAAACCACTTGGATATGGTTAGGGTACGATCATGTGTAGCTACTGGAAATGCCAAGATATCTAGTTAAAAACATTCCCTTTTGTTGTTTACTGGTCTCGAACAGTGGTCTGCAGCTTGGAAGCTGTCTCGCCTAAGTGTCACTATCCCCTCCACCTCGCAATGACAAAGTCAGCTTATACACATGTAATCAGAAACACTGAGATGATACATATAAAAACAAATGGACCACATATCTGTGGTTTGCAGAAACAAACAGTGCCAATATTTTATTCTGGCAACTGGGTTGTGGATAGACATGTCAGTATTTTCAGGGGTTACAAGAAAAGTGTCCTCATCCTCCGTTTTATTCAGCACAATTGAGATTATGCCAGACCTACATTATGAATCTTAAATCAGTTCCCCCCTTTTTCTTCACAGGAATTATTTCAAGTGCTCATTATTTTTTCTATTAGATTTTTTTATCAATTATGCAGACCCAAAGTGGTTGAGATTAATTCAATAAATGAGACATTCTGAAGCAAAAACATTTCTATAAACAACTACAGGCAACATAACCAAGACTGTGTTGAACAATCCAATAGATTTTATATATTAAGCACCTTATAACGAATGAAATGTTATTTCATGCTGCTTATTTTTTGTTTATATCAATTCACTTTTATTTAAGTCTGCAGTTTTATTACTATTAATATACATTATTATTGTATTTTATTTTGCCTACACAGAGTCAGAGTCAGGTAGAGTCAGGTATGTGAAAAAGGAAAGTATTCTTTCTGATTGAGCTAACAGGCAAAGAGGCGTGATGAAGTCAAACAGCTGGTGAAAAATTACATTGTGAAACAAAAACTGCAGGAAAGAAATATAACTGGCCCTCAATTAATTCTCTCATCATGACAATAAGCAGCAGGAAATAACAATTCATAATCTCGAGCTGTGTTTTAAAAATGTATTTTAGTTTATTTATTTGCACAAATAATATACACAATAGAAGTAATTTCAGTGTTGGAAAGAAGGGAAGCCTGAATGGCTTTTTTCGCAAGTCCTTCCCTATTTAAAATTAATTCAAAAACTGAATTGTTACTTGTCAAAACAAAACAAAGTAAGCAACAAACAAGGAACACATAGTTTGAAAATAATGTCACACAGTGTCATGTATTGGATTATTTCACAATTTTATGGTTATATTATCCATTTTGTCTGTTTATACTTACATGATTATTAACTGCATAATGTCTTAATTATTTATTCACACTTGTGGTCTCCATAACAAACCATTAATATTTGATTGGGCAAATAATTCCTCTCTTATACAGCCGAGGCTGGTTTGTCAGAACTGAAGATATATGCAGCTGTGCAGAAATATATTTTATTTGGTGTGAATGTTTGGAGTATCTCTCCAGATGACGCAGTCTGTTAAGTGATCAATTAGACTAGAGTCCATGTAGAGATAATATGACTGCTTATTTATTATGCTCATTTCATATTTTCAACATGAATTGCCTCTATGCTTCGATGCATTTTAGTCATCTAAACATGCTTCAGACATCTCCCATTTGTGATTCTGATTAGTAAGATTCTGCCGTAGCGAGTCCTTTAGTTGTAACAGTGCAGTTTCAGCAGTAACACACCGAACATCCATATCACTCTAATCTCCATCAACTGAATAAGCACTTTTCACTGTGGTAGATCATAGGTTAGTACATATCTCTGTGTTGATGTTGAGAAAGTTTCACTCTGTACACGTACTTGACCTTGTCCTCTGGTGCTCTCCCATAGCAACACATACCGTATCCTTGGTGACCATTTTCAGCGACATCATTCTCAGTGATCATACAGAGTATTAAGTCTGCCCCAAAGCACTGAGACATGCAGCGATCACCACCCAGAACATACAGGAACATATTGGTTTTCACTAGTTCCACAGCCGCCATCAGTCACTGGTTTGTAGCTCAGATGTTTCCAGGAGGAGGACTACAGTGTGTGTGACTGGAGCGGTTTCTCTGAGGAGTCCGGAGTGGCCTCAACTGACAGGAGGTCAAAGGTTATAGAAGCAGACAGGGCTGGTTCCTGTAGCATACCTCTGAGCAGTCAGCCACAGACGACCCCCCCAGCTGCCGCTCCAGCCTCATCGCAACTCAAATGTAGTCCTTTCACTCAGTGTTTGTGGACATGCTGATCTGGGATCAGCTCATGAAGGTATCCCTCAGTCTTTTGCCTTTAATTGACTGAACAAGGGAAAGAGTCCCCCGACCTGTGCACTACACGTCTACGGAGACAAGAGTTTTGAAGTTAGTATTTTTTTGTAATTATTGTTAGGAATGTAGAATTTAAGGCTGGAGGTATTGTATCTACCATCTGGTCTCTTTGTGTGAATATTTTGTGATAAAAGAATGATATTGTAAAATGAAGAATAATTATACTAACCTGAGTATTAAGTTATCTGTACAGTACAGTTCAAATCTGAAAACAAATTGACTGAATGGGCCTGAAGGATTTGCTGTAATTTTATCTTTTAATCCAGATTGATTCTGCAAAGATGGATGTTAGCTCTGAGGCACCCTCAATTTGGCTGCAGATTTCTTGTTTTATATTCCCAAAAAACTGTTCTAACACACTGAAAATATTTTTTATAGAGTCCTTAATACTAGCACATTAGTAACCGTGGTTCAGTGATGATTTCATAGATCAACACATCTAGGAGTTCCTCTGATGTGCGGGCTATAAAGATGTATAAAATGCACTGGAAAATACATGAATTCACATAGAATAGAAGATGATCTGGTAAAATATAAAATGTGAGACGCTTTATTTGTGAATTAATGATTTGTTAATGAAATGAATGATGATTGATGCTTTTTTTTGCACAAAATATGCTTCTTTTATCCATTTACATCAAAGGTTTTAATGTTTTTTTGATTTGTGGTGGTCCTGAGCACAGTTTGATCCAGAATGACATGCTGAAAGAATAATTCAACACTTCTGGAAATACACTTATTGACATTTGTTTTGTTTTATTTTGTGTTTTTTGTGCCAAAAGTTAGATGAGAGGACTGATACTTCTCTCAGTCTTCACATGTAACTTTTGGCAAAAAAGCAAATAAGCGTATTTCCCAAAATGTCTTACTATTCCTCTAATTTCTCTGATTACCAGAGGTGTGGACTCGAGTCACCTGACTTGGATTTCAGAAGGACTCGAGTCACATGACTTCAATTCGAGAAGGACTTGAGTCACAAATTTGATGGCTTTAGACCCCACCTGACAAAATCAAACAAGGCTTGCAAATGACTTGTGACTTCACTTGGACTTGAGCCTTTTGACTTGAAACTACTTAACACTTGTTAAAGTGCACCATGAATCAATTAATTTCCCTTCATTTTCTGAATCAACTAACATTAACTCTGTTCATTCCCAGTAAGATGACACCTAATTCACAAGATCCACTTTATAGAAACCGATCCAACAGCATCCAATCAAGTTGCGGAGGAATGAGAATTATGAGGAACTAGCGTTATGTGACTGAGCACCAGTTCGTAAAAGGAAAAAATGATACCAAAGATAATGTTCATGTACAAAAACTATGCGGTGGATAACAAAAAAAAAATGAATTTCAATATGCAAAATGTGCGGGTTGAAAATTACAGAGAGAGATGCAACAACTTTCAACAAATTACAAATTTTGAAAAGCATTCACGATACTTATAACATATTATCACTTTGTTGTTAAAATTACATTACATTTGGTATAAAGAGCATTATGATTTGTTTAGGAATTGAGACTTGCCTGTTTTGACTTGAGACTTGCCTGACTTGATTTGGGATTTGCCTGTCCTGATTTGAGACTTGACTCAGGACTTGCCTGTCTTGACTCGAGACATGCCTGCCTTGACTTGGGACTTGCCTGTCTTGACTTGGGACTTTAAATGGGACTTGCCTGTCTTGATTTGGGCCTTGACTTTTGACTTGCTTGTCTTGATTTGAGCCTTGTCTTGAGTTGACACTTGCTTGTCTTGACTCAGGCCTTGACTTTGGACTTCCCTGTCTTGACTTGGGACTTGACTCTGGATTAGGTTGTCTTGACTTTTTACTCAACTCGGGACTTGCTTGTCTTGATTCGGGCCTTGATTTGGAACTTGCCTGTCTTGACTTGCGCTTTGACTCTGGACTTGATTGTCTTGACTTGAGACTCAGCTTGGAACTTATTTGTCTTGACTCGGGCCTTGACCCAGGACTTGCCTGTCTTGACTTGAGACTTGCCTGTCTTGACTTGAGACTTGTGTTGGAACTTGCCCATCTTGACTTGAGACTTGTCTTGGGACTTGCCCATCTTGACTTGAGACTCAACATGGGACTTGCCTGTCTTGATTCGGGCCTTGACTTAGGACTTGACTCTTGACTTGAGTGCGAAGACTTGAAACTTACTGTGACTTGCCAAACACTGACTTGGTCCCACCTCTGCTAATTACACTTCCTCACACAGACATCTTTGAGTGCGTACAAAGATACGAGCTGTTGATGTGTTCACTTAAACTCATATCACGTGTGTCACATGTCACGACAGACACTGTTGCAGCAACATATTTCTTTTATGTTATCTAGCAAACTGTACAGTAAACTCTATATCATCATACACAGTCGTGACATCACTGCTGAACGGCGGTGAAGAAATTGTACAAACGGAAATTTAGTCTGTGATTTCCTTTCTCAGCGATCGATTTGAAGACTTTACTAGAGATTAATATATTATGTTTAGATTTTATATTTGAGAATACGTGTTATATTTTGAATGATAACAGAGAGCTCATCATACGTTTTAATCAGTGCATTTCCAAATAACGTGACCTCAGTACTTGATGGTGACTTGCCTACTGAAGGTGGCCCAGCAAGGGCGTGTACGGTACTGGACAGCTGTAGCAATATTGCAGTGAGGTGTGGCTGTGTTAGCTGGTGGCTGTCGGCCTCATGCAGAAAGGGAATAACCAACCAAAGTGTGTGTGGAGAGCGTACTGTAGACTCAAACAACCTCTTCATCTGCCTTCCCTATCTCAGAGGGTCTCATGTAAACCCACTCTCATTAGTTCTCTCATTTCATCTTAACTCACTATGGTGTGATTTTTCTTTTTTAGCTTTGATTTTTAAGCTTTTCTGTTCTGACTTCTACCTTCTCATGGGTGCCATTATTGTTACGTTGGTGTTTTCATACTGTTTGTATGCATAATGAGCTTGGTGTGTGTGCACGCAGCACACACCTCCTCCTCATTCGATGCTGCTCAGTTTGAGGCAGACGTTAACTAATGATATTGGGGAGAGTTTTTTTGCCTTGTCTAAACTGAACCCTGCTTCTCCTCGGACTGTGACTCACGGCTTTGTTGTGAGACGATGATGACGTTAACAATCTGTGCGATGATGAAGGTTAATAGACACATCACAACAGCGGCCTGGTAGAGGAGGTCAAAGGTGACTGACCTGCCTTGACTATTACTCTTACTCCCCAAATACACGCAGGTGTATTCAGGTGTGATTGTGGATTCAACTGAGGTTTTGCTTCTTTTTTTTCTTTTTTTTTTTTAAATTGTGTATTTTCTCCCTTTATTTATACTTGTATAACATTGTCTTTAAATGACAAAGACACAATAATGAAAAAAAGAAGATAATAAAGTTGTTATTGTTGACACTTGGATATCTGTCTGCTTTATTTTCTCTTTCTGCAATCAACGGAACTACTTTTTTTTTTTTTTTTCGATTCAACTACACCTGCTAACCATACTGCCACACAGAAGGAAGTGTGCATCTACAGCTCGCTCACCTAGCACCACTGAGCTCTCTAACATTACTGCTTAAGGCCTTTGCACACTGAGTCCCTTTTTTTCTGATGCGTTTTTTAATCCGTCATACAAAAGAAATTGTTACGTACAGAAACCTTGCACACTTATTATGATGTGTTTTATTGTTTTATTCGCTGTGAAAATTTTCAATATGTGACAAAAAGAATAGATGCATTTCCTCCCTTGCCTCTCTCCACTGGGGTTGCCTATCTAGCGAGCCCGGTCTTTCTCTGAAGTGGTCGAAATCTGGCGCTTGGGTATTGACTTGCAGCATCAGAAACCAACAAAAAACGGTTGGCACGATATGTGGTTTGTTGCCGTTATAGTTTAAAGACACCCAGTGGTGTCAGGGGAAACACAGCAGGACAAGAATGAAAGTTAAGGCGGTGAAACTCTGAGCGGGGTGGCTGGTAGGCGCGTGACCTGAGAGAGCGGTGTTCGCATCCCGTCAAAAAAAATGCAGAAAATCGATCCCGTTTCAAAAAGTTAAATGACAGACGAAAGTTTCGGAGTCAGTGTGCAAATGCGATTGACACAACATAAAGTCATATTTATTTTTAGATGTGTGACAATTTAGGATGAAAAAAATTGACTCAGTGTGCAATGGCCTTTAGACGAGGAGGACGCCATTAGTCTATGAGTAGATGCACACTTCCTTCTGCACAGTGATACAATTGGTGAGTGTAGTTCAGTAGAAAAAAATTAGTTCCTAAATGAAACTGCTCACAACAAGGTCTGTGGATTATCTTGAGTAACCAGGTCATGATTTCTGGAAAGGGACATTGCTGTTGAATTTTTCAGATGTATGTGTTTGACTCTTTTGCATCATGGGCTGAGTGTCATCAAGGTCCATTACATTTGAGAGAAGGCAGACATCTCTGCGGCCAATATCTCCAACACTCGGCAACTCACACCAAAATAATCTAGATTAATAAGTGGTACTACAGGTAAAAATAGAAATATGTATGTTACATCAACCTGAGTTCCATTCCTGAGTATACTTTGCAGCATTTTTAGAGTGCAGAAGCAGGTCCAGGCCAGTTTTAATGGGGGTGATCACTGAGGAGGTAGAAGGACTGAGACACGGGATAAAAGGGTGGCCCTTGTGACACTTGTGTATCAGATGCACTGCAAGTTATCAAAATCCTGACATCTTGATTAATCAGTCCAATCTCACTTCACCTTGTATGCACATCAACCCATATGGGGCTGTATGATAACTCTCAGTGGAGGTCTTGTGTGATATAGTGCACTGCAGTTGTACTTATGTGTACAGTTTTGTCATGTTTGTCCCAAACACATGCTAATTAATAAATATTCGCAGAGCTCCTGCAGTTTGACCCATTTAGTCTTTCAGTTAGTCAATGCAAGATTAAAAAAAGAAATGATTAGGCCTTAATTTCTGCACCAAGACTGACAAATTGAATTGAAATGATTCAGTTGAATGATGTTGTCAGAAACTATGAGGGTGAACCCTCTTTAAAAACTCTGTATTGCAAAGTACTGTCCATGATCAGGGCTGTGATTGCCTATTTAACATTGGAAGGGGGGGCCATTTTCAATAGACGCCTTCTGCAAGAGCATTTTGAAAGAAATATCTTAGATCAAGGTTACTCAAAGTTTTGATGACTAAGTGCTATTTTACGGTGCCAGCATATGATTGAGGGCTACAGCAAAAGTGCACACACTGTGACTTTTTCCAATTACTTTTTTAATGACATACTATGACTTTTTTATTACATACTATGAATTTTTATGCCATTTTTATGACACTTTACATAAACAATATCAGTTGACATTGAAACAGCCTACGTAACACTCATATCACATAGCTACTAGTTCTTCACTTTTTTAATACTTTCAAAAAGTAATGAAACAGAGAGACAGTGCAGTATTTGACATTGATTTAACCCACTGCTTCTGCTGGAGTACAGCAATGCCACCTTAGGACCACATGCAGAACTGCAGTACACTGTAATACTACAATCAGTAGTAATAATAATAATGGAAATGTGTTACTCTATTATCATTATAATTGCATTTGCTAATGATTATTTTGGATGGCAGTATGTGGTTGCCTGTAGTAGCATAGCTATTTTTTTCCTTTTCTTTTCAATATTTCAATATGCTATATAATTATTGCAACCTGCAGCTCCAGAGCCACATGTGGCTCTTTCACGCCTCTCCAATGGCTCCCTATAGTTTTGACAAAAAATATGGATATGAATAATGTTTTTTAACTTATACATTTAAATTGAATAACTTTATTCCAACATAAAAGAAAGAAAGAATAAATTAGCCTAAGTATTTACCCACCAAAACCTCATCCCTGACAGTGTGTAGAAGACTTTGAAACAACTTTTAGACCTTTATGTTAGGAAAAATAAAGCAGATATTACAACTGTACAACTGTTTGCAAAAATATATGTAATAATCCACATATGTAGACTATTTTACAGACTGTCTTTTAAGTCTCAGCCAGCTCTGACCAGGCTTCCTTTGGCGGTAATATTGCCGCTGTGCGCGCGACAGTCCGCCTCCTCTTGGTCTGTGGTCGCGAGCTGTTTGACCGTTTCCAGGGCAACCTCCGGAAGCTCCTGTCAATCAAGGCTGAGGGTAGCAGCTGTGTATTTCAGCTACACGAGTGAAGTTCAGCATCGATTTAAACTTTCTTTTGGAGGTAAGTAAGAAATGGGTGTGTGAGTCAGTACTATGGCGATTTAGGAATTTAAAATGTGTGTGTTTTGTCCTTAATAACCGAGCTACATGTAAAGGAAAGTATTAGGGAGTTTCAGACAAATTAGGTGTGGGTGTGTTTTCGGTCACATTAGCCTTTTGCAATAAATTCCACTAATATTAAAGGCTTAATAATGTGATTATTCCGAGTAGCCTGCGTTAAAAACAGTTAGCACCACTGATAGTAGGCATTTCAGACGCTTTAGCTTCACATTTCTGAGGTAAAACCTGCATAAAAGTTAAAGTGGGCTGACTTGTACAGCTCCTGTGCCTTCATGTTCATTTTGGGGAGTGGCGGAGACAGGAGGGCACAGGAATTTATAGTCCTCTTGCTGAAAAGAAGTGACTTTGACTTGCTAACAAGCTAAATTGTCCTAGTTTCCTGGACAACTGAGCAACATCAGCAAACCCCCCACTCCTTATGGCTGCCCAGTCAGCCTCAACCAGTGGTAGTCACTGGAGATGTTGTGTCTGTATGGTCGGTGAGTGTCTGCACATTTGTCTCCAGCAGTAGGACATGGCAGACAGAGGCCATGTTGGAGCAGAGAGAGAAGCAGAGGACACAGATGAGCTTCTTTACACAGGTTTTTATTGGCAGTACATCTATATCGTGCATATCTCACCCACTTGGAGGTTTGCACCCACTCTTGTTGACCTTTTTGTCTGCCTTCGCAGATCTCAATGACAACAGCAGTGTGTCTGGACTGGACTCTCCTCCGCGCAAACTGGATCACTGTGACCTTCTATTAGATGCTATTGATGCTCAGCTTGGTCAGCTGCAGGTCTGTGGTTTTCACTCTGTCTGTCTGCTTGGTTGTATTTGCGTGTGTGTCATAAATGTTAAGTGGTTAATAAATGCAGGTCCAGCCCCAGGAACGTAAGGTGTTTTCCAGAGAGCGCCACTGCAGTGATGCAGGTCATTTATGTCTTAACACACATCTTACAACAAATTTGGAGATTTTTCTTTTCAGGTGATAATCTGTGTTGTTTTTCTTTCTAGCTCCTCTCAGTTGGAGTCAATCTCTGAGCAAAGACACAGGGCTCGGGAGCACAACTCAAACAAACAACACTCCCATGTCTTGTCTTGAGTTGATACACACTCCGACAATGGAGCAAACATCAGGTAATATGTCATCATTAGAATCATTACAAGAAAAACTGTGATTTCTACCTGTTTTTAAGACAAATTCCTCCAAAAAACTGTACTATACTATGACTTTTGGGGAAAAAAGACATACTATACTATGACTTTTTAAAAAAATAAAACTGTACTATACTATGACTTTTGGGAAAAAAAGACATACTATACTATGACTTTTTAAAAAAATAAAACATACTATACTATGACTTTTGGGAAAAAAAAGACATACTATACTATGACTTTTTTTTTTTTTAATGACATACTATACTATGACCTTTTTTTAAACGACATACTATACTATGACTTTTTGGGGGGAAAATGACATACTATACGATAAGGTTTTGTTTTTTTAAATGACATACTATACTATGACTTTTTGGGGGGAAAATGACATACTATACGATAAGGTTTTGTTTTTTTAAATGACATACTATACTATGACTTTTTCGGAGAAAAAAAACGACATAATATATTATGAGTTTTTTGGGGAAAAAAAGACATTCTATACTATGACTCTTTTTGAAAAAAATCACATACTATACTATGACTTTTTCAGAGAAAAAAAATGACATACTATATTATGGCTTTTGTTTTTTTTAAATGACATACTATGCTATGACCTTTTTTTAAACAAAAGAATGACATTCTATACTATGACTTTTTTGGAAAAAAAAAATGACATACTATGACTTTTTTTTTTTTAAAAAAAAGGAAATGACATAATATACTGACTTTTTTTAAATGACATACTATACTATGTCGTTAAAAAAAATGACCTACTGTCATAGCATGTATAAGTAGGCTGTGTGTATGCAACTGAATGGCTTATGGCCATACCACCCTGAACACGCCCGATCTCGTCCGATCTCGGAAGCTGAGAAGGGTTGGGCCGGGTCAGTACTTGGATGGGAGACCGCCTGGGAATACCCGGTGCTGTAAGCTTTTTATTCTCATCTTTCATCAGCAGAGGGTGCTGTTCCCTCCCAAGTGGAGACACCACTTTCAAAACCACCACCTGTGGAAAATATCTACATGTTTTATGTATCTGCCAGTCTAAACTTTGTATTTTCATGTGTTGTTATCGTATTTGTTTACTTTTTTGTCATTTCCAGCAATCATTTTCATGAGGTGCCAGAAAAATTTCTCTGTATGCCATGGCGTTTTTTTCAAAGAACATTGTGATGACATACTATATTATTACATTTTTTAAAAACAATTATGGCATGCTATGCTATGACCTTAAAGAAATATGACATATTATAGTATGACTTTTTAAAAAAACATTATTTTAACATACTTTATCTTTCGATTTTAATGACATTTTTAGGACTTACTATACTATGATTTAAAAAAGAAATAACATTATATTGTGACTTTTTTTTAAGAGAATGACATACTATACTATGACTTTTTTTGAGAAAATAAAATGACATACTATACTATGACTTTTTTGAAAATAAAAAGACACACTATACTATGACGTTTTTTAAATGACATACTATACTATGACTTTTTTCTTTGTGACATAGTATACTTTGACTTTAAAAGAAAATGACAAACTGTACTATGATTTTTTTTAAATGACATACTGTACTATGACTTTTTTTGAAAATAAAGACACTATACTATGACTTTTTTTCTTTGTGACATACTATACTTTGACTTTAAAAGAAAATGACAAACTATACTATGACTTTTTTTAAATGACATACTGTACTATGACTTTTTTGAAAATAAAGACACTATACTATGACGTTTTTTAAATGACATACTATACTATGACTTTTTTCTTTGTGACATACTATACTTTGACTTTAAAAGAAAATGACAAACTATACTATGACTTTTTTTTAAATGACATACTATAGTATGACTTTTTTTTAAATGACATACTATAGTATGACTTTTTTAAAAAAAAAGACATACTATACAATGACGTTTTTTTTTTTTAATGACGTACTATACTATTATTTAAAAAAAAAAATGTTATACTTTACTATGCCTTTTGTTCAATGTCATGCTATACTATGACTCTTTTTTTTTCATTTGACCTACTTTACTATGGCTTTTCTCAAACATTTTTATGACAGTGTATGCTATGCTTGTTAGGTCCCTGCCAGATAGGGGTTGGGGGGAGTAACACAGGGAAATAGAAGGAACTTTCAAACAAAAGAAAAAGGCAAGCAAAACTAATCACCAGTTTGAAGGAAGTTTATTTTAAACAAAAACGGGAAAAAGGACCACCAATGGAAAACGATCACAACTGTCACAGCCTTGTAGCCCACTGGCACCGGCACTACTCCTCCTCCATTCATGTAAACCCTCGCTGATGAGGAATGATGAGGATCAGCTGCACACTGAAAAAGAAAGGGGAAAATACAAAACAAAGGGTGGGCCCAAAACACACAGGCATGTAATAATGCTTTTTTATTACATTTTTGTGACATACTGTACTATGAGTTTTTAGCTGTGCCCAGCAGCTCTGTTGTACACATGTGGTGCTGTAATGTGTATAGATGAAGTCAAAATGAAGTACAATGTGTGTTCCTGGTGAAGATGGAGCATGTGACTCCTTTAATGTTGTGGCTGAGTGATGTGTTTGAATAGTTTTTGAGGTCTGATTTATATCACAAAGGAATATGCGTTATGAAAGTATGGATCCAGAGGAAATAGGTGTTGGATCGATGAGTTGACTGTTGGTTTAAGTGTAAAATTGTAGATGAATGTTAGCCTTGGTGAATAGTTGTGAGAAGTGTTGTAGGTGTTGTAGCATGTATAAGTAGGCTGTGTGCATGTGTTTGAACGGCTTACGGCCATACCACCCTGAACATGCCCGATCTTGTCTGATCTCGGAAACGAAGCAGGGTCAGTACTTGGATGGGAGACCGCCTGGGAATACCCGGTGCTGTAAGCTTTTTATTCTCATCATTCATCAGCAGAGGGTGCTGCTCCCTCCCAAGTGGAGACACCACTTTCAAAACCACCACCTGTGGAAAATATCTACATGTTTTATGTATGTGTGTATGTGTTTGTTTACTTTTTTGTCATTTCCAGCAATCATTTTCATGAGGCGCCAGGAAAATGTCTCTGTATGCCATGGCTTTTTTTTCAAAGAACATTATGATGAAATACTATATTATTACATTTTTTAAAAACAATTATGACATGCTATGCTATGACCTTAAAGAAATATGATATATTATAGTATGACTTTTTTAAAAAAAACATTATTTTAACATACTTTATTTTTTGATTTTAATGACATTTTTAGGACATACTATACTATGATTTTTTTTAAAAAAAAGAAATAACATATTATATTGTGACCTTTTTTTTAAGAGAATGGCATACTATACTATGACCTTTTTTAAGAATGACATACTATACTTTGACTTTTTTCAAAAAGAATGACATACGATATGACTTTTTAAAAAAAAAAAAGATATACTATACTATGACTTTTTTTAATGACATACTATACTATGACTTTTTTTGAAGAAAAAAAAATGACATACTATACTATGACTTTTGAGGAAAAAAATGACATTCTATACTATGACTTTTTTTAATGACATACTATACTATGACTTTTTTTAAGAATGACATACTATACTTTGACTTTTTTCGAAAAGAATGACATACGATATTATGACTTTTTTTTTTTAAAAAAAAGACATAGCATACTATGACTTTTTTAATGACATACTATACTATGACTTTTTTTGGAAAAAAAAAAGACATACTATACTATGACTTTTTTTGAAAAAAAAAAATAAGAAATAGTATACTATGACTTTTTTGAGGAAAAAGATGACATTCTATACTATGACTTTTTTTAATGACATACTATACTATGACTTTTTTTAAGAATGACATACTATACTTTGACTTTTTTCGAAAAGAATGACATACGATATTATGACTTTTTTTTTAAAAAAAAAAGACATAGCATACTATGACTTTTTTAATGACATACTATACTATGACTTTTTTTGGAAAAAAAAAGACATACTATACTATGACTTTTTTTGAAAAAAAAAAATAAGAAATAGTATACTATGACTTTTTTGAGGAAAAAGATGACATTCTATACTATGACTTTTTTTAATGACATACTATACTATGACTTTTTTTAAGAATGACATACTATACTTTGACTTTTTTCGAAAAGAATGACATACGATATTATGACTTTTTTTTAAAAAAAAAGACATACCATACTATGACTTTTTTAATGACATACTATACTATGACTTTTTTTGAAAAAAAAAAAAAAAAGACATACTATACTATGACTTTTTTGAAAAAAAAAAAGACAGTATACTATGACTTTTTTGAAAAAAAAAAGACATACTATACTATGACTTTTTTTTGAAAAAAAAAAGACAGTATACTATGACTTTTTTGAGGAAAAAAATGACATTCTATACTATGACTTTTTTTAATGACATACTATACTATGACTTTTTTTTTAAATGTCATAGTATACTATGACTTTTTTTGAGGAAACAAATGACATTCTATACTATGACTTTTTTTAATGACATACTATATTATGACTTTTTTTTTTAAATGACATAGTATACTATGACTTTTTTGAGGAAACAAATGACATTCTATACTATGACTTTTTTTTAAAATAATAACAAACTAAACTATGACTTGAAAAAAAATGACATACTATACTATGACTTTTTTTGAAAAAAAAAAAAGACATACTATACTATGACTTTTCTTTTTTCAAAGAAATGACATTCTATACTATGACTTTTTTTGGGGGGGGTGACATACTATACTATGACTTTTTTTTAAATGACATACTATACTATGACTTTTTTTAAAAAAAATAAAAAATTAATATACTATACTACAGTATGACTTTTTTTTAAGAAATGACATACTATACTATGACTTTTTTTTTTTAAAAAAAGACATACTATACAATGACTTTTTTGAAAAAAAAAGACATACAATGACTTTTTTGAAAAAAAAAAGACATACTATGACTTTTTTGAGAACAAAATGACATACTATGACCTTTTTTGAAAAAAAATGACAAACTATACTATGACTTTTTTTGAAAAAAAAAAAAAGACATACTATACTATAACTTTTTTGAGAGAAAAAATGACATACTACACTATGACTTTTTTTAAATGACATACTATACTATGACTTTTTTTTTTTAAATGTCATACTATGCTATGACTTTTTTGAGGAAAAAAATGACATTCTATACTATGACTTTTTTTTAAATGACATACTACACTATGACTTTTAAAAAAAAAAAAAAAAAAGACATACTATACTATGACTTTTTTGGGGGGGAATGACATATATGACTTTTTTGACAAAAAAAAGAACACAAAACTATAACTTTTTTTGGAAAAAAAAGACATATACTGACTTAAAAAAATGACATACTATACTATGACTTTTTTTTTGAGGAAAAAAAATAACATACTAAACTATAACTTTTTTTGAAAATGAAAAAGGACATACTGACTTAAAAAAAAAAAGACATACTATACTATGACTTATTTTTAATGACATACTATATTATGATTTTTTTTAAAAAAGACATCCTATACCATGACTTTGTTTTTAAAAAAATGACATACAATACTATGACTTCATTGGAAAAAAATGACAAATTATACTATGACTTTTTTTTGTTTTTTAAATGACATACTATACTGTGACTTCTTTGGAAAATAATGACATGGTATATTATGACTTTTTTAAAAAAAAAATGACATACTTTACTATGACTTTTTTGGGGAAAAAATGCCATACTACACTATGGGTTATTTGGGGGAAAAATGACATACTATACTTTGACTTTTTTGGGGGGGGAAAATGACGTACTATACTATGACTTTTTTCTTTTGTTAAAAAAAATGACACACTATACTTTGACACACTATACTATACTATGACTTTTTTCTTTTGTAAAAAAAAATGATGCACTATACTTTGACTTTTTTGGGGGGAAAAAATGACAGGCTACTATACTATGACTTTTTCTGAAAAAAAAAGACACTATACTATGACTTTGTTTTTTTTAAATGACATACAATACTATGGCTTTTTTTGTTTTTTAAATGACATACTATACTATGACTTCACTGGAAAAAAATGACAAACTATGACATACTTTACTATGACTTTTTTGGGAAAAAAATGACACACTATACTTTGACACACTATACTATACTATGACTTTTTTCTTTTGTAAAAAAAAAAAAGAAATGACACTATACTTGAAGTACAATGTGTGTTCCTGGTGAAGATGGAGCATGTAACTCCTTTAATGTAACATTACATGCAATATGGTACAGTATATCAGGGGTTGTCAGAGTTTTATGGCTGAGTGCCAACTTGAGGGGCCAACATATAACTGTGTAGACAGCAGAAGAGAACTGCACACAAAAGACAAAATATGTTTCCATCTCACTTCCACATTAAACTCAAGAGTTGTTCACTGAAATCGCTAACTTAATCTTACAGCACTGGCCTCGATGACAGAATGTAATTAAGTAATTATGTAATTGCCACACCTATGAGGTGCCACTAGTTGCTACAAACCAGTTTTCTACAAGTTGTCATTTTTACCCTGATAGAGTCTTGTCACATGGGCACAGTTTGACACCGTAGCCAAGTACTGTATTAAAGGTGGGCTACTGAAAATGAAAGTATTTGAATCGGCCACAGATGAGTAAAATATAATACATGCATTTCACGTCACATAATGTTTCTGAGGATCACTATTGGCCACACCTTGAGAAACCATATGAAAGAGTTTTTTCTTTAGTGCAACAAGGCAACAGAACCAAGCTTTTTTTGCACAGAAGCACCTCATATCTCCTCTGCTTATTCACCAGAGAGAAGCACAGGCAGCCGGGGAGGTCCTGTCACTCACAAGGGCACCAACCAGAAATTAGACAGAAGACCAAGAGACAAAGAGGAAATAGATTCTCAGCGGGAGCAGATTATCTGGAGACTTGAGAGGTTGCTTGGAGACACCTGTAACGAGGGAAGGATGCCAGGAGAAACTCACCCTCCTTCAGACAGCATCTGCACTGAAGACTTTGTCAGATGCTTCAGAGACGAGATGGTGGAATTGGCATTGCCAGAGAATAATATGCAGCCACTACACAAAGAGGACGTGACTGAGAGGACAGAGATATCTGACTGCAACACTTGCCAGAGTGCACAAAATGGACCCAGTATTCCTAATGTGGACAGAGGGGGATCAGCAACAACTAGGAAATTCAATAAAGACACAGGGAATGCTCACTATTGTCAAAGACAGGAACTGGAGAAATGTCTCTATGACAGCCATGGAGTAAATACATCATGTAGCGAGAGAGCAGGAGAGAGATACAGCACACCACAGAAGTCTGATGACGACAGCAGCAGTGAGTTCTCTCTTCACAAAACCTTAACCATGAATATTTATCGTGCCCAGAGGATTAAATCTAACTCACAGGGTTTTCCTCTTACGACATTATTGCCTTGAAATTTACCGAGCCCATTTATTACCACCACAGGAAGAAACCTTTTCATTCTGGAGCAGTACCCTTGTCCCTAAATGCCAACTTTACACACTTACACAGCCTAATTACAATGAAATTTGCAGAGCACGTCCATGCTCGCAAGGGAATGAACCCTTTTAATTTGAATTGCCCCATGGCCTTTCACAAAGTACCACCCAAAGGAAGAACTTTACAACTGTATTCCCCCAAAACAGCACGATGAGTAAAGTGTTTGTACCAGCACTTTTGCTTTGAGGGTTGTAGTTTACATTGCAGCCTCTACAACACACCAGTCACCCTCTATACTTTTATTAATCTCCCTTTTATGGGTTTAACACACCTTTACTTTGTCTCTCTTCTCTTTCAGTCTCTCACAGAACAGAGGTTGTAACAGAACATGAAACTCTGCAGCAGAACAACAGCCATTCTCCTAAGGCCAGGTGCTTGGCAGGTAACACACACAGATTACAATGCATCTGCAAACACAGACTGACTAATACTCTCAGATATTCATTCTCTACAAACAGTAGGCGGCTTTTCTTTTCTAGGAGTACCTGTGCGGAGTTTTGACACTGTGTCCATTGACAGTGACCTCGACTCAGTCTGCACAGAGCAGGTCAGGCAGTATATTCACAGGCGGCCAGGTGAGAGACGGCAGAAATCTAATTTTCAAGATGACAAAAAAACATCTTCATATGTAAAATATCACCATTTGAAATACAGCGACTAACAAACTGAAAAAAAATAAAGATAATCCTTGAAAACCAGCTCTTTTTATACAGAGAATAATAGTAACGAGTAGAAAAAATATGCATCAAGTTACAGTTAATGTAATTTGTGTTATCCCCCAGGATGGCGCTCTCTCATTCAGTCTGTCACAGGCATGGATGACGACTGTACAAACCACAGTGACTATGACACACCCACACAGGAAGACAGTG
Source organism: Epinephelus lanceolatus (assembly GCF_041903045.1). Lineage (NCBI taxonomy): Eukaryota > Metazoa > Chordata > Actinopteri > Perciformes > Serranidae > Epinephelus > Epinephelus lanceolatus. Next base: position 24,431,048 of record NC_135742.1, on the reverse strand, counting down.
AACCTCAGTCTACAACAGGTAGAACAACATCTGACTGTCTATGCCTCTATGTGTCCACAGTAACAAACAATTTAATCTTTACATGAAACAGATTTTGCCTCTCCTTGTTTACAAAGCCCAGATATCCTGTTATGGAAATGTGCACAACAGAAGTCCCTCTGTCCGTAAAGCACAGCGTCATAAGAAAGAAACCAAATGGCGGTACATTTAACAACTTATTGAACATTTTGGTCTTTTCCTCAGTGTTGTGTACAATTTAAAAATGATTATTTTGCCTACATTTGACTTGTACACTGTGCATGTTTGTGAATCACAGACTTGTGCATTCTTCGGGTAACAATGACAAGGACACAGATAAGGAAATGAATCCGTCGAACAGGAGATGCTGGCCTGAGAGGACGTCAGAGAAGATGCAGTCTGACTGGGCCAAGATGAAAGAGCGTCTCTCTGCACTCAGACAAGTGAGAATGAGTCTCCCAGTGTATTTTACATAATGTAGTATAATGTGTACATACATGTGTCTGACTTAAGTGCTTTGTGTATCTGGTTTAGAAATGTGAGAAGGAGGAGCAGACACTACAGAAAAAGAAGACTCAGTTGAAAGATGTAGAGCTCTCCCTCTCTGAACTTCAACAGAGAAGAAAAGTAAAGTGTAGCATCTTATATACAGTTTAACAAAACACTGCGTACAGAAGTCTCACTAAAACTCACAGTTTTTGATATATGTTCCAGCATGCCTTGCAGGAGTTAGAGCAACTGACTGTAGAAACAGCAAAGATGGAGAAGGAGGGGACGACTCTGGACGTTATTAGGTGCAAAAACAAAGTCCATATGCATCAGTATGGCAATATTACATTGCATCAACATAACCCTGTGCTGTATAAAGGAAAGTTCTGTAAAATATTAATACAACAATGAATGTATTGCAGTGACAAGCTGCCTGAGCTGCAGAAGCAGAGCGAGTTCTGTATTCTTGAGGTAAGAGACGTGAAAGGGGAGCTCACAACCTCGTGTCAATGTAAACTGACTGTAAAGGATGGAGCCTTCATGCAGAGGGTAATGAAACCTGAATCAATTCCTGGTTATTAGTAAGTCACGTTTTAATATGTCAGGTTTTTTTATTTTTTATTTTTTTTAACTTTTTTGATGCTCCACTGTTCCACAAACAGCCCAGCATCGTCATGTCAGTGCTGGAGAGGGAGGAGATGGAGAGGCAGCTGGATAATGCCAAAACAGAGCTGTTTGCTGAACAGCGACGTGCAAGAGAGAAGCTAGAATCCATGCAGGAAGTACTGTGTCAAAGCCTGTTTATGTCTCTAATTATAACTATGATGACAATAATTAACCAGAAGATGATTAAAGTAGAGTTTAAAGCAATTATAATGGTTTTCACAATATAAAAATTAAACTAAATAATATAAAATATCATCCAAAATTATAATTACAACATTATTTTTGGTTTGATGTCAGAGTGATCTTTTTTTATATTGATGAGAGGCTAACAAGAAAACATTTTCAGCCAGTCAAATTATAGGGTAGTCATGTTTTTTTATTATTATTTTATGTATTCAAAGACTTACTTAATGAAGAAAAAAGGTATTTTGTTTTCCCAAAAGTTTTAAACAAGAACTATAACCTATTGTATTGTGTTAATAATGTAAACAAACATTTTACAGCATCAAAAATATTATTAAACATTCCTGGTGTGATGTCAGGCTCTACACCTGTTTTTCGATTTATATGTTTGCAGTAACCCCCTTTGTTGATATTTGGATCACAGATTATGTCTTTAACACGTTGACAAGTATAACTATATTGTGAGAGAATAATTTTAGTTGAGGTGTTTTCTTTATAGTTATTTATTGGGTGAAATTTAAATAAAAAGGTGTAAAGGTTTTGTGTGAGAGACAGATTTACTTCCTGTGTGTGAAAATGTGTGTGTGTGTGTGTGTGTGTGTGTCTGTGTGTGTGTGTGATCTCGGAGCAGAAGTTGGAGGAAACTCGTGAGGAGCTCCAGAGGGTCACAGAGGCAGAGAGCTCACTGAGGAACAGGTGTGATCATCTGGAGGAGAAACAGAGGCAGAAAAAGGATCAGATGGAGGTGGCACCTAATGACATCATACTCTTATTTCTGATACAAAAAATAATATCTGTTAAGCAAACAGCACACTGCCAATGTCCACCTTTTTTCTAACTTCTAACTATTTTTGGTGAATCTCTTTCTGTCAGGCAGCAGAGTTTCAAGTGCACGAGCTGCAGCATGAACTGGGAGAATGCAAGATCAGAGTAGGCACTCAGGAGAAGATGTTGGCCCAGAAGGAGCTGCAGCTGCTCGATTTACATGAGCAGCGTGAGGCCTTACAAGCAGAGAGAGATGGACTGAAGAGGGAGCTGCAACACCTGAAAACCCAGCACTGCAATGCACAGGAAGAAGCCCACAAGCAAGCCCGAAGAATGACGGTAAGAGCCGAGTCGAACTTTTTAAAGTCTGCAAGTCATGTTTTTGCTAATGCTACATTAAGTAACAAGTAATCAGAGTTCCTCTTTTTATTTTAGGAGGTTGCATTGAAGCAGCAAAAGAAAGAGTTAGCTTTGGCTCATGAGCAGCAAATTCAAAAGGTTACAGATGTTTCAGCAAAACTAAAATATTGATTCTTCAAATGACATTATCACAGTTTGATTCATGATGTCACATACCTTCTGGCTGTTGTGTCCTAAGGTTCATAAGCAGACTAAGGAGGAGAAAGCACACGCTTTGAGAGAACAAGCTCTGTCTCTCACACGGCACATTGAGTCCTTGAAAAGTTCCATTCAGGTCAGTGTTTCCCTTATCAAATGAAATCCTGTGTTACACTATCTCAGTGTGTTGACTGTTCTATCCTAAGTACTTTGCACTGCCATGAATGCACGTAATGTAGGTTAAGTTTGGCTGCTATTAGTGGCTTACAAACCTAACATTTGATTTATTTTCATGATTATTGCACTTAACACTATACCTGCAGTGAGTAAAAACACTCCACTATTCTGGCAGCTAAAAGTAGAGGAGGCAAAGAAGCTGAAGGATTCTCTGGAGCAGCAGAAGGAGGAGGCAAAGAACCGTGAAGAGGAGCTGCATCTAGCAGCCACGAAGCAGGTACTCTCATAATCCTCTACTTAAAATATACAATATTTTCCAACATGATTCCATGTTATGCACAGTATGCTACCATTCAGGTGCACAAAGCAGTAGAGGAGGAGAGGAGGAAGTGGGAGGCAGAGAAGATGGAAGCAGTGCAGGCACACTGTGGAATACTTGAGGAGCAGAATAGAAAGAGCCTGGAGAGCATGAGGAGTGAGATGCAGCGAGAGAAGAGTAAAGCACTGGCTTTTCAACATAAAGTGGTGGAATTAAAAACTGTAAGGTGGCTCACAGCCATGACACGTGACATTACCATGTTAAATAAATCAGAATAAATGTTTATTCTGTCTTTGCATGATTTTCTTTTTATCTACAGAGAGTACAGGAGTTGGAGAGTGAAAGCTGTGTGCAGCAGAGAGAGCAGGAGTCTTTGCTGGCTGTTATCTGCAAATCACTAAAAGAGGAGCACCAGGCTGAGCTGGAGAAGTTGCAGAGACAGATGGCACAGGTGCGAGAAAACCACAGGAAGCAATCATTTGCAGGTACATAGAGATGTAGTGCTTTAAGGAAAGCTGACATGGTGTGGTCTGTGGTCACAGGAGAATCAGAGAGCGGTGCTGCGGCTCCAACAGGCTGTTCAGCTGGCAGAGAAGGAAGCTGACAGACTCCAGGTGATGCTAGACGAAAGAGAGAGCAGCCATAACCAAATTACAGCTGAGCTGGAACAGAAGCTCCGGCACTGGGCCCAGGAGCTGGGAGCAGAGTGCCAGCAACTACACCTCTTAGTGGAGCAGAGTGGAGCCAAACAAAGTTCTGTGCAGCTTCCTCACAGGTATACTTTACTGCACTGGTTTAGAAAGACGTGAATACTTTGGAGGCAACATGGTGTGCTTTTAATTCTGATGGCTTTATACTGTGCAGTCCTACAGCAGCTGAGGCTCTAACAAACCTGAGAACACTAAAAGAGCAGCTGAAGCACATGACTAACCATCTACAGCAGGAGCTCGACTCACAGAAACAAACCTCCGAGCAGCTGAGAAAGGACAAGGTACAGTTCAGACTGCAAAGTACTTGCTGTTTGCAAATACATTAAACATATACATGAATACAAGTTCATATGTTTTTCAGGAGCGAGAACTGAGCATCCAGAGGCAACAGCTGAGGATGGACAGAGACCAGGCCTTGGATTCTCTGAAGGAGCGTCTCATTCAGGTATCAATTTACACACTTTGTACAGCTCATATCGGTTCACGTAGACACAGGAAACTCATCGCTCACAGCATTTTTATGCCGCATCGTATTTCTGCAGGAGCACATTGAGGAGCTGAGCAGTCTGAATTGGCCTCACATGTGTGATGGAGGAGCTGAGGGAGGAGGAGTGGCAACATCGCTTCGCAAACAGTTGAAGGCCAAAGACCTGGAGCTGAGGCAGGTTCAGAGGAGCATGGCTCAGTGGAAGGAACAGACCGCCGCTCGTCTGGCATGCAAGTTTGAAGAAGAGTTGACAGCTGAAATGGAAAGGTGACACATTTCCCATATTGTTTGGAAATGTGAAAAACATTTACTCCTCTCTCAGAAAATGTCTCAAGAAAAAAAAAATTCTGCTTTTCTATGTTTAAGTTTAGCTCTGGTTTTTGCTATCTCACAGGTGCAAGACAAAGTTATTGAGGGGCAGGTAACTGGTTCCTGATGACATACTAACCAGCTGTCTGTCCTTACCAGAGCATGATCTCACCTCAACTCACTGCAATATGTGTTTAATACAATAAATGTGACATTAACCGTACATGTAAACCTATAACTCCCTCATGTAGTCATGTCTATTCACAACTTTTTAAATGCAGGTTTGTTTGTTTTCTAGAAAACCATCAAAGTCTCGAGAGGAGAGGCATAAAAAGCCTGAGAGGCCTGAAGCAGAGATGACGCTTAGTGTAAAGGTAATTATTTTACTGTTTCTGTGTGGCCATGAACACCAAGCTCATACAGATATGTAACCTAAACATATTTAATACTTGCTTACTGACAAATACTGCTATGTTTCCCCCATCAGGAAGCTCAGACTTTAGTCTGCTCTCCCTCCCCCCATGTTTTGGACTCTGCTACGTCCCACAGCCCCTCAGACATGGCTTCATTCAAGCTTCTACGTTACCTCCAGAGCAGAGTCAAGCAGCTCCGTGTTGAAAACCAGGCGTACATGTGTAGCCCATTGTCTTCAAATACAGTCTCTGTAGATCTGTCAGGATCATATCTTACAACAGTGAGTATATTGTTTTAATAGCTACTAGCTGCATTCAGTGGTGACTAAAACGTATATTGCAGATATAAGTGCTTAATGCATGCTGCATTTTTTTTTACATTTATAAATGACAACTAGTTCTGTCCTCTAGCACACTGGTTCCCAACCTGGAAGTCCCAACCCCCACTAGAGGTCGCCAAAGCTTCAAGAGGGGGTTGCGAGGCCTTCTCGATTTTAAGGGGTATAAAAGAAATATACAGAGCATCTCAGCATTTCATTCATTCATTTAGGTTGAGATAACTCAGTGAAATTGTTATTGATAAAGATTAGTTTAACTTTTAAGTTATAAACTTAAAAAATATATATCACAGGATAAGGGCACAGTGAAGACCTAGGGCCGTATTCACAGAGCTTCCTTGTAAAATAAAAGTTATTCACAGAGCATCTTTGACCTTAAAAGAGCTCCTAAGGTAAAAAAAGAAAAAAAAAAAAAAAAAAAAAAAAAGTTAGGAGCAGGGAAGAGGACTTTTAAGAGGCCATAAGTGTTTTACTTACTCAGAGGAGAAAATGGTGGAATCACAAAGAGGTCTGAGAAATATTCTCCAAACACTAAATGATAGTGAGTAAATGAAATGCTACAGATTGAATCGTGCAGGGATAATATGTGTGGTTGATCTCATTAGGGATACGCACAAATTTCCCGCCCCTCACAATAATGTCATAACACCAGAAATAAAATGATCACAAAACTAAGATATTTGGAAAACCAGAAAAGTAACTTGGGACTTTCTTAACCCTACATCAGCAGTGATCACATAAACAGCTTTCCCAGTCAGCAGTTCATTTCATTTCCACTGGGTGTCCACACCTTGCAGGCTCACAAAAGGGCGTGTCTCTGACAACCAATCACATCTGTTAAAAGCAAGCATCACACCTAGCAACAGAGTCAACCACCAGTGTTGCCAAGTCCGCTTATTATAAGCAACTTTGGGCTTGTTTTTCTGTAAAGTCGCTTACAAATATTGGTAGTCGCGGGTCGTGTTTTTTTTTTTGGGCTTGTTTCTAAAGCGTAGTTGCTTATTTGGGCTTGTTCCCAGCTCCATAATAAGTTGTCAAGCAGATATTTTCGATATGTTATTTAAACGTAGGATAGTTTGTCTTGCCTGTTCCCTCTGTCCCTCCCCTTTCCCAATACACACAGGAGACAGCAGAGTTTTTTCCCACCCGCATCCTGCTTCTAATTGGCTCTGACCCTGATGGCAACGAGTACTAGCCAATCAGAGGCAGAGCAGGATAATGTGTTTTTTTTCTGGTTAGGAAAACATCAGTCCTGTAACTAAAAGAAAAAAGTTAGATGAGTGCATAAAAAGCAATAATAAATAAAGAATTTGTGAATTCAGGATGATATTTATTTGTGTGTGCAAATTTTAATTATCAGAGGTTTACTGTGTATATAATGTACTTGGTACATCAGTCTATATTTGATATCCCATCTGTTTTCTAATGTTAAATAATGTTAAAAAGTGGTTTAACTCCCTCTTGTAGTCATTGTCCTGAAGCTCAGGGGGGAGAAAAATAAATAAACTGTGTACCGTGGGTACAGTCTTGCAAAACTGCGCACAGTTTACTTATCTGTCCACATGGATGTAAATTGACAATCTGTACCCACAGTTTAAAATCCATCCCCACGGATTGTAAAACCGTGCACACAGTTTATTTAATTTTCTCTCACCGGAACCTAGGGGGGCTCCGTAGAAAAAGTCGTTTGTTTTGGGCTTGTTTTCACAGGCCTGGTTGCTTATTTGTCTCGTAAGATCTGGCAACACTGTCAACCACACCTCCCCACCAAGGTAAAAGTTTCTGTCTCTTCCTTGCGCAGAGTTGCTTTGAGAACTTTCCTAAATCACTCCTAAACTAGGACTCCTTACTAAAAGTTTTAAGGCTAAGTTAGGAGCTCTCTGACAGTATTCTCAGAATGTTTGTGAATACAGCTCCTGAACACAAGCAATACCTCATATTCACAGCCTTCACTCTCTACTAAACAGCTTCATCCTGTATTAGAGAAGAACACAGTTAAAAACAACCAAAGAGCAAATAGAACAATAGCTGAGCGTCAGGGAGAAGAGAATACTTAATTTGTCAAAAAAAGAAACCTATAACTACAAATTAAAAAAAATAGATACAGAGAATCTTACGAAAGAGTAAAAAGAAATTACATGATAACTCATCTGATGGAATATTCACAATAAATAATCAGCTCAAAACTCATCATAATTGCTTTTTGACATGAACTTCCTGCAGTTACTACATTTAATATTTGAGAATTTAATTATACAGTTTATCTGTTGTTGTTATGCACTGAAAATAATACAAAATATATCCATAAAATATGTCACTTTGTCAGGGGTGGTCAATTTTCTCAGTGAAAAAAAGGGTCTTAAAAGGAAAAAGGTTGGGAACTGCTGCTCTAGAAGAACCACAGGAAACAAGAAGCATCATCACAAAGTTCCTGCTTATCGTCTTTATGAGGCACAGCACCTCTGGATCTGATTTGAAATCCTCTCTCAGTTAAAATAAATCTAATACTTCTAAAACTGTTAAAGACATGGAAAAAATATTATATACACATGTGGACGAAATTGTTGGCACCCTTCCATTAAAGATAGAAAAACCCACAATGGTCACTGAAATAACTTGAAACTAACAAAAGTAATAATAAATAAAAATTTACTGAAAATCACCTAATGAAAATCAGACATTGTTTTAGAATTGTGGTTCAACAGAATAATTTAAAAAAACAAACTAATGATCCTGGCCTGGACAAAAATGATGGACTTAATATTTTGTTGCACAACCTTTTGAGGCAATCACTGCCATCAGGTGATTTCTGTAACTCTCAATGAGACTTCTGCACCTGTCGACAGGTATTTTGGCCCACTCCTCATGCGCAAACTGCTCCAGCTGTCTCAGGTTTGAAGGGCTCATAGAAGGCCACTTCAGAATAGTCCAATGTTTTGTTCTCAGCCATTCTTGGGTGTTTTTAGCTGTGTGTTTTGGGTCATTATCCTGTTGAAGGACCTATGACCTGCAACTGAGACCAAGCTTTCTGACACTGGGCAGCACATTTCGCTCCAGAATGCCTTGATAGTCTTGAGATTTCATTGTACCCTGCACAGATTCAAGACACCCTGTGCCAGATGCAGCAAAGCAGCCCCAGAACATTACTGAGCCTCCTCCATGTTTCACAGTTGGTACAGTGTTCTTTTCTTTGTATGCTTTATTTTTCTATCTTTGAACAAAGAGCTGATGTGACTTGTCAAAAAGCTCCAGTTTTGTCTCTTCTGTCCAAAGGACATTCTCCCAGAAGCTTTGTGGCTTGTCAATATGCATTTTGGCAAATTCCAGTCTTGCTTGTTTATGATTTGCTTTCAACAGTGGTGTCCTCCTCGGTCGTCTCCCATTCAGTCCACTTTGGCTCAAACAGCGACGTATGGTGCAATCTGACACTGATGTACCTTGACCTTGGAGTTCACCTCTAATCTCTTTGGAAGTTGTTCTGGGCTCTTTGGTTACCATTCGTATTATCCGTCTCTTCAATTTGTCATCAATTTTCCTCTTGCGGCCATGTCCAGGGAGGTTAGCTACAGTCCCGTGGACCTGAAACCTCTGAATAACATGTGCAACTGTAGTCACAGGAACATCAAGCTGCTTGGAGATGGTCTTATAGCCTTTACCTTTAACATGCTTGTCTATAATTTTCTTTCTAATCTCCTGCGACAACTCTCTCCTTGGCTTTCTGTGGTCCATGTTCAGTGTGGTACACACCATGATACCAAACAGCACAGTGACTACTTTTCACCCTTTAAATAGGCAGACTGACTGATTACAAGTTTGAAGACACCTGTGATGCTAATTAAAGGACACACCTTAGTTTAACATGTCCCTATGGTCAAATTATTTTCAATCTTCTCTAGGGGTACCATCATTTTTGTCCAGGCCAGTTTCATTAGTTTGTTTTTTAAAATTATTCTGTTGAACCACAATCCTAAAGCAATGTCTGATTTTCATTAGTTAATTTTCAGTAAATTTTTATTTATTATTACTTTGTCAGTTTCAAGTTATTTCAGTGACCACTGTGGGTTTTTCTTTCTTTAACAGAAGGATACCAACAATTTTGTCCACGTGTGTATGTGGCAACCTCACCACATTTCACTATTAATGTGTGCTTGTTGTCATGTAATATGTAACACTGGTGTCTCCTTTATAGATCACTCAAGGTCAAGACATTGCTGGGATTCAGAGTCAATCATCACTGAGGACAGTGTCGAGTTAACTACATGAAGCCCTACTGTGTGTGTGTTACATACAGCAGTGATGTAATGCACCTCAAGCTATTTTTGCGGCCACAGGAATGAATCATTTACTGTTACATGTGCTTATGATTGCAGATTAACAAGCAGGTCACAGTGACAAATGACACAACAGAGGATTTGGTCATTAAGTTTACATTCCTCTGTGTCAAGGCAGTGAAACTTTATGGCATCAGGTTACAGTGAACTCTGAATGAGTGATGAACCAACATTTCACAGAACATCATGTGAGTTATGTCAGACAATCTCATAAAGCTGACGGGTCTTTGTGGGAATCCCGTGTATAATCATAAATGTTACAAGATGTTTAACTGCACAATAAAGATATTCTGCAGATCTCTGGCGAGTTCAAACTGAATTATGTCATTAGCATTTAATGTAATATCTTAATCACCTGAGAAATGTCCTGATCTTAATGTAAAATAAATCACTGAGGAGTGATACCAGATTTTTTAAAAGATGGCTCCCCTTTAATCACATGTGCTGTCACAAAGGCAGTCTGTTTGGTCTTTCCTGTGGTATCAAAAATATTTTAGGGGGAATACAGGAACAGCGCAGATTCATTTAACATCTGCTTCATATACGAGGTCAGCACTGAGACACTCAGGAAGGAGCTTCTACCCTCAGGCTTCAAAGATCCTAAATAAAGACTGTGCTAATGTTTTGGCTGATCAGTGTATATGTATGTATTGTCACTTGCATTGTTCCTCAGGGTTTAATCCTGGGACCCCTTCTCTTTTCCACCAAACACTTTCGATATGGTACCACTGAAACCAAAAGTAACCTTTAAGACAGGGTTCCTAGACCCTAGTGTTTCCGTCACAAACAGTACTCTTAAATGTGGGTGGGTTGTTGTCACTCACTGCTTCATCCATCACTCACTGTATTTCGTCCTTCAGTCCATCAGTCTACACTTCATTTATCGTCCACTGAACAAGGTTGCACGCCGACATTTTCAGAACAAAATAAACAGGCTGCAGTGAGAGTCTTTCACCATGGGATATTTAAAAATAGTGGGTTTGTGCATTTAGTCCTTAAGCTCAAGTTTAGTTTAGTGTGGCTCACAGGAACGATGCTCTGCAATGCTTTTTTGTTCTCCGAGTTAGAATATATGCTGTTCACATAACCTGGTCGAAATTAGTAAAAGCGTAGGTCATCCAAGAGAGACAATACAAACTAATGGAGTGGTCAAAGGTGTCACATTGAAATTTAAGGTGTGCTGATGGATTCACATCGTCACCTCATACATTGAGCAACATGACAAGTAAACATTCCACCTTAAAAATTGGAGACAGTCGGCCCAGTGAATTTTTTTTCTCAGACCACAGCTGCTACAAGAGACAGCAAAACATCCTTTCACTTTATAATTACAGTTCACTAATATATGTAACTCTCCATGTTATGAACAGCAGTTACATAAACCTCAGCCCTGAGCAGTGTCTGTCTGCTATCGACCAATCAACGGACTGCAGTGTTCACAGCTCCACCTTTTAGTACCAGATCTGTGTGCTAGGTACCCCAACAGAGAGGGGACCAAAAATGGGGATGGTACTAAACGGTTCCATCTGTACCATGCACAACTTTTCACAGTGGAAATGGAAAAAAAAAGTGTACCAAACTCAACTGTACTGTACTGTACTGTTCAGTGAAAATTGGGCTATACTCTATGTAATGAGTAGGCAAAGCAGAATCTCTATGGACAATGTATAAGTTTATTTAAAAACAAATAAAAATTAACAACACTCAATGGCTGGTTGAAATTCTGGTATTGTATACATGAAAATACAATCAAATCATAAAAAGTGCATTTCCATGACTTCTTTACGAATTTCTCAAAGCGAAAAGATAGCGTACTTGCTAAGCACTATAGGAAGAGAACCTTTCTACCACAACAAGTACAACAGCAAGCAGAAAGGCATGCTGAGTAAATGTGAACACACAGGAACAGCATTTTGTGTCCTGTTATTGATGCCCAGAAGATGGGCATAAAAACTGTACAAAATTCAGACATTGATGTTTAACAAAGAACATTGTATTTACAGTACATCAGTGTTTTGTTGGCAGGCTTTGGCAAAATTATGTACAAATTATTTTGTTTCTAATGGCAAAGGTTAATTCTGTAAGTCATACAAAACTGGTTATGTAAGGCTGTTTATAGACCTTTTCAAAGTCTTCAGATTGTGACAGTAATATTGGAGATTTAAATAAATGAAACTGATTAATTCAGTCAGCGCTGTTATGTTTTACATATGGTTGCTCAAGATTATAGTCAAAAAACCTTTAACTAAATAACCGTAAAGTAAAAGATGTGTTTCACAAACTGTCCAAAACAGCACAATATTCATGTAACACTAACATGCCTTGCCAAACTGACCAACTTTAAGTGGTTCGGAGTCCTTTTATAGTCTTTTGTGCGACTACATTTCAAGTCTTTTACTTTGGCATGTCTTTTTTTTAAGGTCATTAAGCACCTTTACATTTCCATGTCTTCCTCTCCAGAGCTGGGGGCCACAGGAAAGCTGTACGGAGAAGAGTGTGTGTCTGAGGGTGGACTGGAGGGGCTGTGGGGGGTGGGAGATGGACATGGAGTCGGGGGTTGCCGTGGTACTGTCTGTTGTTTACGCTGTTTCTGTAATGAGCCCTTTCGCTTCCGACAGAAGGGATCATCTGGTGGCCGCCACAACACCAACTCCATGCAGGAATGGCTCCTAAAGGGGTGAAGAAGAAGTAGGTGAGACCAAAATAAACACAGAGGAAAGAAATTGTTGACAGCTTCTCAAAGAGGAAGATTCATAAGACACTAAATGTTCAAATAACAGAATCAGGAGAACATACACAGACTGGGCTACTGTGTGTGGTAGGATGTCGCTGATGCCGCGCTGCAGACCCTCCTTCAAACTGTCTGAGATCACCAACACTGGCCGTCTCTGTGCAGGCTCTACATCCAGATCTTCATCCTCATCGTCATCCTCCAGCGTTATTCTGTGACACATAAAAGTTGCAGTACTTACTTGAGGCAATAGAAGGTAAAGTATATGTTGTTACCACCTTGTCATGTGATACAACCCCTAAAGCCGTCACCACCACTGAACGGCGAAACAAACCCGTTGTGGCTAAATGTTGAGAGCTGCAGTACCAGAAGGGAAACCAGCAAATATCTCAGCTATGTAAAGGTGGATGCAACTGAAAATACCGGATAGTCTGTGGACTGTATTTGAAAACTGGCAGAAACAAAGCTGCCTGACATATACTGTATATGTTTATAAAGGTGTGGTTGACATGAACAAATTAATTACAAGATAATTATCAAAGCAAGACAGCATTCACTTGATACTGGTTATTAATAATAGTTGTAATAGTACAATACAATACAATAGTAATAATAGTTATATATACTATGCAGGACTGTCGGTTACTGTTTGTGAACATGCCAGTCAGTGAAAGTAAAAGCCAATGCCAGGTTCACTCATTTGGCATCCCGCCTCCCTATATTTGCAATTTTTCCTCAAGCTGTGTCTCCTGGATGACTGCCACTTACAGTTGGGCACCTGGTTGCTACCTTTTTTTAATAAAGCCCCGACCTAACCCATAAACGTTACGAACGCAGAAAATAAGAAAATACATGTAGAGGGCAGAGTCTCTGCAGAAAAATACACCGCCACACATCTGGTGGAGAGAATACTCCTGCATGAGTCTATATATTGTTTTTTAGGACAATCCTGCACAGTATATCTTTTAAGTGTTCAAAATCATCAATCAAGTACTTCTTTAAAACAAAAACCTAATACCGTGAGCCGTGACCCATGATATCTTGATACAGAACAGGCCAGACAAAAAATGATACTATTGAATTATGGCACAGGTATACAGCTCACACTAAACAAACCTTTACAGCAAATAAGAGCCTGTTCGCCTGGTTCTATTTTAAACAGGATTAGTCTGTTTAATCAAAGTCACTTTGGGGTATACTCTGATATGTAATAGATTGTGACCTTTCCAGAGTGTACCCCTCCTCTCACTACATGCATGTTGGAATAAACTCAAGCCCCCCGTGACCCTGAACAGAATAAAAAGAATGTACTGCTTCTCTTTCACTTACAATTGACTGTGACAATGTACACCTGAATTAATTAGTGCATTCAACAGCACAACAGCATTTAACCATATAAGCAGTGTACCCTCTGTCAGCACAAGATGTCCAAGGATAGATAGATAGATATTTTTGGTTATAAGTTGTGAGTTTGAAGTCTAATTCTAACATGACAGTAGTCAACAGTTTTTGTAACTTTTTTCCCACACCCTGCAAGTTGCATACCTGTCTTCGATCTCCTGCAGTTTCCTCTGAGCTGCCTCTATCTCCATGCAGGAGCTCTCTGTCTCGGGTCGGGATGCAGCAGTGGAGGGCTGCGGCAAAGTCAAAGGCTGAGGCGCTGTGCAGGGCTGTGGAAGTGCAGGGCTGGCATGCTGGGCAGACAGGGGCGGGCAGCTGTTCGCTGTCAGCCAGTCACGATGAGTGCTTGTGTTTGAGGTCTCTAAAATGTCCTCCTCTGCCTCTAACATTAACCTCCTCCTCTTAGCACTGCATCCCCTGGGGAAACAGATTTGTCTCAACACTAATATGTGACTATTCCCAGCATTGCCAAATGTTAAGTGAAACTCTGAGTGTGTCTCTTTCACTTACTCATCATCAACTCTCCTCCTGTGCTTCCTGAGGCATCGTGTCTCCCAGCTGCTGTCGGACAGAGAGACAGATGTGTCACACCAGAAGATAAGACAATGTCAGGTTAGGATTGAAAAGCCATCTCAAGTGCATTTATGACAAATGTGTGGAGGGGATTTACACCCTCTAAATAATCAGCTACATACCTGTTGGAGAGAGTTGCTCTCTGCAGATCTCCAGACGTACTTGGAGAGCCGAGGTTAAACTCAGGAAGGCTTGTGGGGCCTGAAAATGAGTACATGTCTGGCAGAAACCCCACTTCACTGCTAGTGGGAGCGGGGTGGTGCATGGTGGTCCAGTCGGTGAGATGATTTGAAGGGACAAGAAGGTAACTACAGAGAGATCTGATGTGGGAAATGAGCATTGATATCAATCAGACGAGCTGATAAGATGATTCTCTATAAACCAACATGACGCACAAGTTTACACAAGGACAGCTGGCTGACTGTCTAAGCTAGCTACAACGCCACTGTTACACTAAACCTTAATATGACATGGCTGATAAAACTACCTATTATTATGACATATTAACGTTATAACTCTGATGAACAACTTTGAATAAGTAACCCAGACACATAACGTTAACAGCGTCAGGGACAGACCTGTGCAGCTGCCCTGCCCCTTCGTGTTTTTGTTGTTGTTTGACGTTAGCTCGTCTCCGTCAGGTCACATCGTTTCCCGTTGAAATAATCCCGTTAGCACGAAGCAACAGGCTTTACACGCTCAAGTCATGCTAACTTAATGTCGATACAACCTGTGGACACACACAGCTCCCACGTTAAAGGGCTCTGTGGCGTGAACTGCTTGAATGGTGGGCTGGCTTAGCTTAGTTACTCTGAAAAAGTGAGTCGCGCCAGAAGAGTCGTCAGGATTCTAGAAAGTGCGTATGTTACATTGGGGGAATTGTGGGAGTTGTAGTTTTGTAAACCGCAATTGTAGTATTTGTAAACCGACTCACGTTTGCGTTGAACACTTGGCGAGAAACAGGAACAAAGTTAACGAAGGGGCGTTTTTATTGAAGCACCGACACCACGTTAACTAGCTTAAATTAAAATGTCAGTTTCCGACCCTCAGTCCAACGTCAGTTTGTGTAAAGCAAGATGGACACCCGAGTCGTCTTTGTACGTTCGTTTTTGCCAAAGAGTATATACGTTGACAAGATGGTTCCCTCCAACCCCCTGTTTACAGTCACCGGACCTGGCTCGTGTGGTTTAAAGGGGCCGTCTTGCTTTTCTCATGGCAGTGTCATCTCAAATAACGAGTCATGTGACAGTGAAATACTAGAAGCTGTTGTCTCTGCCTCTGTCCTCACTCAGCTGTTAATCTCCACACTGGAGTCACCCTCTCTTTGAGGAGGTAAGACAATGCGCTTACTGCAAAAATGTTACAGGCTTACAAGCTATTAACCAAACAGCTGCCATAATAGCTTATTATAAACACGACATTATATTATTTACTAACCTAACATCGCTGTGTTGTCTGTTATGCATCTTACGTTAATCCAAAGGTATACTGCAATCATATTATTTTATTCTTAGATATCTGTATACCTGCCTTCCTCAAATACGCAAATACTTTTACACTAATAGTTTTTTATCTTACAATTTTACAGTAGGCCTTCTTTCGTTTCAGGCGAATATATTGATTTATTTCCACTGATTGTGTTAGCTAACAGGCTGCCCAGAATGCTGTCTTTGGTCATAGTCACAGGCCTCCTGGCTTTTGTCTCTGGTAAACCATGTGGTAAGTTTTTTTTCTTTTTGTAATCCATTTATCACCAATCATTAAAAAACTCGGACTACTCTTAGTTAATTTGAACTCTAGGAATAACCCAGTTTACAAAAACACTGAGTCACTGGTCTGGACATTCACTTATTTTGCAATTACCCACTTCATGAATCTGAATGGCCTTCATCTTGCTTATTGACAAAAGTTGTGTAATTGGCAAATCACAGAAAATGTCGACACCTTTTTGATTCAGGACAGACATTGAGATATTTGGATCTTGAACAGCAATGACTCTTCTTTTAGCAAAGACAGACGTCTCCTCAGTCTTTGTTTCCTCTTGTTGTGACTGCTGATGCTACAGTTTTGATGTCGCAATGCTCTGAAAGTTCAAGTTGATGTCAGCAAGAGAATGTTACTGAAATATTTTTACGTCTGTGATCAAAATTTCTGAAAAACATTTTTTTTTCTTTTAATATTTGAATCCAGATACTGAAGGATCCAACAGAGAGCTGCACCTAACACTCAATAAGAATCTCCTCCGCTCTCTGGAGACACAGGAAGGACTCCCCAATCCCAGTGTCCACTTGGCTTTACGGCTTTCTGATAACCACAACCTCGCCAAGGAGAATGAACACCTGAATAAACTGAAAAATGATTTGCACAATGACCTTCAGAGGTATTTCACTGTCTGACACAAAAAGATGTCTCGCTATTTCAGATCATTATGTCCATTAATCTGATCTTCTCCCCTGGTGTTCCTTAGCTCTCTCTCTAACAGCCAGTCTGTGGTCGGCCTCTTGGCGCTGTACACTCTGGCTTTGAAGTCCTCCTGCCATGACCTCAACACAGTCACCTTCACTGTCAGTGAGAAGAGCGAGAAGCTGCTGACACACCTGAAGAATCAGATGGAGCAAGAAAAAGAGCACATTGCCTGTAAGTTTTCCTTTGACCTTTTTGGAGGCCAACGGTTGTCATAAAAAGTGTTCACCATCCTGTTTTACATCCTGTTACAAAATGAGTTCAAAGTTTGTCTAGTGAGGATATTTCTTTGGAAAAGAAATCCAAGAAAATGTATTTGAAAGTGTAAAATTACAACAAACAGCTAATTTCAATGCATGTTATTTTCTTTATGACTTAAACATTTTATTTCAGTTTTGAAATTAGTCATAAGAGCAACTATTAACTAATTCCATTGAAACTGAAATAAGAAGAACTTAGAATACATTTCAATCTCTTGAACATCACTGTCAAGTCATGTTTGACCATAATTTGGTTTCTTTTATTTCTCCTCTCCTTTGCACAGTCAGCCACCGCCCTTTGACCAACTATTACCAGTACTCTCTGGGTGTGCTTGCTCTTTGCGCGAGTGGCATCAGGGTCAACAACCATGTCAGCAACAAGCTCATCAAGGCGGTAGAAAATGAGCACTTCAAACATGGAGACTCCGAGAGTACTGGTGAGTTTAACCTGCCTAAATGTTTTCTTATTCTATGATTAAATAGAAGATGTGCAGGCAAACCTAATGGTAAAAATGATCAATGAATTGCCCTATGATAGTTTACACAACACTCATACTGTGGACTAAGATATAGGACTGCAAACTGTCTATGGTGGAGTGCGACAGTGTGAAAGATAAAACCTGTGCTGTGTGATGTTGCATTCCATTTAGAGACATATTTTAAACACATTAGCTACCTGAGATAAATTTTACTAGTGGGTCATCTCCAGAGGTGTGGACTCGAGTCAAATGACTTGGCCCTGAGTCACAAATTAAATTACTTAAGCCACGCCTTGACAAAATCAAAAGACTTGCAACTCGACTTGGACTTTGAAAGGAATCCAGTAACCACACTTGGTAACAGCTCTTCAGATTTTCTTATACTTAAAATTAATCTCTCCCTCTGTATGTTAAATGACACATTTCATCTTCATTCTCTCTTTAGACACCTACGCCATGGCTGGAATGGCGCTCCAGTGTGTAAAGGACTCTGGTTCTCATGTGCAGAATGCTGCTGAGCTCGACACAGCTCTCAGCAAGATTAAGGAGAAGCTCTTGGCCGCTCGACGGAACGACGGTCATATAGGCAATGAGTTCAGCACAGGCCTCGCAGTGCAAGTAAGGATCCTTTTCCTTATTTTTTGTCCAGCTCCCTTTATCTCTTTCACTGCATGAAACAAAATTTTCTCAGTTTAAATGTTCTCATTTGTTGTGTTCCAGGCCTTATTGGCAATGGGCACCCATATTGCAGACTGTGCTGCCTCAATGGAGGCCATGAGGACAGGTGCCAGAGGCAACACGTACCACAACCCCATGGCTGTATCTCAGATCCTGCCAGCTCTGCAGAAGAAATCCTACCTGTCAGTTAAAAGCAAGGAGTGCCGCAATGAGGATGGTACGTGCAGCGTTATGTCTGCCCCCTGTGGTCACCGTTGTTTCTGGTTGTGTTTTCACAGTGTGTGTGTTCTTACAGACACTCTGGTGCTGGAGCCCGTAGATCCTGTGGTGGTTTTACCAAGCAAGACCGAAGTGGCTGTGATGGTGGAGGTGGTGACGGCCAGTGGAGCAGCTGCTCTGTACTCTGTGAAGGTGCCAAAGGGCAGCTCTCTGCTGCAGGCCCTTGAACTGCTCAGTGGAAAAGATGTTGGCTTCACGTGAGTTCATATAATGTGTCTGTGTGTATTTCTTTTCATAGCTCCTTTGAAATCTTGTGTGATTGTCAATATTAAGTAATATTTGGTTTGCAGGTTTGAGAAAGAGTCCAGCCTGTGGGGGCCTTTCTTAAGTATGGTGAACGGAGAGCAGGCCAGACAGAGCGATCGCAGATACTGGCACCTCTCCTCTGATGGCACTGCACTCACTGAGGGTGAGGACTCACATACACATATAGTGATTGTCTCATTAATAGAGCATTCTCTTCTTCTTTTCTGCTGCTACAATTTCACTTTGGTTAAAATTGCTAATGCTAATGCTGGTGCATTTACAGCAATGTGTAAATGTTGTTGTTGATTAATGTGTATTGTCCCTGCACAAATAAATCAATTTAAAAAAAACAAATATAAAATAAATAAACAAAGTTTTGCTTTTTCCCTCAGGTATCAATGATTACAAGATTGAGGTGGCTCAGAAGATCATCATCCAAAACTCAAGCTACTGAGGGTCACTGCAGATGCAACAGTGATTGATGACGATCAAAAGCAGTCGGGTCTCGACATTTCTCTATCCTTTGCTGTTTTAGCACTGATCATACTTAAATCATCTGATGCCATCAAGTAGGCTTGAAGCTTGAATAAAAGTGTAATTTAGAACTAAATGAACAGACTTTGTCTGTCTTCAGAATGTAAATGATAAAGATTTTTTATGATGGTTTGTTAAATGATTGTGAAATGTTTATTAAAATGTCTTAGAAAGCATGGTTGTGTTTTTTTAAACAAATAAAAGTTTGGATGGCTTTTTAAATGAATAATTTCTGTGGGTTTGTGTTTTTATTCAAAAAAAATATGAATAATAAGCTAATGACAATCAATTAAATTGTTAAATCACATGAGATTTCTTTACAAACTAACACAGCTAATGAAAAAATTTTAATTTTGGTGTAACTGTATTTTTATTGCACGTGTTAAGCACGTTTATAATGGATTATGAAAGTTAATTGTTGTCACACATGCAGTAATGTCAGAAAAATCTACTGAGATCCAAACACATGAAGTACTTAATCACTTGTTTGGTGTTAAAATAAGTTATTTCTTTCAGCTGAAATTTTCATGGAGCTTCTTACAGTTTTAAAAGTTCTTTAAGTGGCATGAGTGAATGAAATATAACACTGGATGTCTTAAAAATCACCCTTTTTTGACACAAGTAACTGTCCCACTTTAACACTTTTGTTCAAACACAGTAGGGTATTACATTTTTGATAAAAAATGTCTTGCTGATGTTGATGGTGCCAACAGAAATACTTCTTATTCCCCAACAAACAAGTTTAAATGTCACTCTGATGCCACATTAAAGTGTATTTTTGTTTGTTTGTGAAAATCAGTGAAAAGTGAACTCTGCAACAGCTAAGTTTAGATCAAACTGATACAGACACCACAATGTGTGTGCTATTATTAGGTACTTTAAATGTCATTAGATAACAAGAAAATGTTGGGACTTATGAATACGATGATAAATAACAAAGAGACGAATCAGTGACAAGATTAAACATGCATTGTCCACAGATACATGCTCGATAAATAAACAGCTAAAACTGTACTGCTTAAAATTTCACATATATATTTTTGTAAAAACAATTTGGAAAAAAGACATTTTATAGGTCATACACCAAAAAAATAACCCACTGGTTCAACTTAAAAAAATAGTTCCAACTTTGGCATTATTGAGTCAGTCCTATGAGTCTTTTATAATCTGACCAACTCCATTAGTTTAATACAACCAACATGACTTGCTTTAACCTCAAAAAAACTTGAACTTGAATCAACTTAATATTTATCCAAAAGTTGTGGTGATATTTAGTGATCATGTGGTCAAATTCATTTAAGATATTCTAACTTATTTACTTTGATTCCATCCTACTCAAAAATATCAAAAATGTTTTTGATTTTGACCAAATTCTTAAAATAAGTTGTTGAGTGACTTAAACACATTAATGTAACAAATGTAGTTCTTTCTGCTGAAAAACGTCTTCATTTTAACTGACTAAATAAATATCTAATGACGTTTTGCATAAGCAGAAATAAAGCAACTCACCTCCTCCATGATGGACCTCATCCACCTGTAGGTTAACCTGAGGGCAGAACTGAAGTACTTCCTGATTATGACCAAACTGGGGTCGTCACCATTTCAAACCATGCTGTACAAACACACAGCGGTCCTTATGTCTGTTCGGTAAACATATTAAATCGAAGCAAACGTGAATTTTGTCACTTGCCACCAATTTTCTCCTCAAACATGTGATTTGTCAAGACTTTTATTGTGAAAGTACGCTACACGACACCGGAAGTGATTTAAGTTGCTACTGTTTGTAGTATTTAGACACAATTTCTTATGAACTTTACTTAATATTTTTACTTATCAGCACTTAATATGCGAAACTAAAGTCCGGACGCCACGGGAACATTTTAGCCGATATATCGGTGTTTATAAATGTAGCATAAGTAGCACTTTTAGCTACAAGTCGATCAGTCATACCGAAAGTTCACGTTAGCATAACGTTACCTCATGGAGAGGAGGAGCTAGCGACCATGAGATTAGCTCAGCGGTAATGAGAAGTCTTACTAACACCAATATGAGCTAACACCAAGTGATATGTAGATTAATGTGATTATATCTTTGTAGTTGTATTTATGCCTGTCACAATGTCTGCCCTGTATCGATGCGCTCTGTTCAACCGTGTTTCCAAGCTGAAAACAGGTGTGACACAGGTCAAGAGATTTGGGTATAACGTGAATGCGCCCCCTCCACAGTGGACGACACCTGACAGTCTCCTGAGAGTTGGAAACACAGCCATAACACAAACAACTAACCTACGTACTATGGCTAACAAGTCACGGAGGCTCAGTTTTTCTTGTTCAAGGTGTCTGTCGACTTCAACTGAGAATGGAGCAGCTCGAGTGAAGAGGGTTTCTATCGAGGGCAACATTGGTGAGACCAGTGTATTTACAGTGTTTCACAATAAGAGTTTTTGTGCCAAATTGACTGTTAATAACATGTGATCTGTGTTCTGTGCTCTGACACAACAGCTGTTGGAAAGTCGACCTTTGCAAGACTCTTACAGTCAGCTTGTCCAGACTGGGAGGTGGTGGCAGAACCTGTCAGCAAGTGGCAGAACATTGAAAGTGGGACCTCGAAGGTGTGTGAACATTTCCTGACCTCTACATCTTTTCCTAACAAACATCCAAGGGAGCCAAGCTTGACCACATTTCCGTTTGTGTCTTTGACAGGGGACAGACACGTCCTCTCAGAAGACAGTCAGCAACCTGCTGCAGATGATGTACCAGGACCCTCAGCGCTGGTCGTACACATTTCAGACATATTCCTGCATGAGCCGGCTGAGGACGCAGCTGCAGCCTCCTCCAGCTCGCCTCCTCAGCTCAGAGGGAACACCTGTCCAGGTGTATGAGCGCTCCATCTACAGTGACAGGTGAGTGGGTCAGGACAGGAAAGTGAAAATGAAATCATGTCAGGGGAACTTACGTTGTGAGAAGACTCATAATAGTCCCATATGGTCGAGAAGATGTCTTCTTGACCAAAGTTGTTTCATCCAGAGTGAGCTGTAGACTTTTCCACTACTGATCGTCAAAGGTGTGCCCAAGATAGAATCAGTATAAAACAGATATGTACTGTATTTAGTATTTAACTTATTGAGCAAATGCGTTCTCTTTTATTTTGTGTGCTTATAATTAAATTTGGCTCTCTGTCCTCTCAGATACATTTTCGCCCTGAACATGTTTGAGCTGGGTTGCATCAACTCTACAGAGTGGGCAGTGTACCAGGACTGGCACTCCCTCCTGGTGGACCAGTTTGGACACCAGGTGGAGCTGGAGGGCATCATCTACCTCAGAGCCCCTCCAGAGGTATGAACACAAGAGATTTCATGTTACACTTCATGTTACATTCAAGCGATACAATAAATCTAACAATAACTCATGAGAGAAAAAAAGATGTTTACAGCACAACATATCAGCTTGTAGCTGTTTGTATTTGCATAATTTTACTGTAACATTACATCATTGACCTGTACTCTATTTCATGTTGAAAAAGACACAAAGACATACTTTTGTTATCACTCAGAAATGTATGGAGCGTCTGGAGCGTCGAGGAAGGGCAGAAGAGAAAGGAGTGAAACTGGACTATCTGGATAAGCTGCACGTTCAGCATGAGAAGTGGCTCGTTGAGAAGACCACTGAGTGAGTGCTAATGACAGCATGTCTGTACTGCTTGTTCTCTTCAGACACTCCCTTTTAGCGGTTATCAAGATGATGGACCATTTTTGAGGCATTTTGTAATCAGGTGGCGACAAGCACCGTGTAAAAAATGTATAAGAAAATTACACTTAAAATTGGTATTTATAGCTTTGACAGTCACCATTTAAATGCCTCTCCCTGCAGCTGTTTGTTGCTCTGCTGTGAACAGATGACGGTCAGCAGTGTGTGGTCTGAGGTGGTCGGTGTAATGCAGCTCAACTCTCTCTTTTCAGAATACATTTTGAGAAGCTGAAACGGATACCAGTGTTACAACTCGATGCCAGTGTGGAGTTTCAGAGTGACCCGGAGGTGCAGGAGGAATTTATAACAAAGGTATTTTTATTTATTGCACTTTGACATAATAGCTGCTACACCAGGGGGAACCACATGAGGGCCCCATACTAATGTTTGAGCCCTTATTTCTCATCTTCACACATCCCTTTTCCACCACAGTAGCTCTCTCGAACTGGTTCCATTCAGGTTTCGTGGAACCTTGGTGCTATCTAACGAAGCAGCCTGCATTTCCATCAGTTTTGAGCAAACCCATTGTAATCGAGAATTTGTCATCAACAGAGAGAGTTATAGTAGTAGCAAAATGTCAGATTGCATCGATTACCTGTGAACATTTGTTCTGTTATTACAGATATTTGCTTTCAACCAAAAAACAAGCATGGACCACTGCACACTTTCCTTTTCAACAATTTCTCACGTGACATCTCTGTTGTCGTAGTTTTCATCCTCTCTTTCCAAACTGTAGAATATGACAAGCCCATGCATGTCGTCACAGTTTGCACTTCAGGTTAAGAGTAAAAAAGCTTTTTTTGGCTGGGAACCAGTTTGTCTGGTTTTGAACCAATTTATTTTTGGTCTAGATGCTCTGAATGGTTCAAACTTAGGTGCAGGAATCAGAGCAGAACTCATTTTCCATATTGGTGGAACAGGGATTAACAGTCTTTGATCTAAGGAGCGTCGTTGTAGTGACACATTATTGTTTTCTGATCTGACTTTTGATGTGTTTCATGTTTCTGATCCACTGTGATCCTAAAGTATCTTTTCACACACAGATGAAGAACTTCTTCAATGCTTTGTGAGAAGATTGTCATCAGCTACCGTCAGCAGTGGGGAACAGATGAGTCCAGACAGACCTCAGTCAGTCAACTGTGTTAACTGACCTATAACTACAGATGAGCCTCTCATACACTGAAGAAAATAAAACACAATATAAAATGCTCTCTTTTTAATAAGCTGCAGGACCATACTACATCTGTACATCAATGTGTTACCTCTGAAAAGACTTTTAGATTGTCACTTTTTTTCTTCGACATTTTGTTTGCATGTTTATGTTTTTTAAATTCAGTTGCTAGCTAAAGTTACTTCTTATATTGTCATGTTTATTCACTTCCATCAAAACTAAGTCAGTGCTATCACTCCTGGGACCATCTGGAAACACATTTACTGAGCATCAGAGTTTTTGTGTATGTTACTGCTTTACACATTACTGACAGACAAGAGCAAGCTAATAGGACAACTATAATATTTATTTGTTTATGAATAAAAATGTATTCCTTTTTAATTGGTGTGAGATATACTGTCCTTTTTTTAATCAAAGATTTTCTTAAATTTTGTATTTTTTTTTATTAGTTTCAGTATGTGTGAAATTTCACTGTCACTAAACAGAAAGGTGCTGTACAGCATTTTAAGTGATGTTAATGGATTTTTACATGTCAAGAGGATTAGGCTCCTAAAGTGAGTATAAAAGGCCAGGCAGTTTGACAGGACAATGACCTTGGCTAAATGTTTTCTTTGTCTCCCCCTCCGGTGTGCTCTGATGATCAGAGGGGCCGTTGAGATGCCTGGAGCGCTCAGGGGTCATCAAAGGGCAGCTGTCCACTATAAAGGGGCCTGTCTGGAGCTCCGTCTGTACATAGCATCATTTCAGCCTGAGAGCAGCTGGAGGAAGGAAGGAAGATCTTTGCCTCTCTCATTGCGGTTAAAAGTCAATTTTGAGTTTCAGTAGAAAATGGACGTCCTGACAGTTTTCTGCACATTCTTCCTCTGCTCTTTTGGAGCTGTTTCCTCCACTCAGGGGCACAGATATCTCTCAGGCCTCGAGACTAGTTTCGCATTCAGAAATCTCTCGTTTAATTATCGCAGCAGATACCCGATGTACATGATGCAGCTGTACCGTTCCTTCCGGACTTTTGATTCCTCGACGTCAGTAGCTGTCCTTACAACACCAGGTGACACCCCGTCAGTACGCAGCTCTGACTCCGTCATAAGTCTGACAGCCAGAGGTGAGTAAACTGTTATTTGTCCAATGCTAAAATGCATTAATGGTTATACAGCATGTTATATACAGTATGTGTTAGTTTCTATCCTCCAGCAGCTCTTTGGTTGGTACATTATCTGTGTTATCAGACCCTCCCTCTTTACAACCCAGCAAGTGCCAAAATGCTTATTCAACTTTAAAGGCTTTCTCTGTTTTATGTGAGTGGGTGTGTATATTAGCCCTCAGACGTCCTTGCACAGGGGGGTTCAATACACATCCTGTCCTGTTCACCCTCCCACTCAGTGCTGTGACATTTGTCCAGGGATCTGGTTTGTCCAGAATCCTCCACTCAGCTCTGTGTGTGTGAATCTGACTTTTCATTTACATGTTCTGTCTCATTTTTAGGTTGCTATCAAGTTGGTGAAAGATGGACAGTCACATTTGACATGTCGTCCATCTCTACTTGGGAGTTTATCCAGTTGGCAGAATTTCGGATCAGACTTCCTGCTTTCTCTGCCTCCAGGCGTGCCACTGTGGATTTATATCACTCCGGAAAGCAGAACTGTGACCTGGGCAGCACGTCATGCCAGGATGAGCAGCTTTTCCTGGGGAGCTTTGACACATTAGCCAGCAGCGCAAAGTCCTCCTGGAAGGTTTTTAATGTGACTGCGCTGCTAAAATACTGGCTATACCAGGGAGATGGAGTGTTGAGCCAAGAGGCCTCAGGAGAACCCGAGGCGGACAATGGGAGCGGTGCTGGAGATGGTGGGGGGAAGTCCCTCCTCAAGAATCTGGGATTGACACAAAGAAAAATACACCATCCAACCACAAACCGGGTCATGATGGTCATCTTCTCCAAACACAATGTGCCCCAGGAAGGCCACACAGCACACAGCCTCATTCACACGGTAGAGAACTCCAAATATGTGAAGATGGACAGAGTCAGCAGTGACCGTCAAAGTCGACGCCACAAAAGGAACAGGATGGAGAGGTTAAGGGTGGCTGCAGAAGCTTCACCCACTGCTGCACCAACAACAGAGCCAACCCAGAGGCCGCTGTGTCGGAGAGTAGACATGTGGGTGGACTTTGACCACATCGGCTGGGACGAGTGGATTGTGCACCCTAAACGCTACAATGCTTTTCGCTGTGAGGGGGAGTGTCCTTCACCACTGGATGAGTCCTTCAACCCCACCAACCATGCATACATGCAGGTGAGACTGATTTTCAACCCAGTTCAACTCTTTAGACTTGAACAGTTCTTGTTTCGTTGCTGGTTTATTCACGTAAATTATTCATATATCTTTCAGAGCCTCTTGCAACATCACCATCCAGAGAGAGTGTCATGCCCGTCCTGTGTGCCAACGCGCCTCAGCCCGCTCTCCATGCTGTACTACGAGCAGGACGACTTGGCCCTGCGGCATCACGAGGACATGATCGTTGAAGAGTGTGGATGTCACTGAACGCCAGCATATCACTGCTTTCACTGCTGTCACAAGAGCAGCAACTGACGGAGCATAATCTTGAACTTAATTTCTGCTGCCTCTTTACTGTTGTGTAAAAAATAATGTTCAAATATTAAATTTAAGTTCCTAATCATGGCCTCTTACAACAAATGACGGGATAGGACTGTTGAGTTTGAAGGACAAAATATTTCATCCATACTGGGTGTTACACAATCGTATATATCTTTAGTATCTATTTATACGTTATAATGTATATTTTGTACATAAAATATATAAAAACATATTAAAGCATTTTATTTTGACACGACTGTGATGTTTTATGTTTTTTTTGTTGCTCAACTAATAAATTTGAATTTAGTTTTTCTTAATATTGGGTGCTTGAATTTTCTAATTAAAGTTATGAACTCTAAAAATATATAAACTGGATGCATTTTTTTTTTTAAATTGCACCGTTTGAAATTGACCACAGAATATTTTAAAGAAGGGGACTCATAATTTCAGATGGTTTTCAAAATAAAATCTTTAGTGCTATAGATTTAGTAGTGTTTAAATTTCACATGATGTTTTATGTTTTTTTAAGCTCCACTATTAAATTAGAATTTAGTTGCTCTTTTTTTAATTATTAAAGTTATGAACTCTAAAACTAAATAAACTGGGAAAAACGTTTTTTTAAATTGCAGTTTGAAATTGGCAACAGAATATTTTAAAGAAGGGGACTCATAAATTCAGATGGTTTTCAAAATAAAAGCCTTTGTGCTACAGATTTAGTAGTATTTAAATTTCACAATAAGGTTTTCAGATGCTTAGAAGATTTAAGTCTATGTCCATTATTTTCATCCACGCATACCTTTATGGTTTTAAGAGCTGGGACCATGTCATTGTTTTGCAAGTCACCAGTAAGTCTTAAGTCTTTGTACTTGAGTCTCAAGTAAGGTCCCAAAACCTAAACTTTGAGTTTCAAGCCCTAAACAAGTCATAACTTTGCTAGATGAAATGTCATTTTAACAACAGAGTAATAGTGTATTAAATAATAATTTAAAAAAAACCATGAATGCTTTTTAAAAGCATGGCTGTCAGATTGGTTCAAACAAAGTGGATCTGGGGAATGAAGTGTCACCTTGCTGGAAATTAACAGAGTTAATACTGAATCAGGGAATGAAGGGAGTTTTTTAAAATGACTTTTTAATATTGGGCGTGGGGGAAGGTCTCAAGTATTTTCAAGTCAAAAGGCTGAAGTTCAATTGAGCGCACGAGTCAATGGTATTTTAGTCCATGCTGAGTCTAAAGTCATCAAATTTGTGACTTGAGTCTGACTCAAGTCCACAGCTTTGGTTTTCCTTTGTATTTATTTCCACTAAATCTCTCAGCAGTAGCTGTATCATGTTATACAGAACAAAATCCACTAACAAAAACACTTCTCAAAGGCTCAACCTGCTCGTAGATACTCATCTACATCTTAATCCCATTTGTCCTCTCTGACTTGTGACCAGCTAACATCTTAGTGTATTTGCCTTCCTCACCTCCAATTCACATCTCTGGGCCCATTACAGCACCACACATCATCAGAGGTCATTAGTTTCCTCTCTGGCCAGGCTTCTTTTGTTGATTGTGATCAAACAGGCAGGCCGAGTGGAACTATGCAAGAAGTGTACTGAAGGATGGGTCAGTGGGGAAGAGAAAAGCAGTAGCACTTGTTTATTTTGGGGAGGGGGTGGGGGTGCCAGGAAGAAGAGGTGACAAGGGGAGATTTAGACCCCAAACAAACAGAGAGTGATGTGACGGAATGGAGAGAGTCAACGTCTGGATGCTAAGGCTACTGTGGAGGGAGGACAGGGTGGACTGGAACTGATCAGCTGAAACCTTTCAATCCACACTTCCAACCAGGACACGACCAGACAAGACCAGTTCTCTCTCAACTTTCAGTTTTATGCACCTGTTTTGTCTCACAAGGACCTTGCTGTTAATGATGCCAGAGAGCTAAACAAAGGCTTACTCTACCACAAAAAGCTCACAGTGGTAAAATATCCCATCTATTTCTCATGCTTATGACTTTACAATGACCATAGTCAGTTTGCAATAATGAAGCTGATGTGGAACCTTGACATGTTTGTCCAAAAACACATCTCATGGTAGCAGGAGCTTGATGTCATCACATCTAAATCATGTGTCAGTTGTCACACATCCTGAACACACCTTCCTGTCCAACACAGTATGGTGGTTAGGCAATTGCAATCTTACTTAACTTTCACATTAATGTAATCGATCCTGCCAAAAACCTATATTCCTCAAAACTGTAGTACTTGTCAGCAGTTGTGTTCATGTTATGTCTGCTACACAAGGTTGATTTGGTTGCAGGTGTAATTGAGTGGAACGAAAGTAGTTTCGACATGAAACTTCTCACAACAAGGTCTCTGGATTATCTTGAGTAACCGGGTCATGATTTCTGTAAAGAGATACTATTGTTGAGTTTTTCAGATGTATTTTTTGGCACTTTGAGCACCACAAGCTGAGTGGAGAGTGGAAATGCTGCATGACATGGTCCCATCTAGCTCTTCAGAAGGAGGGAGTTTCTCCCAGCTATGTACAGTTGTATATTGACCTCTCTTTATACAGTCCACTGGCTGAGGTTATCAGTCGCCAGTGAGCTCCTTGAAGAATTCTTCTGATAGGACTTGTGTTGAATCAGGGGAGCACAGGAAGTGCTGAAGGCAGTCAAACAACATGTCAGTCGAGATGTATCATTTCAAAATGTACGTTAGATTTCACTTTCTTTCAAGGAAACCGCTAATAATTTAGTTGAGATCATTAAGTCTTTACTTTTCATTATATCGCAGACATAATTAAGTTTTATGGCATTCTCCTCTTTCAGATGGCACAGTCCAAAAGAAATGTGTATTCAGACAAGTGAACCGATGAGCATATTACCCTGGTTATTATAAAAATACAATTCTGCCAGAACAAGACTCACTGAGACACAAATTCAATGCACACAATCAATCAACACGACAAAATGCGCGTTGGCTTTAATGGTGTTCATTTTAATGCTTTGTCACCGTACAAATCGTGTGAAAATCTGTTTCAAAAATTTCATCAACAAAATTGTTTTACATTCTCCGTATGACACTTCAGGTGAAGAACTCATTTTTAAGAGCATAATTGAAAATCATACAGCATCTTGACCATTTCAAGGCAGTATCTGAAGAGAGGTGTCAGGAAATTTGTGGAAACAAAACACATCAAGTGAGAAACCCTGTTGGAATGGTTATAAATACAGCAAATTTCAATTACTCTTTGTCCCTATTGATCTTCATTTTCATTAATGTATCTCAATTCTTAGGGATGAGGCATTGTTGGTGTTGAGTAATTCTCAGTGACGAGTTTAAACTTGTAGCCACAACAGGAAGGCACACTTTGTCACACACTAATCAGGTTTAAGCCTTGAGGCTGAAAAAGTTTCATTACAGAATTGTTCTGGGCAAAACAAGCAAATGAGATTAAGAAAGACAGACTTAAAAACACTAAGACACTGGAGATACTGAAGGTGAACTTCGGTCTTCGTGGAATGGATGATGGGAAGCAAGAAGGTGCTCCTGAGCCTCTCTTCACAGCATCGTGTTGCTAAGTCTGACATCATAATGCTCATTCCAGGACCACCTAGATGTCCATTTCAAATTGTGATTCTTCACCTTGACAAAAAAGGAGCATATATTTAAGAAACTAAACACCACCAAATGATTTGATAGATTTTACAGTCTGATAAATCTTCAAGAGTTGAATATCATATTTATTTACATATAAGTAATATTTCAGGAAGACTGGAGGATTAACATCACTAGCTGATAAATCATTGTTAAACATCTGGCACTGACCAAAACAAGAGTTCACCACAGTGTGACTGATATCCAGAGAAGCACTGTACAT
The DNA here is from genome assembly GCF_041903045.1 of Epinephelus lanceolatus. Taxonomy (NCBI): domain Eukaryota; kingdom Metazoa; phylum Chordata; class Actinopteri; order Perciformes; family Serranidae; genus Epinephelus; species Epinephelus lanceolatus. Next base: position 24,400,263 of record NC_135742.1, on the reverse strand, counting down.
TAATAATTTTATTGGACAAGTTCCTCAGAGAATCACAGTGTTCTAACTTGAAATGCCTTCAAATATGTTTGTCTGGTCCCTGTCTGATAATAAACTACTCAAATACACATGAACACACACCTAACACACTTAAAATGAATATTTTATTCTGCCTGACCGCAACTTCTTGTGCAAGTACTCTCAGTCAATCCATTCAAGATTAAAATAGCCACAAATATATAAGACATCACATCAGGAAACATATCAGGTTTTAGCTGGGTTCCAGACCTCTAAGATGCTGCTCATGTCTTACATTTTCTTCAGCAATTAAATCAGGTCTGGTGATGTGCTCATTGATGGCTGTTTCCCCACTTGGAGGGAAAAAAATGATCCAGTTAGAGCTTTCGGGATTAAAAATGCAAAGTCGTCTTCTTGTGCCAACAGCAGGAAAAATGGCAAAAGAAAAATTGCAACTCTAAAATATCTCTGTGAAAGCTCTTTGTAATATTTCTGTAATCTGCATCAAAAATGTTATCTGCTCCGTACAAATAATACAGCAGCTTCTGTATCAACTGAAAATTGTGTTGACAGGACGGATACATTGATGGTTACTGATTGGTTGGGGCAAAATTCAACATGATCTCCTCCCTACTCTTCATATTTTACCGCTTGGGTATAAGCCCTATGCATTACTGAAATGACACCACAGGCAGCCTTTTTCAATGTATCCTGAACTCGCGTGAGGAATCGGCAGCTACTTGGTTATGGTTAAGAGAAGATCATGGATGTTGCCAAAAAACACTGGCTTTGAGTGCCACAAACAAGGCCAGAAAGGAAGCAGCGTGTTAAGGATACTGCTAATACGTACGTCTCATATTCTGTCCACCTGGGTCAAAGTCCGATGTTTGTTGGACCCATACACTACACAATCTCTACAATAAAGTGAAATAAAAATGGCACAAATGATCTCTTTATGAGGTGTTCAAACCTCAAACTGGCGTCTGTCATCCATGTAAGTCAGAGAATGACAGCTATGTGAGAACAGATTTATGATCTGATAGTGACATAACTGAGGTGAACATCAGTGCTGTTGTTTTCAGTGGCTACATGAATTTACATCTGAATCCAGGTCTGACATTACCCTGTGATGTTTGTCTGAGGTGTGAACATACCAGTGTTGCTGCTATCCGGTGTAGTGATGTTGTTGTTCAGTAGTTCTCCATTTTGGGCCTTCTCGTCAGTGTGTGGAGGACTGGTCACCCCTGGAATGTTGGGCAGACCTCGCGGAGGAGTCTTGGCCACAGGAGAGCTACGACACCCCAGCAGGAACTTTCGGTCGTAGATGATCCTGGTACCTTTTTGTGTAAAGAAGCAGGAAAGGGGAAGCATGAGCATCAGAAATAGAGCACTGTGTCAGTTCAGACAGAGCAATGAGGTCCCACATTCATTAGTGGCTCAGTCATCCATCATATTCATAAGGGTATGCAGTGTGCACATTTAAACTTGACACTTCTCATCATTACTCTCTGGTATTGAGTTAGCACTTTTTCACTCCCAGTTCCCTCGTCTTGAAGTCAATAGTTTTTCTGAATGGGTTTGGTTAGACGCATGAAATAAGGTATGTGGTTAACACAAGCTAAAGAGAATTTCATGTTTTGTTCTATGACATAAGATACATCAATAAATACCCCACTTGTGAATTCTGAAGCTTTTATGTGTCTTACAAAGACAGTTACTAGTGGTGTTCATTTTTAAACGTTGTCTTGCTGAGTAAAACAATTCAGTATCATAATCTTTTTCCCCAGAGCTTATTTTCTTATTAATATTTAACAAATCAAAAATTTTGCTCGGGTTCGGCCCACTTGACATGTTGCCGTGTTGTGCTATGGCCAATTCAAGCGCTGGAATTTGTTATTTGTGTGTGTGTGTGTGTGTGTGTGTGTGTGAGTGTGTGCGTGTCCATGCACATCAAGACCAAACTCCTCCATGCGCGAAACAGAGAGCAACGGAGAATTGTAAACGCGCGACCATGTCAACACAGAAATAAGATAAATAACATAAGGCTATTTAGTTTGTTTAATAAAAGGACCAAGTATAGACCTGTTCAATAGGAAAGGTAACCTTAAATGACTTCTATTGTGCTAATATAATGGTAGGGGAAACACTGAGTGCGACAACCTGCTGTCTATCATTGGGCCGTATAGCTCTGGGTAACTAGCAACCACTACCACCAGTTTTTCCTCCATTGTTTACCAACTGTAAACTTGTTGGGACCACCACAAAAGGCCCGCCTCTCAAATCATGCCACTGGGCAATGGGGGAAAAAGATGACATAAAGAGAGATGACGTGGGGCACTTTTCTGCTCTGAGTTGAAGTGTCTTCAACTGGAGGAGTTCAGAGCACTCGGGCACTTCTGCCTCAAGCGCAGAAATGCTAGGCGCGTCACAACGCAAATACAAGAGCAAACGCTTCAGCCTCATTAAAAACAATTACAAAAAGCCACCACTCGCTGCTAAAACCCTTTCTTTGTGTTTGGGGCCTCAGGGGCCGTGCACATGCCACGTCTTTAACTGCCTGGAAAACACGAGGTTGGGCACTGGGTGCTTCTTTTGTGGCTTTTCTGAGCCAGCTTTCAAGAGTGTGGCGGTTGGTTGTGTCTGAGGTTGCTAAGGAACCTTAACAAGTACTGTATCATAGCCTATTTACCTGAAATCCTGAGTGCAGAACTGATGTTCTTCCAGGCACTGTTTGTGTGTAGGCCTGTTGTCCGTGGGACAGATGTAAAGCTCTGGCGGCCCTGCACCAAAATGATCAACGTTTCCATATTAACCACAGACTGATATTTACGGGAGAAGGGAAAGATATCTGCCAGCTGTGATTGGTTGTTCCTCATCACTTGACATGCGCCGCTCTGGCGTTGCTCTGACGTTTGAGGGCGCCTGCCATGCATCCTCATTGGAAACAATGAATTTGAGTGCCCAAAAAACGCAGCATGTGTATGGCCCCTTATACTAGAGAGAAGGCAGACATCTCTACAGCAGACATCTCCAACACTAAGCAACTCACACCAAAACAATCTACACTGACAAACAGCACTACAGGTAAGAGGAAAAATATGTATTTTTTATTTGGGGGTGTACCGACCCTTTAAAACGTCCCCAACACAGCTCGCAGTGAGAGCACAAATCACAACTGTAGATGAGGTATGCTTGAGGTATGGCCACCACAGCGCCATTAGCAGCAGAACACAGTTAGGTGTCGCTAGTGTTCACAGATCAGCTGATTAAACCCACAAACAACACAGAAAACACGTCTCATGTAATGGACGGCAGTGATATGAGTTTATAGCACCCACATGCCTGAGATCATAATGACTTTACTGCCTCATCCTCCCTCTGTGTCCTCCTTTGTGTGCAACCATACATAGCTAGCTAGCGTTAGCAGTTAGCTTGAGCTAGCAGCTGGTTGTGCACGGTAGCATATGACAGCAGCCGACCTCATGGAGCTAGCCTGAGCGCTTCCTGCACACACTGACAGTACAGCTATGTGGTGATAAAGGTGTAAATCATGTGGTGGCTCACAGCATGTCTGCTCGGCACATACAAGTTAACAGGATGGATAAAACCAGTGCGTACCGCCCGGGGTGGTGCTGAACAGGGTTCCTCCGGGAGTAGTGGAGTAGTCCTGGGGCATGTGCGCCGCGTCGTTGATGGTCACCTTCCTGGTCGACGGGATGGCCTTGGCAGTGGTCTTCTGGCACTCAGTTGACATCTTGTCTCAAATGTAATAAACTAACAGTAGCTAACTAAATGACATGAAACAGGCAGAAAGTCTTGGTGTTACAAAACAAAGCCACGCCGCGCCTGTTTGGCTCAACAGAATGGCTACTTTCTGATCAATCAAAAATAAATACCTCTTTGTCATAAGTGCAAATGATGAAAGGTAGTATCTAAAGTCGTCACATTACAACACGCAGTCTCACACACAAGGTGTCCAGGTTCTTTAGTTAAAAAGGACCTGAGCACACGTTCCTGTGCTTTCACTCACCCTCTACATGCACACAAAACAACAGACAGACAGACAGACAGACAGACAGAGAGCAGACAGGCTGCAGGGGAAAATACTGGTGGACAACATGAAGTTATTGCGCCCTCTACTGGAACATAATGCAGGTGCAATGCCTGTGCAAAGTTTGACTCTTACACTGTGGTCCTGTGGATCCATGTCATCTCATAAACTATGATCTGGAAGGTCATAAATTATCTTAAAGGCACAATTTAACTTCTTATGATCTCCCTAGAAGAACTACCACCACTTTAATTACAGCCTTAACCTGTGGCAAACACAATAGCTGCTGGCTTTGCAGAGCTGCATTTATTCAATGGGTTCAGAAAATGAAAATATTACTCATCTAACTATATTTTGGCTGGCACATTCATTGGTTTGCTTCTGCAGAGTTTCAAAAAGTAACTCTTCTTGAGACTATTATGTTAACATTTGGTGCTTTGTTGAAAATCTAATCAGTTGTCATCATATTAATTTAAAACAAATCTCACTGGACCTTACGCTTTTTTTTGTTGGGCTTATATCCAGAGAAACAGCAACTATCAAAACAGAAATCTGTTTTACCAGCAGATGATGTAATGTCTGTGAAGGTTATGTGTATTTGTGGCGTTCACTTGGGTGATGCCTTGGCGTGCAACCATGTTTTGTGTAGTTCATGCAGTTACACATAATTCCATGAGCCTAGGTTATGGGCTCTGTTGGTTTGCTTTATGATCTACTGATGTGATGACATTGTAAATGTGAGATAACTACTGCTGTCTCTTGTTTGGGTGTTATTTGGGTGTTTTTGCATTTTGTGTGGACCTGATGGGGATCCTAAATAAAGAGTAAAGAAACATGACTATAGTAAAAATGAACAAGCATCTATAGACCTCATCTTGCTTTGCACCAAAAGATGTATTGCACTTTTATGGAAAAACATTCACAGACCAAGCAGTACTCAGTAGATAAGACAGATGTTATCAAGCCTTTACTTAGAGCGGATAACTTACATATTAAAAGCTCAACATTTATATCTATTACATGTAAAACAAAAGCGCAACTGTGTATTTTTCAATATGCTGAAAAAAGAAGATATCCTTTGGGATGGCAGATTATGTTCTCCTCCCTTGTCTATAAGAAACTCATTTAAAACACTGGAAAAAAGCAGAAGCTCCTACTTTACAGATCTGGAAAGATTTGATGAGATATTATTTGTCTAAAGAAAAGACATTGTCTGAGGGTTACAACAAAATAAAGCACTGCAATGAGGTTTGGGAACACATATATATTGCTTTATAAGATTTAAACCAAAATGGTGGATGGCAGGAAAGAGAAGGGGGGACTCTGGTGGAGATCAAGGGCAGGTGTGTGTTAATGTGTGTGTGTGCATGTGCGTGTGTGTTTGAAGGGGCAAGGGGAATTGGAATGAGAGGTATGTGATTGGTGTTTAGGATGTAGGAATGAATGTCTTGTGGATATAAATGAATGGATGGAGTGGTGTTTTATGTTGCTTGACACCATTCCAGGATAGGACATGTTATGGAATACATATTATGTGTTTAAAGGTATATTATTTTTGTTGTTCAAAGATTGTAAGTAAAACCTCATGGTGTACAGCAACTTCTGTGGACAATGCAGGTTTATTTTTCTTTTAATACATGTCACATTTTGCATTTATTGCAATTTATATATCCCATTTTGTATAGATTATTCATACAAGAGGAGTATTCTTGTTTTGAGTTTTTTTTCTCGCTGTATTCTGTATCAATGCAGCAATATTATGGTATGTATTGCATGAATGTAAAGGGCTGTATTTTAGGGATAAATAAAAATTTTGTGGAGAAAAAAAGATGTAATTATGTTCATTAAATTGCTCAACAGTATGGGGAGGCCTGGGGCAGTTCAGCATGTCTATAGCAGTCAGGTGCACGTGGGTCCGGTGTCTCACACAAAAGCATACACACTATACACAAAGACATTTCATTTCTTTATTAATTTTGTAAATGTTGAGCTGGTGTACAGAGTAAATTGTCAACAGATGTCCTCGGATTTGATTGGATTAAAAGGCTTTTACATGTATATTTTAAATTCATGTTTGACTCTCCATAACAATAAAAAAAGCAAACAAAACAGGTTAAAATACCCAGAAGACCCCTATTTTATCCCCAGGTTGCAGGCATTACCCAGAACTCAACAGTCTCTTGGTAGCTACAGCTGTATGATGCTAAAAGTACATCCATAACATAACTAGAATCCCAGTTGACAAGTAAGGGTGCATAGCATTCTAAGTAAATATATATTTATATATATATTTATATATATTTTCATATATTTCATATATATATAGCCTTTTATGTTAAAAACATTTTCTGTGCATGTGCGCAGTTGCATTCCTTAGTATTGAGTAATATGCTATTGCGTTAATAATGTCTTCAATCCATTCTAAAGGAATATACATGTGTTCTCTAGTTTTTGCAACAGTTAATATTTTTGCATGAACTTGGTGCATGGCATCGTCTCAGTGGTCCCTCAGTGCAGGCTTCCCATTGTTCGTTTTTCTGTAACCACTCCTTCCTCTGCTTGCACTTAGTCGGACTACTCCTTTCAAACCACGTTCAAAGTGTCACCATGTGGGAGCCTTAGAATCGGCTCAGTCTTATATTTGGTAAAGGGGGCAGAAATAGATTAGGGGTGGGTTGTGTTGAGGAAAAATGCTTGTCATCTTGAAAGACTAGCTGTCGGAGCCACTACGCCTCCCCCACAATGCTTCCATCTGACTTCAAAGTGCTCCTTCTTGTTGTCTCTTCATCAGACCCCCTCCCTTTGCTCCAACCCTGACATCAGCAGTGGATTTATAAACGACCCCCTGCTTCAGAAACCAGTCCAAGCACACCATAATTATAAGTATGCTATTACACTGCTGTGTAATTGTTATTGACATCTAGCTTTTTGTGATTATTAAAAAAGATAATAAAATAGAAATCATATCTGATGAAGGGATATTTGTTAAAATGTCCAAAACCCATTTGAGGCTTTTCCCTTTAAATCGCTCCTCTTCCATGATTTCTATGTATGTTCATGATGAATGTTGATGATCAACAGCAGATATAGAGCTGAAACGGCAGAGTGAATACCCTATCATCTACTAAAGTACAGAGCCAACACAGATGACTACTTCATAACAAGACTTACAGAATACCAAGACTTTACATTCATCATCTCTGGCTGTGAAGCCGTACTAAAACAAACACTTATTGATGGGTGATTATTGCAACGTTTGTGTGACTGACAATATTTTTCCATAATAAAGCATTCACTGTCTAACATAACGTTTGAAAAAACAAATGCATGTAGATAATTGATATCATGTGAGATGGCACGCTTATTGAGGTAAATCAACTTTTAAAAAATATGTGAATTAGTTATAATCTGAGAGCCTCTGCTCTTTGTCCATTAGCAATATTACTTCCTGTGATATTATCACAACTTTGACATGTCCCAATATCCAGGACTGAATATGTTAAAATCACACACACACACAGACTCACACACACTCGCACATTCAATAGGATTTCTTTCAAGGTGCATATGAATGTCGTTAAGGTTTAAAAGCTATGATTAAACACACCTACATTCCCTGATGAGTAACAAAACCAGACACTGGGCACTTTGCAGATGGGATGGCTGGTATGATGTCATACCAGTCTTAGTGTAAAACTTAATCGTCTTCTTTTCTAGAGAGGCAAAGTGATGAAATGTTGGATACTTATGTACTGACATCATTTCTGAGTGGAGTGAGGAGTAGCTTAAAGCTGTGATTAACAGATGGAGAGCCCAAGCTTAGGAAGAACATGAACTATGATCCTAAAATCCTCTCTCTTAAACACACACACACACACACACACACTCAAACACACTCACACAAACAAACAATCCTTTCCTTTTATAAGCAGTTATTGCTTCTTCTGAAGTACAGTTAAGACAGTAAATCATGACAAAAAAAAGAGAGTGAAACGAGAGACACGCTTCGGGAAGGGTCAGGCTCACAGTTGCGGGTCAGTATTACAGTTTCTCATCACAGTGATTGGTGACTGACTGTCTTTGCTACTCTCCGATCAGTTGCCAAGGAGACAAACATCAAAGCTCAACACGTCCTCGACCCTCGACGCGACACTTTCCTTACTCCAGCTGACTCCTCGTCTTCTACCCAGTCAAACCAGTGCTACATTTATTACCAGCATTTCAGCTACTGTACTCGCATCAGGTGACATCTTCTGGTGGTGGTGAGATGATCTGTAAGTGCACCTTATGTGTGGTGGTGTCATATACTGCACGATGAGGTCAAACACACACTGCTACTAGCTGAAGGTGAGATCCTGCCGCCTGCTGAGGCTGTTGGACAGGACTGCTACATCTACTCTGAGAGGCCGACTGGAGGGGTGAGAGGGGTGAGAGGTAGGGCCATAAGGGCAAAGTAGAGGGTGAGAGCATTTTGGCTCAGACAAACATCTGATTAACACAAACCTCACAATTATATACGGCACACCGGGGACAAGAAAAGGCGGAGGAGTGGGATGGCAGAGTAGGTTAATCTCTCACGATAATCTGTCACTCATCACATATCTCATTGTCACCCTCTCCACAAGGCAAACCACTCTGAGGGAAGGTGAGGGAGGCAGGCTCGCTGCAGAAACCTGCCTCCCAAAGCCCCAAAACCCACAGCACAGTAAACGACTTACAGCATATCTTCCCTCTACAGTTTGACATGTCAAAAGCAAAGTGTGAAAGCACATGAAAAGCACAAAGAAACAAACGACGTGACGCACAAAAATCTGACGTTTAAAAACAGGCAGAGCGACACAACATTTGCATGTTCTTGTACCCACAAAGATCTCAAGATATATAGAATAATATATAGATTCAGACCGAACGAACCAAACGAGAAAAAACGGGGAGGGATTTTCGTATGTACCTGAAACAGCAGCATCAGTGGCATCGCATAGGGATCTTATAACATAAACAACACACGTAACACACAGTCACGTATAGAGCATTTTAGTGCATACGGTATTATGTACAACACTGATATCCTTGGGTGATAATTGTAGCTTTACTGGACTTTGAGAGCACTGGGACAGATTTTAAAACTAGTTTGTGATGCTCTTAGCTGGACGAGTGTGGCAGGGAGGAGGGGGAGTAACCTGTTGCCTAGAGATTATGTAATTCTCAGTATTTTAGTCTCCCCTTTTCTTAGTGATAAACTTTTCCCTGTTGGTTTAGAAAACAGGCCAGTGATTGACCATTCCCTACATTGCATGCCTGTCCCATACAGCAGTGTGTCCTCCCCATCCCTCCCCACCCTTATATTCCCTCAGTATTTGTAGTTAAAGACAGGCCATGCGGCAGCAGTCACTCATGCTGATACAGATAACAGGAAGCACGTTTTGGTTGCTAGTTTTTGTTTTTTTGTTCTTTTTTTTTGTTTGTGTTTGGTTTTTGTTTTATACGAAATCATGCTTCTAGCCTAGTAGTAGATGTTTTTTTTCCACGGTTTCTTTAAAAAAAAAAAGAAAAAAAAAAGGTAATAAAAACTACAAGTAAATCCGTATCCTTCTCTCTTCTGGTGCGTGCTGATAGTCGGCATAGCCGCTGTGGTTGTCATGGCGTTGCTGTTCATTTCTGTCTGTCTGTCTGCCTTTTTAATGTGTGTTCTTCCTCCTGTCAGCTGCTGCTGGTCATGTGTCCATGTAGGATGGTTTTGGTGAAGGGGTTGAATCCTGTGGAGAACTCTGTGGAGAGAAAGAAACACGCTGTCTTAGCGTCGACTCATGAGGAGTCTGCAGAGCAGGTGACAAGCATGCAATGTGAGTATATGCAGTCCTTCAAATAGCCTCGGCTAAACTGTCCATGTTGAAATTCCCTATAATTGACGCTCTTATTATCACCTAAATCCCTCTCTTATTCTGACAACACTCCATGAAACAGCGTATTAGTTCTGCAGAAACATTCAAGCAAAAATGGTTGGCAAAAGTGGTTTAACATTCAGTCGTGAGTCGCTTGAAATATCAGGAATGAACTCAGGAATGTCATGGCCTTTACATTAGAAAGGGCAAGTCTCACACACATGCACACACACACACACACACACACATGCACACACACACACTGCAGTGGCTCCACACAGCAATTCACAGGACAACTGGCCTTGCAGCTTTGACCTTGAGAGCTGTCACTTGTTGTTTTGCTGAGTGCACACTGTGCCAACCCTTTTTTCCAGCTTGTCACAACATGCACGAGGAAATAAATTGGCCTGATATGATTTATATCACAACAATAATAATGTATTTGCATTAATCTTGTGCTGTCTGTCTGTATGGTATTATACTGAGTGCACAGAAAGATATTTTTTGCATGTAGATAAATTACAGTTTGTAGAGAAACATCACAAATATAATTTTGCAAACAAAAATCAATTATGTACCCAATACATTTGGTTGTGTGTTTGCTATTTTTACCAATATTACTCCATATATCTGACCTAAACATGACAAAGCATTTGCGAGAGGACAAGCAGCCTGAATTTCTATTATTCAGGTTGTAAAAACTAGAAGAAACAGATGTGTGGGAAAAAACTGGGGGCTTTAAAGCTACAGTTGGTAACTTTTATGAACATAACTTTGTGTCACATTTGCTGAAACTGTCACTATACTCTACAGTACATGAGACAGATAGTAAAAAACAGTCTTCTTCTCTGCCTACTGCGTCTAATGGCATTTGCCAGAATCTACCCCGGTGCACCAAGAACAACCAATCAAAGCCGAGGAGTCTCTAATACAGCTGTCAATTACATCAATCACTGCTCGTGACCTGCAGTCACACTGTCAAACTAGGCAGCACTCCTCGGCTCTGATTAGTTGTTTTCATTCACATGCAGAGAGGCCATTAGAAGTGCTACAAGGCAACAGAGAAAGCAGATGAATATAATTTTTTTCACCGATTATCTGTGTCATTTAGTGCTGTTGGAATTTCAGCAACTATGACAAGTTATTTTTTTGTAAGGTTACCAACTGTAGCTTTAAGTATCACATCTGCATTAATGCTGACTGAAACTCTGAATATAAAAACTAATTCTATATTAGACTTAAAAAATACTTGTCATGGAGTGTCCCTGTTTTAGACTTTTATTGTACTTTTGTACTTTGTGGGCAAAAATACTGACAGCATTTTTTTCTTATTTTCTTGTGTGCCATTTATTTATTAACCATTTGTTTAACTTCAGATTTATTTTGCTGTGCCAGCATCACATTACATATCATTAGTATTGAATTAAAGGTACATTCAGATGCATTTAATCCAGAGAGACTGGATTAAATGGTCTAGCCCACAGGTCAGACGAGGCACTGTGGGTCAGTCCCGTACCTGCGGGGACGCAGCACTCAGTCTGCCTCACTGCTTAACTCTCCGCAGACTGGCACATTTCACTATCTGAGCACCTTTCTTCACATCCACAGTATCGGGCTACATCGGGGGGGAGGAGGGGTTGGCAGCAGGAGAGGTGCGAGGATTGAGAAGAGGTGGGATGACAGGAGCCGAACAAGAGGTTGAGGGAACATTAGTAAGGGAGAGTGAAATAAAGGAGATGGAACAGGAAGAGAAAGATGAGGAAGGGAAACAGAAATGGGATAACAGAGGAAGGAAATAATGCCACAAGGAAAGAGAAGACAGAAAAACAGGAAAAACAACAAGAGGAGATGTAATAGAAATGTGAGGAACAAGTACGTGGGGGGAGGGAGAAGGGGGGGGGGGAAAGAAAGAATTTATGTATAAACAGTCAAGCAAGGACAGAAGTGATGGGTGGCACTTTGGAAAGACAGTTGAAGATAAAAGACGGCATCAGAAACATCTACAGTCTTTGGGATTCAGAGTAGACCTGTGTCAAATAATATCTGCAAATATATTTTTTAAATGATTGATATTAAGATGGACGGGGTTTGACCACATGAGACAGTACACATCCAAATATTCTGAATTGTCTCGATGTGTTAAACCCCAATTCCCAAGTACAACAAGTTAAAAGACTGCAAATAATATCTGACGCAGCTCTGATCCAGAGAGTCTTGCAGGTTCGAGTGATACAGCACACAGTCACAGGTGAAGGACTATAAACTTTAATGAAGGCAGAAAAGACAAGAGTCAGTTATTGAGATAACTGATGGGGACAGAATGGAAAATATAGCCACTGCAAGGAGCCACAGTCAATCCACTCAGTCACTGATGTGCAAGAAACAAACAATGATAAGTGTGAGTGCGGCTTAGTGATGACTAAAGTAATGAGACTGTGAATGGGTCGGTGAACTGTGAGCAATAACAGCACCAGAGCAAAGTGTTCCTCCTGCATGCAGAAGATGAACATGAGGTAATAATATTTAGGTGGAGATTAATGTAACAGAAGGTCAGCAATCAAACAATTAACCAACCAAACTTTGCCCTAAACCTCGCTTGTGATTTAGGACCAGCACATAATAAAACAGGGCTATTTTTTTTAAAGATAATGAGGACACACACAAACTGTGCTCTAAGCCTGTCGTACTGAAGCTCATGCAGGTTAAGATACTCCAGGACTGTCAGGGTTTGCCCGGGAAACCACGTTGAGACGAGACTTTCAAGCTCACTGCAGCACAGAGTCCCCTGCTCACTAGAAACTACCTACTGCATGGACCTATATCAAACAGGCCCTCATCAGATGGTCAGCTGTCTGCAGATCAGAATCCCACCTTGCTGCTGTCCCGGCCCAGGATGGCGTAGCTCATGAACTGCTCAGCATCAACCTCCAGCTCGTTGGCGTCCTGCAGAGAACCCTCCAGGCTCACCTCCTGTACCCCCTCCTCACCTGAACCCTTCCCTCTGCGCACAACCTTACGCACGATCTATCACATGCACACAGGAGGGTGGGAGAGAGTGATGGATGGAGGCAGAGAGTGGGAATAAGGTAGTGAAGAGACAAAGTTGGTAACATAAAAGAAATACTTATGGAGGAAATAAGTCCTTTTAAAAAACAGCTATTTTTGTCATGATTTGATGATAAACTTTGCAATGATTATCAGTTTAATAATCATTATGTGGAGAGACGCTGAGTGAGTACTGTGACACAGACATAAGTGAAACAATTACTGGACCCCAGTTTAAGAATACAGTGTAAAAACATGTTGCGATGGCTGACCTTTTTTGTGACAATGTTTCCATGTTCATCCGTGAACTGTTCCTCGCTTACATGCTCCCCAGGAAGATCTTCAACCTCATCGCCCTGTGGACAGACAAGCATTTGTACCCTTAATTAATGTTTTTTTCTCACAGATGGCTTTACAGCACATCAATCAGTCAATCAATTTTATTTATAAAGCCCAATATCACAAATCACAATTTGCCTCACAGGGCTTTACAGCATACGACATCCCTCTGTCGGAAGGAAAAACACATCCCCCAAAAAAACCCTTTAACAGGGGGAAAAATGGCAGAAACCTCAAGAAGAGCAACTAAGGATGGACAGACTTGCAATAGATGTCGTGTGTACAAATAAACTCCACTTTCTTCTTCCTGAAAGCACATTTAAGTGCAACCGCTAAAGTTAAGTAAACTCAGGAGTAAATTAAGGCCCTAATGCATGTTGATGTAGCTGTCACTGCAGTGTAATTATTTGCATGCCATAAACCTCTCTACTAATTGGAAACACAGAGGAGCAGATGAACGACAGATGGGTGAGGGATGTTTACAGAAGCATGTAAATCCAACAGATCCTTGGCGTTTCTTAGCAATACTTATAATTACAGTTCATGAGGGTTATGACAATGCTGTTATAGCCCCCAGTACTTTACAGCATGTCTCCAACGCTATTTATAAGCTCAAAGACATTCCTGCAGCAGCAGAAGCAAGGACAAGGGCCAGTCCAGCTCGTGTAGACCTGAAAAAAACGTGTCAACACTTGTAATAGCGTTGACACAGTCTGAGATACAGTAGGAGAGCTTTTTAATAGAGCTGGAGTCCAAACTCGTTGAGCTCAAGACCATCTATATACACCTGTAACAGCAGAAGATAAATTTAGCCACATGTGAGCAGCAATTTGACAGTGACTTAGCAAAATCTAATTATTGGAGGATGAATTATTATCATTATTGCATTGATTCATTTCAGTTTCTGTCACTTCTTCATGTACAAAATGTCCTTGGTAAATCATCACTGTCAGTTTTGTTGCACCTGCTCCACTTAAGTGCAGTAAACCCTGCCAAAACATTTACCTTTATTACCACAAACCTATCCTGTATCACCCCAAATACACTGCATCCTTCAGCCTTTCACCAAACTGCATTTTCTCCATCTGTCTCCTGTTCTCTTCCTGTCTGTAAATCCTTTCTTCAAATTCCTGTTTGACTGTCCTCTGCCCCTCTCTCTATACCTTGAGGATGACTCTGCGGCGGACCACTCTGGTGGTGACGTTCTCCTCTTCGTCGGCCACTCCCTCGACCTCACCGAGCTCACGGTCCAGCTGGGTGTGTATGTAGATGAGCACGGACCGCACGGAGCCGCTGGCTATGTGGAGGACATTCTGACAGCTAATGACCAGGAAAGCCAGCAGCACGAAGCTGAAGAGGAGCTCTGTCACCAGGGCCCACATCGCCCCGCTTTGATCCCCAGCAAATCAACACAGCACCAAACACACAGCAAAACACTCCCTCAAGCCCTCAGTGACTCCTGTTTCCAATGCGGCGCCTCTTTCAGCTGACGGAAAAGGCAACAGCTGCAGCCTGCGGCCTTCTGTCACTGGTTCAGTCGCAGTTTGGTTGTTTGTCTTTCAGTTCATGTCCGTCCTCCATTAGCTGGGGCAGTGGGCCCTTTTCCTTGGGTCTCTATTCCTTCTCCTCTCTAGTCAGGTCAGGAGTACCCACTCAATGACATAAAAGCCAAGCAAAAGCAACCTTGGGAGGCTTCTGTTCCCACCTCTCTCTCTTTCTGACCATGTGATCTGTGGGCTTTAAATACTTCTGGCTTCTCTAATGTGGCTCTATACGCTGTGGTGCGAGCACTGAGAAACTTGTCCACTGACGCCCCTCAGGGACTTCAACTACAAACTTTTCTCTCATCCACACAGCCTCGTAGACAAATTTCCCCAAAAAGCATCACTATGCAGACACAAGTATGCAGCACTGCATCACACTACTTGAACCAAAAGCTGAAGTGGTCTTTTCTCACCAGTTTGAACCACATACAAAAGCAAACCCACAAAGGGCTTAAAAGCAACTGTCTATTTCTGCTCTCTTACAGTGTCACAGCTGAGATTGTCCTTTACAGTGTGATGTGGTGGTGTTGTGCCAGAAAGTTAACCCGTGCAAATGACAGGGGTGGAGGGGATCATGTTACGTGAGTGGGACAGTGAGAATGCTTGCTAAATTTGGCTGGACTGTTTGTGCCCATACTGGGACCTCAGACTCTGTGTGTGTGTGTGTGTGTGTGTGTGTGTGTGTGTGTGTGTGTGTGTGTGCGTGTGTGCGTGTGTGTGTGTGTGTACACATGCATTACTCATGTTTTGGTGACATAAAAGTGGGGACTATCCTTCCTTTTAGGGACGAAAAAAATTAGGGTGATGACTTTGGTTAAGGTTAGGTTTGGGGAAGTTTCCAGGTAATGAATGTAAGTCAGTTGCCCTTTTTATATTGCCCTTTCAAGGTAAGACTGTTTTGCTGTAATTGAGCCTTGCCAGTTTTTATAAAAGGCACAATCGAGGAATGAGGAGACAGAATTGTCTCACCTTTGAGCTGGCAGCGAAGGTAGCAACAGAGCCAAATAGACGTCTGTAAAAGGGACGGCTGGTGGGACGGGACCATGGACAGGCAGATGTGACATTTTGACAGTGTATTATTTGTGTGACTCACTGTCAGCAGTTTACTCAAAGAAGAAGAAAAGTGTCCAAATATATCCGCAAATTATGTTGTTGATGTTAATGTCCGGGAGCTCCATAGCCTCCGAGCAGAGGACGAGATCAGTCACCGTACAACAGAGACAGGAAATGACTTATTGCCACACAATGCTATTGTTATTGTTTAAAGAGTGCTGCCCCCGCTGTTGTGTTAAGACTCATTTATACTCTCTTGAGGTACAAAAATGGATACGTCCATGTGTCCTTTATGATATCATTATTACAACCAACAGATGGCACCAAAGGGCAGAGTCCAAAGTTTCAGACAACAACAAATAAGGTGACAGTGGAAGAAGTCGTAATAATGTACCTTTAAACTGAGGCAGAGATGTAGATACCAGTAGTCTGTGAGCCCATTAAAATACATTGCAACATGTGGACAAAGAATTCTTTTCACAATATTACAAATTTGTTCTGTTCCACCACTTTTAAAATATCTTTGTCATCTCCTATGGTCATCTCTTGCTTAAAGGGATAGTGCACCCAAAAATGAAAATTCAGCCATTAATTACTCACCCATATGCCGACGGAGGCCCTGGTGAAGTTTTAGAGTCCTCACATCCCTTGCGGAGATCGGCGGGTGGAGCAGCTAGCACACCTAATGGCAGACGGCGCCCCAGACTAACGTCCAAGAACACAAAATTGAATCCACAAAGTATCTCCATACTGCCCATCCGTAGTGATCCAAGTGTGCTGCAGCCCCGACATAAAAAGTTGTTTCAAAAAACGTCATATGAACTCTGTTTTTAGCCTCACTGTAGCCTGTAGCTCTGACTGCTTCTCTGTGCTCCGCATTCATGTGTGCGCGCGCTCAGGGTGATCGGTGATGCACGGTCTCTGAAGAGCAACAGTCTCGTCAGTACTGATGTCCAGATTCTCAAGTGCAGGCATCGCCAATTCCCAGTCTGAGCAGCAAAGACTTTGCATTGCTTTGCATTTGAAACAACTACACCACCAGGTTTCCAGTGCTCGACTCCGGTATTCTGCGGCTGGCTGAGGCTCATGAACTGCGGTGGCTCAACAAAGAAATGCTGTTCCTCCTCAATTTCAAAGTCTTCAGACATGTTGGGCTGTCCTTTGCTAAAAGACCGTAGTGCAAATTATCTTTTAGCTCTGTGGTTACATTGTCTCTCCCTGCGGTGCACACGTCACGTGATGTAAACACGGGTGAGCAAAGCTCATGCTATCGCTGGTCTCGCGCAGGCATGCACACGTGAGCGCGGAGCACAGAGAAGCAGTCAGAGCTACAGGCTACAGTGAGGCTAAAAACAGAGTTCATATGATGTTTTTTGAAACAACTTTATATGTCGCGGCTGCAGCACACTTGGATCACTACGGATGATCAGTATGGAGATACTTTGTGGATTCAATTTTGTGTTCTTGGACATTAGTCTGGGGCGCCGTCTGCCATTAGGTGTGCTAGCTGCTCCACCCGCCAATCTCCGCAAGGGATGTGAGGACTCTAAAAGTTCACCAGGGCCTCCGTTGGCATATGGGTGAGTAGATAATGGCTGAATTTTCATTTTTGGGTGCACTATCCCTTTAACTTTCACTACGCTGTCTCAACAATCTCCAGCGGTACTGCTCTGTTCTGTCCATATCTGTAAGTTTAAAGAAGAAGTTTATAAATACGGATGAAATGAACACAGAGTATGGACAGGAGACTCCACCCATGTCCATATACGTATCTAACGTTGAGCATAAATGAGCCCTAATGTGTCACGCCCGTCATGCCTCTTTTGCTTCTGGAATGCTGTCATGCAACCTAAAATTACACACTGAGGCAGCATGTTACCGCCATTGTTTAGTAATGTGTAAAAAAGCAAAGGCAGTGTAATGAAGGGACTTCGTATTGTAGTTTGTTGTATGTTTTGTGGCTCTATCGTGAATAATGTAATGCTGATTAGTTAAAGGTCCAGTGGGTAGGATTAAGGGGGCATCTATTGGCAGAAATGGTATATAATATTCAATATTCAAACTATGTTTTCATTAGTTTGTAATGACCTGAAACTAAATATTGTTGTGCTTTGTTACCTTAGAATGGGCTCTTTATATCTCAATACACGGTGGGTCTTCACCTACAGAGTCCATTATGTTCTACAGTAGTCCAGAAAGGATTAATCAAACACCTGGTCTAGATAAAACCATTCGCGATGACCACCATAATTCTTCCAAACGCTTGGCACACAGGAGAAGCTTCAGCTCTGCAATCCCACAGCTAGATGCCACTAAATCTTACACACTGGACCTTTAAAGGTTTAGAGGATTGGTGACTTTGCATCATTTGCATTATCACTTTTTACAGTGAAAGCCTGTGCAACATGTATCACTTTCTACAAAGTGCAATATCTGTGATAACCCATCATACAGGACAAACATCCCTCTTATTTTTCAAGGGTGTAGTAACACACTCACCTGGCCCTTCAGGCGCACGTCGTCCCAGGCCCTCAACTCTGGTACCCTGTGCGGGAAGCCCAAACCCTTCTCAAATGGCTGGGTACCTCTGAAGTGGCCCCGTAAGATCTCTGAGTGCCCCATGTCCCTCACAGGCTGGAGCAAGGCTTCCTGGGACACATGGGACTGGTCTCCATCCACAGCGTTACATACTGATGATATCATGGTGTCCATGGCCTGCCTGGGTTTGGGCTGACTGCCCACCCAGGCCTGTGTTGGGTCAGTGACAGGGATCCACCCCGGGCCTGTCTGTTCCTGCAGGTAGGAAAGGAAAGAGCCTCCACTGCCTCCGTTTCCACCGTTACCTGACCTGGAGGGAGAGAACAGATCAATGTGGAGGTGGTACACACACTGTACATGCTTACTCCAAGGAAAGTAAAACAACTTATCACAAATCCTTAGTGGTCATTTCCTCCGCAAAAAAAAAAAAAAAAACAGTTCTTACTGACATTTACTGACATGCAGTAAAGATTAATGAGATGTTAGCACAGATCTATTGTTTTATTGGTAAGACTGTAACTTTGTCACCTGAGAGGCAGACAGAGGTCTGACTCACCTGTCTCCATTCCGGTCTGCAACACAGCTCAGACCAGGTGACTCACTCAGCCGAGCATACACCCTTTGCTGTCCTGCAACAAGACAAAGCCCTTCCTCTGAGCCCGTCCCTCCTCCTCCTCCTCCTCCTCCTCCAGCTCCATCTCCACCAGTCGTACTGGTGAGTGCTGATACCTCCGAACTTGCCTCTGACCCCTGACCATTGTTCAGCCCGTTAAGATTCATCCCAGCAATGGTGCCCCCAAGCGAAGCTGGCGTGGCAGTGCTGAGCGAGTCAACGCCCATCTCTGAATCGTCTTCTGGAAGCTCAATGGAGCCACTCAGCACCCCACCCCCTCCGCTGGCTGCGCTGGCTTGACTAGCCGGCCGACCCAGACTTCCGTACGGCAACCCCAGCAGACCTTCTGAATCGTCAGCATTGCTGCACTCCAACGAAGAGTCCTCCACGGGCACCAGGGACGGGCTGTTGCCTGAGGGCCACACCTGCACATCAGACATCTCCATGAGGGTGTCTTCTTCTGTGGTGGCAATGGGTGCACAGTCCAGACTTGAGACTTCCTGCCAGTAAGGCTCAGCGCCCAGCGGGGAGGGCAGGCTGTACTGCATGGAGGCCGGTGAGAGAAGCTCGTCCTGTGCGAGCCCATAACCTGGAGCGAGACAGAGAGAGGCACACTGACACCAGGCCCCCCGCCTCCCTCCCCACCTCACCCCCACAGCACCGGGACCCCGGGAGGGGGTAAGTGCCCCTGCCCAGGAGGTGGGCATCAAGGGGGGAAGTAGAGGAGGCTGAAGGGACAAATGGGAGGAATGGGGAAGGGGAGAGGGGAGGGCCAAGACAATAGGTGGTAGAAAAAAGGTGCAAGGAGCTCAGGACAAGAGAGCAAGGGCAGCTTTTAGAAGAGGGTTTGTCAAGCTCGTTCAGCCAGCGCTGACGGCGAAAGCAGCAGCGGCAGCAGCAGCAGACACAGCCGGACGGACTGAGAGACTGACACTTTGGTTGACCCAGCAGTGACTGATGCTGCTCTGCTGGCTGCCACCTGCAGGGAAACGGACAGGAATTAATGCCTCTGCCCCAATCCGGGGCTAGGACACACACCTGTCCAGCAGGGACACACACTTTATCACATATACACATGCCATTAACACGCTCGCTCACTCTCTCATACTGTCACACGCATTCACTCATACTCAGATATGCATGCATTCAAACCCACTCAAAGAACAGGCAGGTTAATATCGTTGTCAAGCTGGATAGCATGCACGCAGGCAATCTCACTCTCTCCTCACACACACACATCAGTACACACACACACATCACCTCACTTCACACACTCTCTCATTAACACATATTTATTATAATGCATTCAATATAACAAGGCCATACAAACATATATCCTACAGTACTGCTGACATTTATGCAAACACATACAGTAGACTTATTTTCCTTCTGTTGTGAGAGTCACATGGTTGCTGCCTCAAACATAGATTTGAATAAGTATTTCAAGTGCAATCAAATCAATTTGTAATTTCGCACATTGCTAATGGGCTGTGGACTCAGGTCACTCCTTCAACTGTCCTCAACACCCTTTGTAACAATATATTTTTTGTGTAAAGGCAGACCTGGCATGATAGAGCATGATGTCACAGCAGCAGGATTTTATTTTTGAGGTAATAACTTTATATTGCACATAAAAGAAGAGAAATCCAGTTAAAGACTATGAAGAATCATAAAAACTGCCTTGTATCTGTCTTGATTCATACTAAATGAATTTCTCTGAAAATGACTAACTATCATGGAAATTAGATGAATAGTTTGTGTAAAAATTCTGATGAATGGCAATATAGGTAAAGCAAAGTGTGATTGGCACTATGACTGTAACACCACAGGAAGCACATTAAACGCAGGATGAAACAGGAGATGTATTGCAGGGCATACAGAATGTGGATAAGAGCAAGATGAGGACACAGTTCACCTCCTGCATGAGAGAGGCTGACTGTATGTGTATAGTGTATAGTGATGAGGAAGCTGTGCAGAACTGCAGGGTGTAACTTGATTCATTGTTGGCAGTGCTGCTGTTGAGTACTGCTGAGAGTGCAGGAGATATTTGTGACACCAAGCGGCCAGAAGGACCTCTCGTCCTACTTTCTACTGTTTCTCTCAGTCTCTCAGCTTCAACTGCTGTCGCTTGTCTATAGAAACTAGTGATAAGAAATATATATATATATATATATATATATATATATATATATGTATATATTTAGTAAAGTGCTTTGCCATGTGAGGTTTAAAAAAAAGAGCTATAAAAGCAGCAGTGACCTTGACTCTAGAGTCTTTATATCTTATTGTACTGCCAGAGCAGAGAAGATGATGAGGAAACTGAGAAAGGATTTAATTATACGTTTAGAATAATAATTCCTTGTTCATTTGGGCCACAACAGAAGATTCAGAGTCAGGTTCCTTTAAAGGTGCAATGTAGAAGATTTGGTCAGAATTTCAGTTTAAGACATTTTTAAAAAATAAACATACAAAATCAGCATAATGTGAAGAGATAACAGTTTTGAGGTAATGTCAAAGCATGCGGCGTGTAGTCTGCCCACAGTCCAACACGAGAGGACAAAGAAGTTGAGCAGCCCAGAGGACTTGTAGTGATCTTGTCATTTAATTTTGCTGATTTAATGGTCTGCCTCCAAAGAGCGAGGGAGAGCCCCTACTCAGCGTGTAGACGAAGACAGGGCGAAAAATTAACCAAATTTTTTTTTTTTTAATTCAGTGTTCTTGGATGAGTTAACAAGGCATTTAAGCTAACATCAGTCTTAGTTTCTTAAAAGAAATAAACTTGAGAAAGTGTACAGTTGTATTTTTCAGTTTAATAAGGAAAATAGGTTTAAGAATATTTCCTCTCTTGACATTTTATGAGTTTATTTTGTTTACAAAACTAAAAAAACTAGAAGAGCTTGCACTTGTTGGCTTGAAAGTGAAATGCTGCCCCCAGTTTGGAGTATGTGGCCAGGCATTACAAATTGCACCTTTAAAGCTTAGGAGGGCTAATCACAAACACTTGATTGTCCTTGGCTTCACTTCAAATGCTGCTTGAATCTCTCAGTAATATAAGCTGCAGTAAATACAGTTATAGTTTTAACAATATCATTAAAATCTAATCACAATGATGTCAAAATTTAACTGAAAACAATTGATCTTCTATTTTTCCTGTGAGTCCTCAAACAAGTCTGTTTACCATATTAGGAATGACTTGCAGATGAAGATGTGAGTCATTAAACCTCTGTTCGGTATCTGATGAACAAGACAAAGTCTGTTAAGGAGGAAAAAACAACTGTAGTTTTGTACTACCTGCACATATTTCACTTGCAAGTAAATGATGTGCGAGTTCAGGTGTGGTGTGTTTATGAAATTTTCTATTTTAAGACTTGAAGCAGTTTATTTCCTCCGCGGAGGTTATGCTTTTGGTTCAGTTTGTTTGTTTGTCAGCAGGATTAAGGAAAAACTACCGGCCCAGCGTTTATGAAACTTGGTGAAAGGGTGTAAGGAAGAATTCATTTAATTTTGGAGTGAATCCAAATCATGGCGTAGATAAATGAATTATTTTTCGCTTTCATTAAAAATGCAAAATAGGGCTGTTTGGCCTTGGCATAAGCATTTACTTTCCAAGTTTCCTGCTACCTGTGTTATGAATCAGTTTCTGGTGACAACAAAGAAACTACGACATGAGAATTGTTTCTTGTCATGATTTAGATAATGAAAGAGTTTGTCAGTTCTCTCTCTCTCCATGTTAGATGACGAGGCAATGATGGTGAAAGGAAGAGATGTGGAAAAAAAAAGAAATTCTGAAAATGGGCAAGTGTGAAATATGAAAAATGACTGCCTGACCCCCTAAATAAAAGACACAAACACAGAAAAACAAAGCAGTAAAGCTCACGTGAAAATACATATAAAGGAAATACAGTTTGTCCAGACACTTAAACACTGTTACATGTATATATGGAGGACACAAAACACTCAGAGTATACACACATAAAGACGCTCACACAGATTCACTCACACAGACAAATTAATGAGTTTACATTAAACAATAAGCACATTTACAGTAATCAGAGGAACAATAACAAATTGACCCACGTACAACACTCACAAAGACATTAAAAACATATTTCACACAAAATAACCCATCAGATGGACCGTTTACAGAAAATCAGTGACATACAAAACAACCACAACATTCATACATGAACAGAGCAGACACAAGTCACAGTTCACAAAAAAAGGTCTGTGGCCTTTTTTACCCCCCTTGGGACAGATCACTGAGGAGGACGAGACAGACTGTATGGTCATTCTCAGTATGCATGCCGTGCACGAACACGTGTCTGTTGGTCAAGCAGCATTAAGTGCCAATGCAGCGTTTGAGTCGTCATCTCCAACAAGCCAGTGTTACTCCTGCCCCTCGTCCCAGTGTCTCCATGCAAACACAGGGGGAGATGAGCGATGAAAGTCAGCCTCATGCACATGCAGACAGGCAGGAGGGCAGGGGGAGAAGGGAGGGGAAAAGAGGGAAAGGACAGAGTGGGAAAGATAGAAAAGAGGGGTAGCAAGAGAGGAAGAGGAATATAAAATAGGGTGATGGTCACAGACAGAAACAGCGAGAGAGCGAGGGTCACCTCCCCCCTCCCAGTGGGTGCTGAGTACACAGTCTGTGTGAGGGGTATCGGTCACAGAGCGGACACTTAAAAAGGTGGGGTTTTCAAGAGCACAAAAATAAAGAAAATGCACAACTAGTCGCAAAAAAAAGATAAAGATAAAGATGTGGGTCAGAGGTCAACATGAGGTCGGCATGAGGTCAGAGTTCGGAGAGGAGTGAGAAGGAGGAAGAGTAGGGCGGCTAGGCTGCAGATGACATGTCCAGAGAAACACAGAGAGAGGGACAGATTCACAGGAAATGAAAACAGGGCTCCCAAAAGGACATTCAACATTAGCCCTAAAGAGACTCAAACTACTCCCCATGCAGCCACAGGCAGAGAAAATTTAAATGTCCTCTTGCAAAAGCCTAAAAGAAGAGGTCTATCATGATTGACTATATTTTATTTTTTGTTTCCTAACCTGGAAATGATCTTGAATAAACCTTCGAAATGTGCTTACCTACAATACAGGTGCACTGGAACTATGAAGGAAAACTGATAAGTAAAATCCTACAGACATTGTTTTGACAAAAAGAGGGGAAGACAGGTGAAGACAGAGAAAGATAGAATTAAGGCCGCAGCGTAACTGATTTTTCTACTCTAGCAAATATTATGTCAGCTTCTTCCGTAAAACATCTTAAGTTCAAAAAAAAAAAAAAAAAACTCTACACAGGCTTTTTTTGTATGGAGGACTGAACCTGACTTTAAGGAGCAGTTCTACATTTTGGGATATACGCTTATTTGCTTTTGTTGCAGATGGGTGAGATGAGAAGATCAATGCCACTCTTATATTTGTGCAGTAAATATGAAGTAGGGCTGTACCCGACTCAGATTTGGCTGTTCAATACGAATTTTGTACTGTTCATTTCCTTTAATCATGTAGAGTTTTCCAGTCTGAACTGGGTTCAGCTGGATGTTCAGTGTGATGGTGACATTCACTTAATAAACAACTATGCTAACAATTGGTTGAAAACATTTTGCCAACAGTAGATATCAAACAAAACCAGAGACTGTTTCATATTAAGTTGCTGTGAGCTGTAAGCTGTAAATTCACCATCTCTAAGCAAAAGGCAGAAGATAACGTCTCAGAGCCTTACAGTTCAAAGCTTCTCCTCCTCTGGGCAGCTGCCGCCATCTCACTCAGACTCACCCTGGGTCTGTGTCCGCAGCTGTCTGTACCTGAGAGCAGCTTAAAAGCAAGGAGCGCTCACTCTGCAGCTACATCTTGAGAACCGAAATGTCCCTAGATGTAGCCGCACACTAACTGACAACAACAACAAAAAAAGACTGCTTAACTTGAAGGAATCTCAGTCAACTGAGGGGACTCTGAATGATAACTCGAAGCTCCTACTTTTAGAGGACATAGCCACCGCTAGCAGCCAGTTAGCTTAGCTTAAAGACTGGCAACTGTGGAAGGCAGCTAGCCTGGCTTGCCTGGTTAAGAAACCAGCTGAGACTCCAGGAAGTTACTGCTCCCAGACAAATATATTTTCCCACAGATTCCAGTCTTTATGCTAAGCTAAACGTACCAGCTGCTTGTAGAAGCAGTAGCTTCATATTTACCCCACAGACATGACAGTGGTATCGATCTTCTTCAGCAAGAAAGTGAATTAGCATATTCCCCAAAATGTCAAACTATTTGTTTACCATGAAACGAAGGAATTACTCTGTGACATAAACAAACTATTAAATTTTTTTTTTTATTTTGTCCTTCACTGTCCACCACAATATTTATGTCAAGGACGTGGCCTGATGATCTGATTTTTTTTCCATTTTGTTCATTTACTTAATGTATTTTTTGCCTAAATAGTCAGTTTTGGTCCTCCACTTGGGCGTGTGCCTTTACTTAATCCGTACAATAAATCATAAACCTCTTAAAACCCGTCACTGCGATCCCTGGGAGATTAGCAGACGACACAACATCCAGGTATTTAAAGCACCACCACGGTTTTACGCAGAACGTCAAAGCAGGAACGGCCTTTGGGAGGCAGGTAGCGAGACAGATAGACAGACAAGACAGATACACGGTTATCAGATTCACTGCAGCTGTGATCTGAACAGCTCCCTTTTCACCCTTTGACCCTCATGGCAGTAACTCTATGCATTGTTACATCTCTGAGTATTGCTCCAGTTTTCACAGAATCGGACCTGTCGCCTGTCAGACTGACTCATCATCTGCACTGGATACAGAGAGGAGAAGCCAGTCCAGTAGGAAGGGGAGCTCACACCAGTCCAGAAGTGAAAATGGAGTCAATAAGATGTAGGGTATGCATGTGTGAAGGAAACCATGAGGAAAAGGAGTAAAAGACTGAGGACTGACAATTGGTAAGGAGGTCAGTTAAGCTAGGCTATACTTACAGTATGATCTACATGGGCCGATCATGTATGACAGTGTGTTGTTTTATAGACAAAATATCACTCTAAAATGTATTCCGTCTATACTCTAAATACTCTAAATACTGGCTGGTCTAATTCTTTAACATGCGAGCACAAAATGGAAACAACATCAATAATAACGCTAATAAAATTATAACTGTGAATGATACTTAACTTATCTCTATGTGGAGTGTTTTGCTCAGAGGCTGTTCAGGAATGGGATGCTTGCAAACTCTGGAGATTCAGCATATCATACTTTTTTTTTCACTCTACTTCCCATCATATTGAATAAAATCAAGGAGAAGTGTATAACCAAAGGCACTACAGAGGCTGTAGCACAGTAGGAGTGTCCTGAGTCCCTCTGCATGTTGCTGGGGTAAAGTCCTGCAAAAGTTTGACATTTGTGGCAGCTTTCATACACAACAGCATCACGGGGGGGATTAAATAAGAAAGACACAGGGACATCAGACAGAAATTAGAGGAAAACACACTTCACTTTTCCTTCAGGGGATTTAAAGGGAGCGAGGAGGTTTGTTTATTGGAAAGATGGCTCAGGGTCAAGGCAGAAGGAACATGGGGAAAGGGCTGCATTGGGGGTAGTGGGGAGGGAGCTTACCATTGGTCATACCAGGGGAGAGGTTGTCTCTGTCGTTGTGTCGGCGTCTGCTGAGATCACGGGAGCCTTGTCTCGCGGGCTGAGGTGGCTGGCCCTCCAACATGTTGACTATGTCCATACGGTCGATACTTTTCAGAGCTGCATACAAGCTCTCCACTGCAGTTAAGACGCGTGAAGGAGAGACACAAGCAGACAAGGAAAAAAGAGAAGGAGGGGAAGGGGATTCCCAGGACAAACAGCAACACCATTACAACATCATTCAGACTTTGACTGAAGAGGCAGAAAGTAGTGTAGATAAAGACATGAGGGGATGAGGGACATTTTCAGCAATCTCAGGCCGTGTCTACACATATACAGATATTTTTGTAAACTGATATTTTCCTCTATTTTTTGGCCTCTCGTCCACATGCAGTCTGAGTTTTAGGTCACTAAAACTGAGAGATTTTAAAACATGGCTACTTGAACAATTTAACCTTCTCAGTATGGAACAAATAGTTGATATTATCAGCAACACTACACACGATTCTGGAATTAACTGGGATAAGGTTTGGGAATGTGTTTCAGCCCTGTGTACCTGCAAATATTATTGACTAGTACTGAGCAGCTCTATGTGGGTCTATCTCAAGACCATGGCCACTTCTAGCAGACATTATGAAACTTAAATAAATGTGCACCCAGTTGTTGCAAGTAACAATGTATAACATGTGCGTGAAGCATCCATGTCTCTGAAAATTTAGATGCTTCACATACACCTACCTACCCCTGGTAGCATGGAAGATTGATACAATCAGCATAGTCTCAAAGTGGGCACCCGAGATAAGTCACAAATTCAGTGTCTGACCAAATCTCTAAAATTTGTTTTGGGAGGTCACAGTGACCTTCGACCAACAAATTCTATCATCCATCCATTTTCAACCACTTATTCGAAGCCGGATTGTGGGGCAGCAGGGTGAACAAGCACCCCAGATGTCCCTCTCCCCAGCAACACTTTTCAGCTCCTCCTGGGGGACCCCGAGGCATTCCCAGGCCAGACAAGATATGTAATCCCTCCAGCATGTTCTGGGTCTGACCCAGGGCCTTCTACCAGGAGGCATCCGGATCAGATGCCTGTACCATCTGTAAAGGAGCGGTGGCTCTACTCTGAGCTCGCTCCAGATGTCTGAGCTCCTTACCCTTTCTCTAAGGATGAGCCCAGCCACCCTTCTTAGGAACCTCATTTCAGCCACTTGTATCTGCAACCTCATTCTTTCGGTCATTACAAATAGCTCTTGACAATGGGTGAGGGTTGGGACATAGATTGACCAGTAAATCGAAAGCTTCGCATTTCGGCTCAGTTCTCTCTTCACCACGATGATGCATCACTGCAGAACACAAGTTCTATACAAATTTTAATCAGTTCATCCCTAAGTCCAAGCGGACCTTTGTGTCAAATTTAAAGAAATTCCCTGAGTTTTCTTGAGATATCACGTTCATGAGAATGGAATGGTGCAAACACGTGAAAACACAATGCCTTTGGCCACGGCTGTTGATGGCGCAGAGGCATAAAAATGGAGGAGGAAAATATTCATTTTAAAAAATATATGTATATGTGTAGAGAGGGCCTCAGATATCATATACTCACTCTTGGCCCTCTTGCCCTCGCGGGTGGCCCACAGGTTGAGCAGGGCAGAGCTCTGCTCCAGCAGCGAGTTTGGATTCTCCACACGGATCTTATTGATGTCATCCACGCTGAGCTGAAGCTCACGTGCCAACTCTGTGTAGACAATGAGACGGAGAAGTTTAATTAAGTGGGGGAAATATTTACATCATTTCACCTGTGAGTCATGCTGTTATAGTGTACACAGTCTTGAAATGGCTCTCTGCTTCACAGTAGCTCTACCCAGAAGAGGCAGAATAGTCTGTCAAACAGCTACGGCTCTTGGCAGGAAAACAGGAAATAATTAGTTTCATTGGCTGGTTGCCATGTTAGAACTTAATCAGCAGCGAGCTAGGCAAGCTTGTCAGACATAAGGCAAACATGGATGGTTAACAACACATAAAAACAGATTCGATATACTCTTGTTCACTCACCAGCCCAGCTCAGTCCCAACTGCTCTGCAATCACAGCCATCTTTAGCTCTGTCCTCTCCATGGCGCTCATTGATGCTGCACAAACCAGATTAAACTTACTATTTAGCATCAGACTCTGTTAGAGCTAAGGTGGAGATTTTACTTGCAATGCAACACTCATTGATTCTGTATAAGGAAGACAGCTGCAGATTTATTTCATTTATAAGTGGGAGAGTGAGAGACTCATACCCATAGCTGGTTCATTTAGGGCACTGTATCTTTCTCTTAAAGCCAGGGGGGTCAGGGTTCGCCTCCGGTCTTCACTCCCAACAATCTGTCAGTCACAAGCAAACAACAATGAAGCCTGTTATCTGAGTGAAAAATACTAGAACTAAATACAAAGGCTGGGTATTGTTAAAAAATAATGACACCACTACCAATACCAGTGCCCTTAAAGTGAAAGTGATAGCACAGAGTACCTAAACTGCGTACCTTTTTGTTCTACTTCATTCGATACCAATCATGTGAATGTCTGCACAAGCTGTTGATATATAGATTTCAACAAACTGGCACTTAAAATAGTTGACTTGCAATAGCGTGCTGCTGTGGCAAACTAAGCTAATTTATGTTCTATGTTAAATAGGCTAAACAAACAAAACAAAAAAACAGCTGTATGCTACTAACCCATGGCATTGCTCAGATTGAACCCTTTGTAAAACCTGAACAAATACATGCAGACAATGAACACCACAACACTGTCCTTTATTATATAATGGCTGATGTTTCACTGTTTCCTGGAAATCCACTCTTCTTCGCCACTGTAAAACAGTAGTCTCCAGTGACTGCACAGTGCAACTTGCTGTGCAGGCTACTGTCTTAGAGTTGCTGAGAAGATCTGATTTCTGGGAAAACTGCCATTTGATCCAGGTGTGAAACTACTTTAAAGAAATTGGATAAGGTGGTATTGGATCAATGCAAAGACTTATGTACTTGCCAATACCCAATCCAGCTTTTAGGCAAGATGGGAGGCATTTCTGACACTGGTATCAGTATTGGTATTGAAACAACTCCCATCCCAACTAAAAATACTGTATGTGTCTTGTGAAGTTAAGAGCTTTACCTTGATACATGGAGGCATGGTTATGTTGAGGTTGCAGAGCACATGTTGACTGTCCTCATACTTGGTTGACTTGCGCAGGAAAGACAGAAATCCAGTGTGCTCTTTACTGCTGTCTCTCACCTTAGACACACAAACACAAGGAAAGCAATAAAGGTGCATTCATACAGTTCAGCCAGGAACACTCTCCATAGATTTAACTATTTATTGCAACAAATGGCAATACAGTTATACGTGGCGCTGATGGATCCACTCTTAACATGCTCCCTGGATCAGACAAGCAGCATGCTAAATCAATACAGGGAGCGCAATGCAGAAAATCCTCCAGGGTGTACAAGAGTAGGCCCAAAGCAAGACATAAAATACCCTTTTTTAACCTTTAATGTTAGGACTGTGAATTAGGAAGGTGGAGGCTGGAGGAGGCAAAGCTTTGCCAGCAGCAGCAGCAGCAGCAGCAGCAGCAGCAGCAGTGTGTGGCAGGGATCAGTGTGCAGGAGGCCATATTTAAATGGACTGCCTTGTTGTGAAAATGAGCTGTAACTGGTGTGTGACTGATTAAAAAGCAATGGTCCAATCAGCAAGCTTACAGCTGGGGCATATGACGTCCGCATCCTGCATGAACTAACGCAAAGCTTCATGTATGTAGAGTGGAGACAGAGCTGGATGAATAATGAGAGAGAGACAAAGATAAAAGGGAAAAAAGTGAAAGAGAAAGACAAATGGTAATACCTTGACAGACACAGGAAGTCGGTTATCTCTGAAGGCCTGGAAGCTGAAGCAGCGAGGCTGCTGGGTGGCCTTCCTCACAGGCACCAGATTTCCTGAACACTCCAGGTGAAGCGGCATTCCCTCCATTACCTACGAGATGGGACACAGACATGAGCGTACATCACTACACAACTATTCCACCACATCAGTATGATGCAATGCCCTTGTCTCGATCTTGAAACTGACCTCTATGTCTCTGCTGCGAGCCACCTCTGTGAAGTTCTCATGTTGTTCCAGGGTTTTATCCATCTTATCGTCGGTCATGCAGTAGCAGCGCAGGCGGCCCTCGCGCAGCTCATTCATCTTTGCAAACACCACAAACTTGGCCATGTAGGGAACCGCTGACAGTTCTCTATAGAGCAGGTTGGCAAAGGAGACGGCCTCAGCTGTCCGAGGACAGTCTGCGAGCCAGAATCTGGGAGGAAACAATGACATGTAATCACGGCGCTGTGCATAAATCAGTCCAGCTGTTTGCTGGAATGATATAATTTGGCTTACATTAAACTTTATGGCATGATGGCTTTAATGTGTATGTTGCCAACTCAACTAACCGTGCTGAAACATTGGTTGTGAAACTGGCGCAGTCTTTAGCATACAAAAGCTTGGTGGTGCCAGTAATGTCTTCCCATTGGGCTGGGGCTGTGCCACCTGAGAATCAGACAGTATGAGACACAGCAAACTGGTTAACCCGCTTTCAGCAAAGGTCATAAAGAAGAAATCTCATGGTAATAACCTTTTTTAATCCAACTATGGCACTGACATCTTTCACCAATTCAAACCAGCAGTTTTGCCCTATTAATCTTTCCTTGACTTGGAAGGAAACTGCTCCAGTCGACACACACAAACTGACTCGTTCACCCACACAACTCTCAGTGGTGGCATGCAGTACCTATGACAGAGCAAAGCAGACGCAGACTAGTGGTGTCGCCCTCCCCAGAGTCTCGGGGACTTTCCCTCCAGGACGGGGGCAGGGGTATACGCAGGCCGATGGGCCGGTGGAACTTGCGCCGCCGAGGCTCCACAGTGACCACAGGGCTAAAGTTTGCCTGGTTACCCAGCAGCTTTGCAACCAGCTCATCTGGAACTGGCTGAGCCTGAGGTTGAAAGTAAATGGTGGGGAGAGGGGGTGCACGGTAACACGAGCACAGGTTTGATGATAATGTAGAAAAAAGGGAAAATGATCCAAGGAGAGATATATATGAACGGACAATGAAGGTTAAACAAAAATATGTTGGATAACAGGTAGAATGAGACAATGGTTGATGGATGATGGGACAACGAATTGAAAAAACAGGGTAACAAAAAGAAAAGACAACCAAATAGGGAAAAATTAAAGGTGAAGAGAAAAAGAGAAAGAGAAGTCCACAGTGAATAAACAAATAAGCAAATTGGTTGTAGGACTTAATAACTCTTTTTATT
The DNA here is from genome assembly GCF_041903045.1 of Epinephelus lanceolatus. Lineage (NCBI taxonomy): Eukaryota > Metazoa > Chordata > Actinopteri > Perciformes > Serranidae > Epinephelus > Epinephelus lanceolatus. The sequence goes on along the minus strand of NC_135742.1, from coordinate 24,368,225 downwards.
TTAAAATGCAACAACGTGTGTTAACATGAAACTTTTACAGTCATTAATACAAAATCAATATCAAAGAAAAAGGCACTGTGGTTTTTCACAAGGCCATTCATGACATGACAGCAATGATATAGTTAAATAGATATGCTCTTAAAGATCATGAAGTAGTTAATAGAAAATTAAATCACGTCTATCTCACTTACATTCAGTTACATTCACTACTTTCAGCTCAGAGGTTACGGCATGTGTGGTAGCATGTTAGTTTACAAGACATATTCAGCTTCACATAAATTAATTTATATGTCTAAAGGACAGCAGAAGGTGCATTCATACTGTATTTACCTATCATTTTGGTTTATTGAAACAGATTCGGACATTGGAATTACAAGTTTTCATTTGATAATTAAAATTCATAAGTTTCTGACTACATATTCATAAAGTATTTTAAATATGTTTTTTTAAATAGAATTTTTATTTTATCAAAAATAGAGATTTAGCAATTACAGTCTTGAGCTGGAATAAAACTGGTAAACATATTGCATGAATATATTTATCCTGGCAAAATGAAATTCTGTACAAATGGAGCCTTGAAATTCCAAGTCAGCAAATCTGAGAGAATGGTACATATTTATATATCAAATATATCAACTGAAAAGAATTATGAGGGAAAGAAAGATGATATTTAATGTACCTTTTGTTTAATACAGGTTTGAAATTACAGGAAAAATAAATAAATCCCATTCCCAAATGTTCTAATTTTGATTTTGCAGCCAACAGTCCAGTGAAATAGTTTCATTAATTTTTTGATGTGATGTTTTATTTTGAAAGAGGAAGCTAGGGCAGGGGATTCGCATACTGATATACTTTGGTTTCTTATTTTACAGTTAATATTACCAATTATCTGATGTGCATAGACTAATACTGGTACAGTTAATATTTTGAGTTTCACAACAATCCTATTTTTATGTGTCATATATCTGTGTGTACATTTTAGCTGATTCATTATGGCTGGTTGTCCTTTTCCTTAAAAAGACAAATATACAGCTTTAATTTGAAGGAGTGCATTCATTGTAAGGAACAAACCTGCTCAAGTTTAGGGGAGACTGGTGGATACCCACAAAACCCGTTTTCATTCAGATATCTTCAGGTGACAGTTCAAGGAACCCCTTTGAAAATGCCATGCCAGTTGTTCCCTTACCAAGACTGCCTAAATTTGGAGTGTTATGTAGCCCAACTTCTGACGAGCTACGCCTACATTGTGGGTACAAATGGATGCCTTAGTTTGTCTAGTTTCACACAATACCACTACTTTCACACTAGCTTGGCAGAGTACTGCAGCACTGTCTTTGGTGTGTGTGTTTGAGAAATGTCAAGACCTGAAAAGTGTAGCTGTACACACAGAAGGCAGCTAAAAGCTCCAAACAGCAAAATATCTAATATTAAAAGGTTTAAAGATCAGGTGCTCAGTGGTCACCCCTTTTTGTAGGGGATGACACTTCACTCCTTCTAAAAAATAAAACCTTTTAGCACATTCTCCAGACATTTATGATGACAAAACCACTGGACAGCAAGTTTAAAGCAGATTTCTCATTATGTTTGACAAACTGTACTTAGGTATCTCAAATTAATGTGTTAATAATAGGAAATCCTGGGCTTGACCAGTGACATAAATACATTAGTGAGAAAGAAATGAATAAAGATAAAACAAATAATAACATATCAGCACTAAATGAGCAATCCAAACTTGAATAAAGGTGCTAAGTGCATGCACTGTGTGAAATAAGAAGGTCCTCTAAAAATGCGAAAAGCAAAACTTAAAAAACAAACAAGAAAACAAAACAGAAATAAATCGAGAATCATCAAGTGCTGATATGATCGGGTCATTCCAAGATCATTCAAAGTACATCCAACATGCTTTATTCTTTCAGGCAACAAAGGCATTAACGATTCTGTCTTTCTTCTCCTTCCTTCTCCTCATCGTCCTATCTCACCTGCAGCCCCAGGCGGACGCGTTTGGTGACTGCTGTCTCAGGAAATGTGGCCTGGACCAGTGGCACCAGTTTACTTGTCAGCGAACCACCCTCTGGTCCAATCAGGTCGCTCTCTTGCTGGACTCGTGATACGACAGCAAAGTAAAGGGGGAAGTCGGTGGAGATGATGCGACGGATTCTCTTCTTCCCGAGCTCTTCTTGACTTTCTAATTCTGAGGAGATAAGAGAGGGTTTAAGTCTCAGGAAGTGACAACACCCAGTGACATGCTTGATGTCATTCTGAGATCCAGTTTTTAAACTCTTACCCTCATCCATCCCGTTGAGGATTGTTTCTAGCACCTCATCACCATAGCGATTGCGGTGTTCTTTCCAGACTGAGCCGTTCTCACTCCTCAGCACCACAAGCTCCCGGTCACCTCGACCGAGAGCGGCAAAGTGGGGGATCTCCACTATCACCGGTCTGCCACACAACACAGAACAACACACAGAATTATACATGAACAAAAGTCAATTCAAAATACATAAAACTCATGTTTAAATACAATTAAAAACAGTCATTACAGAGCCAAAAGAGTGGGAAAAAAGAAGAAAACAGGTATAAAATACAAGAATTTAAGTTACAGTGCAGTCTAAGAAATTAACCAGGACTTAAATTTAGTAAAAGGCAGCAGCAAGCAGCCTTGATTTGAAAAAAACAGAGCATTCCAGTGGACAGTGGTCAGAATTTTTTTTTGCCATTGTATGTGTCTGCAATCCTCGGAGATGTTACATTTGCACATTGTTGTGTAAGTTGACATTTTATGTTTCAACAATGCTGTGGTGAACAGGTCAGGTTTAGGCACAAAAACCACTTGGCTATAGTTAGTAAGAGCTTGTTTTGGCTTGAAATACTCAGTCTTGTAGGCACGATTCCTACTGGAGAAACAACAATGGGTCACTACAAAACACCCACCTTTGGTGCCTAAAAAGCTGCTGAAAACAGAGCAATGACTCAACCAGTGTTGTTGTGGTTTGCAGTAGTCTGCAGCTCAGCAAGTGTCTTGCCCTAGTGACATGCCATCCACTATCCCCTCCACCTCCAGATGACAAAATCAGCTCATATACTGTGTCACTTTAGAAATGGCGATACGAAATATGCAAATGTAACATATTTGTGGTTTGTATCAACGTAGCATTGCTTCTCCATGTTTAGTTTTGACTCTGGGGGCAAAGAGCAGACCTGTCTCAGATGACCTGAGAGGTCTGGATGGTTGGAAATTTATTCTGACCCTAAACCATTCAGTGCTTAATAAACCAACAGCAGTGTTTGAAATTGATTCTTTGACAGAAAGTAGGCCAGTTTAAAGACCTCACTGGAGTGATGTGATCCACTTTCTTGGTCTCTTGGACTTGAAATATATATATAAAAAAATAGTATCTTTTGTACATATAGAGGAAACAAGAAAATCCTGACTCTTTCTGGTTGAACAAAGTCGTTTCCTCACCCCAGGAACTGCATCCCGGCTGGCCCCAGGGAGATGATCCTGCTGGCCAGCCCCTCTCCCTCCACCAGCGGAGGGGGGCTGGTCAGCTTCTGCGGCTTTACCAGGCGGCAGGTGATGCGGGTGGGTGCCGCACAGGTCCGCGGAGGTATGATGACACGCAGACCGTTATGCCTGCTGCCTCGCATTGAGCCGCCCCGAGCATCTACCATAAAACTGACCAGGAACCTGTTATTGGACAAAGATTGTGACAGTTAGCTGCCAGATCAGATATTAAATAGAGGCTAAGTGAAATATAAAGTTTTCTTTTTATCACTGTTGTGCTGACCCTGTGTGTATGGGACTGGCGACTGGGCTGACATTGTCTGACGTTTCAGTTGCCGGGCTGCTGGGGATCAGTGAGTCCTCATCGTATTCTTTGGGCAGTGGAAGTGGAGTGTGTTGCTACAACAGAGAAACATAAATGGTTCATGGCATCCACAGAAGAACACTGTTTGGCATAATGTTCTATATAAACCTGTCTGTTTACTGGAGATGACATGGAGAGGGCTGTGATAAGAGAGTATGCCGATGTTGTCATTTTTATGTTATTTTTACAGTGGATATGGAGAGGGTACATCATTAACCTTTGAAAGGCTGTTGAAGATGAAGTCTTATTTACGATATCATGTTGTAGCTATATGCTAACGTCAGGGAAATGTGTAATCTTGGCTGTTAATTTTTCTCCAATTGTGGATCAAATTTCTGCTGGAACACATACAGTGCTGGTTAGAAGCTTTTATTGCTGATTTTTCGCAGTAGAAAGTGCAGCTATACACAGTCCTTGCTGCAATGATGATGCAGAGATGTGGAAGACCCATAAACGCTGACCAATCAGAGGAGACTGGGTTTTTTTTGTGAGGGAGCTTAGAGACTGGCGCTACGACATTCAGACGGGTGAATAAAGGTGTTCCAGCACAGAAATTAAGAGGAAAATAGTGTTCATGGGACATTAAAACTTGTAAGCATGTTCTAGTACAGTACCTGATCTATCTCATGTTCTTTCAATATAACGGTCTCTGGAGAGACTCTGGGAATCCTGGGAATGGCTGGCGAGTAATTCCTGTTGTATGAAAAGAGAAAAACACAAATCAGATTGAAGAAGTTTCTCTACGTCTCCTCCCAAGTGCTCCTCCCTGGTGTTTAGTGAGTGTCTATGGTGCATCCCCCTCTATCCATCCACCTATTAGCATGTGGCTACCAGCTTGGCTCGCTCGCCTGTTTCCCCGCCCAGCCCCCCTTACGCTGTGCCCAGCCCTCTCTCGTACTCCAGTGATTTCTTTGGGGAGAGGAAATCGTCATCATGGTCTTTCATGTCATCCATCTTCATGTACCTGGCCCCTTCTGTCCCCAGGAGCTCCTCTCCTTCAGAGAACAACATGCCAAAGAGAGCGAACAGACCGTGGTCAGGTTGGTGAAACAGCAAGAGAGAGAGAAAGAAAAGAACAAGATGGTTAACCAGGGGTTAGAGGGGTTAGACGTTAGGAGATGGCTCTGTGATTTAGGGGTTAGACTGGTGAGATGAGACATTACTGACGATGCTCTGTACGCTGACCTTCTTACTGCCAGCTAATGGCAAAAAACTGAAATGAAGCCACTTCTACCTAACATCAGAAACAAGTTAAACAATCAGGTATGAGGACAGAATCAATACAGCAGGTCACTGTAATCAGCTGTAGTCTCAGGCTGCTGAGTCCAACACTTTTCATTCACAACGCCTACATTATTACATGAAAATAAAAGAGGGCAGCTTACAAATGAAGTCTGGAGTTTTCAAAAAAAACCCATAAAATCTCAGTTAGAGACAACAGCATTATAGCTGTGCACAGTGCACGATCTCTGGGGGAGAGCATGCATCAGCATAATCTCATTCCAAAAATGTTTTGTCTAGTGAATAAACAGTTAATGAACTGAAAGATTTAGACATCAGCTGCCTCAGAGAGCGATGTGTGAGGAGATTTGCTTCAGAATGCAAATACAGAGACAAACAGAACAGCATCAGCCCACTGCAACACACATGATGACCAAAGTACAGACTGTTCTCCGTTAAAAGATCAGTATATCTTCATGTGAGCAGAGGTGGGTTACTTACCCCCCAAAACATGCAATAATTTTCAAGAATTCACCAGAAGTCTTCCCTGTGTGTAGTAATATGTGGCTGTATCAGCGCAGCCTGTGTGAGTGTGTGAGTGGGCGTCTGTCAGCGGTTGAGAGCCAAAGTGATGTCGTAGGTGTCATTACACTATGTTTGACTCTGTGAGTGCACTTCCCACAGGTTCACATGAGTCAGCTTGTGTCCTGGATAGTCTCTGTCTTGTGTGCCACACCGTGTAGGCGAAGTGTTACCACATACGAGCGCGTGCATCAGATAACCTGCCGGTATCATCTCACCATTGAGGATATGAGAGGTGTCTTTAAGACGGCGTCTTGGCTACTTTCTATATTTAGAGCAAAGGTGACGATCTGTCAGTTAAATTATCAGGGGACTAAATATATCAAGACATAATGTCCTCTGACATCATTGTCAGTGGTGTTGTAAACGTCGGGCATTAAAAGTTAAACCTGTAATAAGTGGTATCTTTGGAGGGCAGCAGAAACAAGCTCTGACCTGACATACAGTAACACCTTTAAGTTGATATGGTGAACTTATTAGCAAACACTTACTCATTTACACAAACAGAAGCTACAGGGCAGTATTGTCATTTTCATGTTTCTATCCACCTGATGAATGTACATCCAATATACTCTCCTTTTAGCTCAGATTTTGGTCTCCACCAACTCCCTAGGGACGTATCTGAAATCAGCTGTCTGTTGCTGCTGGAACACTATGAGAGCAGTGAGCATCGACCAAAAAGTAATGTTGTAGGCAGGCTTGAGCGGTATTTAGAAATTCTGACGTTATTTCAACACTGTCAAAAACACAAACACTGCTCTTTCTGTTAAACTGATAGGGCAATGCTGTATTAAGGTGATGCAGTGCACAGCACACACCACCAGAGGTCAGTCTGTACCAGTGGAACAAGCAGAGGTGGTGGGGATAATGTTGCAAGACTAACAAAAAGCCGACCGGCAATGACAGAAAGAGACAGCAAGAAAAAAAAAACAGCAGTAGAGTCGGCATACTTCCATATCTAACGTTGTAAAGTGAGGCTTTATTTCAACCAAACCAGAGTTGGTAATTGTTGGAACAGTGGAAAGACAAACCACGATGGTTTTGGTGAATATTACATTGCATTGTTTCCGTTTAAGTTTGAACGAGTATGTTTTACAACAAGTTAGCTAGTCTTGGTTGAATCCACTTGAATTCAGAAGTTGTACAGTAACATTTTTCTGTTTAATAGTGTTTCCCTCTTGTTAGGGTTAGGAATAAGGTCTTCAACACAACAAAAGTAAACCAAATAATTACCAAGAGGCCACTACAAGCCACTTTAAAGTCGGATGATAAGTTTCTGTGGGTTCATTACTTCGAGTGACTCCTTTTGTATAGGAGTCGTCACAAGATCAGATATAGTTCACATTGCAGGAACACAACAATGACGTGGTACATGATCGACGCCACAATGGATTTAAATGCAGGGTTTGTTAGATTTTATCTGATATTAGTAATAATGGATCCGATACTTATAGAGGTGATCTGTATGTTTTGGCTGTGACTCTAACTGTAAAAATAAGGACTGATGTCAAAACATGGAGAAAAAAGACACCCGGGGGGTTAGAGGATGAGGGTGTTATTGAAGGGACATACAGAGGTTACAGACAAGGGTGCTATGGGTGCATGCCAATGAGAAACCAGAGCCACCATCACAGTGAGCGCCACTACAGAGGGATCAAGAGAGAGGAAGAGAGGCGGAGAGGTACAGTAAAGATTGAGAGAGTGAGCTTGAAATGGAGCCACACACTTTAAAACAACGACCTATGAATGCCGCACGAAGAAGGAAAGAGACATTCATACCTAATGTTAGCTGTGCAATTCCTAAAAAAGGGCATAAAGCAAAAGGAATTGGAAAAAAATGAATATTTGTGCGACCAGTTGAAACATCATAAAGTCAGCCTCATAAACAGGACGTAATGTTTCAATAACGTTGGCTATTAAACATTGTTTCCGACTGTTTTATGTGAGTAATAATAATAATTGTATTTCTTTACCTTCATCCTCAGACACGTCCAGTATCTCATCCACTGTCTCTGGGAAGCTCATGCGGTGTTTCTCTGTGGTCGTCTGCACAGAAGAAAGAGGAAGAACCAATTACAGATACAACAGTGAGTGTTAAATTCTTATTTCCATGTGATTATCATGGCCACATAATGCTGGCGCTGTATCCCGATGGCATGGTAGCATTTCTAAACTTCTCACCATGGAAACCGTCTCCTCAGTGACGAGCTTCAGGACGTCAATCACAGAGATGTAGCCCAACCTCTTAGCAATGGCCAGAGCTGAAGTACCATTCTAGCAGACAGAGAGGAGCAGATTGATCACATCTCTGAAAAACAAACTTTATGAGTCATTTTGAAAAAGATGAGAAGCGTTCATGCTCACTGTTGTTGTCTCGTTGGGCTGAGCTCCGTGCTTCAGCAGCAGTGTCACAATGTCTGTGTGTCCCTGCTGGGCCGCCTGGTGCAGAGGAGTGTAACCAAGCTGGAAGAGAGATTAAATGTATTCTTACTCATTTAATGTACATCTAAATAACATGTTTTTTTCTGAGTTATCCCTGAATTATTCAGTACTGCTGGCCCTCCTAATTAAGTTTTTACAAACAACAAGCTAACTGCATAACAAGAAAACTGTCAGTACAACGGATAATTATCAAATGACTAGAGCTGAAATGATAAGTAGATCAACAGAAAACTAATAAGCAACAATTTAAACAATAGGTTAAATGCTTAAATATTTTTTACAGCAAAAATCCACTGGTTTCAACTTTTCAGATGTCTATTTACTGGTGTTTTCAATCTTCTGTGATGATAAACTGGATATTTTTGGGTTTTGGTACACTGGCGCACACTAAAAGATTTTTGAAATCTTCACACATGTTGAAAATGCAAGAGATCCAACACATAACGACATGTAATATTAACTAACAGTTCTGCTCATACAGTGTGTAGAGAGCAAGGACTTGGCCAAAACAATACACAACACATTAAACACTTCTACTATTCATGAACAACCAGAGTCCCGACTCTCAAATCAAGTCTCTTGTGATCAAACATGACTTTAGAGCAAACAAAAAAGGAGACCTGGCTTTTAGTTTTTGGGCTACTTTTTACAGAAAATTCACAAAGTAAAAAAACATGGTTGAATTCATGGGGACAGCATGAACACGAGCTGGAAGCGAGTAAATTCTGACTTGAATCCTATTTGATATTACAGTAAAAACCCTCAGAGACCTGCAGGACCACCTGCGATCCTCTGGGTTTCTCCTCACAACAGGATATCGGAGCGAAAATACTGAACATGATTAATATTTGCGATTTGAAATTGGTGCAGCCACGATAGATGTCCGAGCTGTCAGGGGATGTAAAAAACACCCTAACACACATCACACGCCAGTAAAGTTTGGCAAAATGATCTTTAGAACCATCAAAAAATCGGGGCTTTGCTGATGATTGTTAGGAGGGGGGAAACGAGCTCATAATAGTGGGCACCTGGCATTTGTCAGACAAAGCAAGCAATCTGAATATGTCAGCTCGGGCTCTGGGAACTTGTGGGATAAATGTTTTACTATCTCTGACATAGTCACAGACAAAAAGTCAAATCAAGTAATTAATAAAAACAATCTGCCAAATGTCGCCCTACATCTGATCTTGCTTAGATTCTAGAACTTATATCTTTATTAATGATTACAACACATTTGTCATAGATCATGATATGAATACTAAATGGCATGGAATTGAATACCTCCAGTCTCTTCAATGCTTTTACAATACATTACACTTTAGAGAGGTAAAATGCCCTCATTCCAATAAATCATTATATAAAACAGCCAGTTTTAACAGCCTTCCCTGAGCAGGACCCTGCAACAGCCCCAACAGTGTGATGTACTGTAATATTTCCTGATGAATAAATCAGAGACAGTAGGCACACTGTGAACGCGTGACTCACGCCCTGACTACATTCTGTTGTAGTTTTATGTCAAACCAGAGGGAGGCACTCACTCTTGTTTTACTGTTGACGTTAGCCTGTTGCTGCAGGAGGAACTTCACCATCTTGATGTTGCCATAGTGACACGCTACATGGAGAGGGGTGTAGCCCATCTGACAGTGAGAGGGGGAAAAAAAGGTAAAAAGTCTTAAACACAAAATCACAGCAGAAGCATAACTTTAGTGTCTTAATGACCTTTTAATTTGAATACATTATGTAGATGTGATCATATAAAGGGCTGAATGGCTCATGAATACTGCATTAACTAATGGTTCAAATCCACAAAGTAAAATGATTTTGAGAGCAGAGCAGTGATAAAAACTGCATTCAGGCTGCAATTCAGAAATTAAAGAGAGAGGATGCAGTTACTTGTTGTATATGAGACAGGAACAGTAACAATAACATCAGTAATAGTAACACCCTGACATCATGATAACGTCCAGTACAGGAGCCCCACAACCAGTGCTATAAAGTTGCTTTACTAAAGTACCCATACTTACTGAATGTACAATTTTAAGGAACTTTACTTGAGTAACTCCATCTCCTAATTTATAATTCTACTCCACTACAGTTCATAGGCAAATATTGCACTTCTTACTTACTAGTTAATTTGCATATTCAGAGAATACGAAATATAATCACCAAATAAATTATAATGAAACATTAACGCCGTCCTCCTCAACTGAGCTGTAATGTTAGCTAGCTCAGTGGTGCTGGGTGAGCTTGCAGGAAATGTATGCTGAAATGGTTGGTGGGTATAGTTCGGTGAAGTGAAACAGTTCCTACATAAATCTGCTCACAACATGGAGGAGGCAGACATCTCTAAAACAGATATTGCCAACACTCAGCAATTCACACCAAAACAACAGAGATATTGTTTGAAAAACAGCGCCACAGGTAAGAGGGAAAATGGGTATTCTTGATTTTGGGGTGAACTGTCCCTTTAAGTAAAAGATCTGAGTACCTTTGTAAAGCACAAACTGCTCTTACATCGTCGAGATCAGGTCAAAGAGATGTTAAGATTTCATTTGTGGTGCTGTTTTACAGAACACATCATATAATTCTACGCATACATAAAACCCCACCGACCATTTTTCAGCATAAATTTGATTCAACTCCATGTGAAAACACTGCTTCAGAGCTGCTCCAAGCACCAGAGTCCCCCTCAAGGGTCGGGCATGTATTGATGGTAACACAACCCTCTGCTATGAGAACATCAGGCTATTTCTGCTGCAACACTTAGACACTATCTGCTGAGGCTCAAAGTGGTTGGCCAGTAGTTTCTACACTGAAAAGGCTCTGATAAAACCATGCAACAGTTTGCCATGAGAGTGAAAAGGTCTTACTCGTGTGGCAGCGTAAACTGAAGCGCCTTGTTTCACCAAGATATCTGCAATGCCAACATGTCCTTCCTGTGCCACCAGATGGAGTGGGGTTAATCCGCTCTGGGGACAAACACATTCAAGAGACAAAGGTCAAACACAGAACAAGTCAAGCCACAGTTATGTTTTATTTCTTAAAATAAACTTCCTGTCCAGTGACAGTCATCCTATAATCATGTGTGTTTCTTGCCTTGTTTCCAAGGTTGACGTTGGCCTGTTTGGAGATGAGGAGGGAGACCATGTCTGGCCTTCCTTCCTGCGAGGCCAGGTGGAGAGGTGTCACTCCCTGCAGTGACTCAGCATTGGCCGAAGCTCCGTACTGCAGCAGGCTGTTAGCCACCTCCACCTGATTCTGCTTGGACGCTATGTGGAGGGCGGTGTAGCCATTCTGGAACGCAGACATGAGTTATGGTTAGAAAAAGATGTGTATGTGCATGATACTGGGCTAGGGCTGGGCAATATATCATTGTTTAAATATCAATATTGTGATTAGATTTTGAATATTTTAAGATTATGAGTGTTTTCCTGGTTTTAAAGGCTGCATTATAATAAAGTGATGTCATTTTCTGAACTTCCCAGACTGTTCTAGCTGTTCTATTTTTTGTCTTTACACATGTAGTCATGATATCATCATTACTGGTGGTTATTTATCAAAAGTCTCACTAAGTAAATATTTTGTGAAAGCACCAATAGTCAACCCTACAGCACAGATATCAAGGTGTTTGGTCAAAAATATTGTCAACTTTGATTTCCTCCATATTGCCCAGTCCTATACCTGGCCTTTCAACATGAATTATGTTTGTACTTGTGTGTATCTCTTTTTCTATTTACCCTGGCTGCACTATGTGGTGAACCTCCTTTGCTAACAAGCAAGTTGACAACATCCAGGTTGTTGTGATGTACAGCAACATGCAGCGGAGTCAGACCATTCTGCAGAAACAGAATCAAAAATGCATCAGACTGACGTAGAGCAAACAAAGCTTCTGTCTTCCATACAGCCAAGCCTTTAAGGTTTGTCTTACCTTTCCAGCAGCATTAGGGTTCGCTCCTCTCTCCAACAACAGCTCTGCTACATCCACCTTGCCGTACTTGGAGGCCACATGGAGTGGAGTGAAACCTTTCTACAGAGGCACCAGTGAGGAAGTGGACACAATGTTAGGTCTGGGAATACAGCTATTTGGGAAAGATGCAGAGAAAAGAAAGCAGGTATGTTTTACCTTTGTCATCTTGGTCTGCTGAGCCTCCATATCCAGTAGGATGCGCACGGTTTGTACGTGACCTTCCCGGGCAGCGATGTGTAGGGGTGTGTGGCCTGCTGTGGTGGTGGAGTTGGGGTTGGCTTTGTGCTCCAGCAGCAGCTTCACCAGCTCCTTGTGGCCCATCCGAGCGGCACAATGCAGAGGTGTTTGGTCATCCTGGAACAATGAGGGGAGACGAATTATGAAGTGTAAGGTACTGAATGAAACTCCAGCGATAAAATGACTTCTCTAGTGATTTAATCATCCTGTTTTCAGTTCTCAGCTTCTCCACTATGATCTCAACTTGTTATATTAAGTGTAAAATGAGGCTGTGGTGTGTAGGAGGGGAATCAGCATGTGGAAGCTCTGCAAAGAAATAGCTGCTCAACCAACTTTCTAAATTAACGCTTAAACATAATGAGTATTTAATCCATGTCTAACATGAGGCATGTTTATGCATGAGTAAACGATATGTGCCATAGAGTGTGAAATCTCTACCTTGGCCTTGGCGTCAACTGGTGCTGCATTCTCGAGTAAAAACTCTGCCACCTCGAAATGTCCTGCCCGAGATGCCATATGGAGAGGAGTCTCCACTTTCTGTGCAGGCACAGACAGACAAACCACCCACTCAGATTTATCACTATCACAACAACAACAACACCAGCGCTGAGTTGGTTATCTGTGCTGCTCTTTTGGAGATCTCAGAGGGAAACTCACCACATTGGAGGCACTGGGGGAAGCTCCTTTCTGCACCAGGATCTTCACAATGTTAAGATGACCCATAAATGATGCCACATGTAAGGGGGTCAGGCCAGACTGTTCAGAAGAGGAGAAGAATATTACAAATGGTTCTGCAGGCCAATCATATTCAATATAATAATGTGTGAGCTGTTATTGTTAACCCCTCTTTTCTGTTCTCTCACCTCAGTCACAGCCTCTAATGACGCAGCTTGTTTTAGCAGGAGATCCATCACACGCATGTGGTTCTTTTTACAAGCAATATGCAAAGGAGTGAAGCCATTCTGTAAAAAACAAAGGAAACTTTTATTTAATTTGGAACTTACAAATTGACTGTTTGTTCATGTTACTGTGTGCTTGTCACGGACCAATGCACGAGAGTTGGGTTTGGCCCCTTTGTCCAGCAGCACTTTGGCCATGCGGTGGTGGCCGCAGTGTGCCGCCACGTGCAGAGGGGTAAGGTGGTCCAGTGTGATGTCATCAATCTCTGCGTTGTACTGCAGGAGCTGCTTGACGCAGTCCATGTGGTCCCCTTGTGCTGCCATGTGGATTGGAGACAGGCCATTCTGCAAAAAAAGGAAAAAGCATTGACTCTGTCATCCCTCACAAAACGGGAAGCAACTTGTCTTGTCATGGAAACAAACAATCGCAGCAAGAAGCGGCGGCAAGAGGGATCTATGGCTGTTTGGCTGATGGATCACACACTTTCACTTTCATTTACTTAATTTTAGAGTACAAGCAAAGCAAAGCAACTCAGTGATTTGCACTCATTATCAAACCAGATGGTGTCAGTTCATTTCTAAGAGAAGTGAAGAATTTACTTGTATGTAGTTGGATTACCTTGGTCTTTGCCTGGATGGGGGCTCCATGGTCCAGCAGGATTTCTATAATCCTGACATGACCATTTCTGGCTGCACAGTGCAGAGGAGTCAGCTCATCCTGGAGAGAGAGAGGATTGTTAATGATTTAGTTAATGATGCATCAAATTAGAAACAGTAAGGGAATCAAAGATTCTGTAAAACGGCAGGATGGATGACTGCTGCACCTTGGTCTTGGCATCAATCTGAGCTCCTCTGTCCAGCAGCAGTCGCACCATGATCACATTCCCCCGTCTGGCTGCGATGTGCAGAGGAGTGATGCCGTTCTGCAGAGAGAAACACTCAAATGGGCACATATTCAGGGACAACAGGCAGCAGGGACACAGATTAACCTTTCGACACCATCAATTATTTTCTACCTTTGGGGTGAAGTTGACATTGGCTCCTCTATTGAGCAGCAGTTGAGCTACGTTCAAGTTTTCATAGTGTGCAGCAATGTGGAGGGGTGTGAATCCAGTCTGCAGGGACACAACAGGGTGAGTTCATGTCACTGTCATTACCATTGGCATTTTAGAAACACAACGGAGGACACCAAACACAGATACCTCTTATACACGACACACACACACACACAAATGTTTACCTTGCTGAGTACATCAGGATTGGGGTCATTCTGCAGAAGCACTGCGGCTGTGCGTGTATCGTCGTTGCGTGCTGCAATGTGCAGTGCAGGGAGGCGGACCTTTCCCTTGGTGCCGTAGTTGATGAGCAGGGCTACGACATTCTCATGTCCCTGCTGAAGAGCGACGGCGAGAGGAGTGAATCCATCCTGCAGCGCACACAACAGAGTTAGCAGACCAGTTGACTCGTGGAGAAAAATTGAGAGAGGTGTAAGGAAAGAGGCTCATGAGAACGAAAACAGAATGGAAACACGGCAGCAGTCTGGATCAGCAAGGATGGGATTGAGGAATTTGGGCGATTACTACTCTTTGAAAACATCTATCACTTCCTTGGTCTTTAGTACCTCAGTTGGAATGCTCTGATTGGCTCCGTTCTCCAGAAGAAACTTCACAACCTCTAGATGGTTTTCTTGTGCAGCCATGTAGAGTGGAGTGAAACCCTTCTGTCTCAGAAAGATGCACAACACATACACACACGCACGCACGCACAGCAGCAGAGGAGACACAAGCACAGCAAAAGACAGAAGACGGTCACAGATGCACAAGGATGTACAGAGAGAGGAAACAGCAACATACAGATATATAGGAACAAAGACACGTGTTAACAGATGGGATTGCAATAGTTACTACTATGGTTTCACTGTAAAGTTCACGTTTAAGTACTGAGGAGTAGCTTCAGCGAGTCCTGTGATCGCTGCAGTGAGAGCAGCACTGAGTCTCACCTGGGACTGAGCGTTGACATTGGCCCCGTAGTTAACCAGCTCTGTGACCACCTGCTCCTGCCCCGCCAGGGCTGCAATGTGCAGGGCCGTGTTCCCTTTCTGTTTAAACACAGATACATGAGCACAAGAGTACACAGTCATAACCAGCACTAACAAAGATTATAGGTGAAATCCCACGTGTGTATTCAAAGTGCAGGTGGTTTTCATATGCAGTTGTCCATATGTTCATATGCAGACTGATGCTTCATGTTGTATTTCGGTTTAATTTTGGTGGCAATCAGGAACTGTCTAAGAATAAGTAAAAAAAAAAAAAAGTACATATTTGAGCATGCATTAAATGCCAATTTTCAGTACAAATTTTGTATTGAGGTTTGATACCCAGCCACAATAAAATCTTTAAGTTTCCATGAAAAGACACAATTCAGCAAGTGTTTTAAGTAATAATCTCAAAGAGGGGATTGAGCCTATGACCCACTGATGAAAGTATCTGCAATATTTATATATATGCAATATTGTAAAATAGGTATTGAGGGTGACATTCATGGAAAAATGCTGTATTAAGTTACTGCAGATGCACACTGAACATTTCCCACAGCTGAAGCTTCTTTGAGTGAGATTAGCACCTACCGCTATAATTCATCAAAAGTGCATCTACAATACAAGACAACGGTCATTTTCTACATTTTTTTGATCGAGATCAGTGTGAAATATTGTAGGGAGCGATGGAACAAGAATCACAGCCACAGTGAGCTGTTAGATGAAGAGCTGCAGGTGACAGGCTGCACACTTAGCAATGTAACAAACTCTTTTCACTGAGCCCTGTTGTCTGGAGGCTCCTGTTGTGTGCAGCGTAAATCAGATCACGGTTGCTCACAGAGTGGTTTATAAAGGCAAATTACTGGCCGACTTCTTTTTTTTTTAATGAAAATGGCAATTGTTTTGCTGCCTCCAGAGCTCTGTGACCTGTTGTATTAAGCTGCAATTGTTCCCAAGTCAAACTGTAGCCCACTGAAATCCTCTCAATTGCCACTTTAATACAGAAAGTGTTAAACATTTTGAGATATACACTTATTTGCTCTCCTGTTGAGGGTTAGATAAGAAGATGAATACCTCATACTCACGTCTGTATGCTAAAGATAAAGCTACAGCCAGCAGCCAGTTAGCTTAGCTTAGCATAAAGACTGGAAACAGGGGGGAACAGATAGCCTTGCTCAATCTAAAGGTAAGAAACCTACCTGCCAGCACCTCTACAACTGACTACTCAATACATCATTTATTATATGTGTAAACTTGCTGTTTTACGGAGCTCATGTGTAGGACTATCCTTGCATTCATGTGATGTCAGAATAATTGAAAAAAAGTGTTTCTTACTGGGAAAATCACGTGAATGCCCCCTGAAATTGGAACAACCAGGAATGTTGGTGAAAATGTTGGTAGTTTCTGAATTAACGCCATATATGGTCAGTGGTAATAAACTTTTACATAATTCTCCTATTGCATGTCGATTTTTTGTTCACAGTTAATCTGTAGTATGGTATTAGCTGCTCTCCACATAGAGTGACATAGACCAGTTAGAAATGTGTTTTATCAACATTAGTCCGATAAAGCAATATTTTGGTAGTTTTTAGGGGATGTGCATGTGCAGCAACAAGTCTGGGACAAAATCACAATGCATTTTCCGTAGCATCCACGTTGTTCCCAAAGCTCATGAACACACCAAAGTCGAAAGAGCAACTTCCCAACTCAGGAAATGGGACCATTGGAGGAGCACGTGAATGCAGCATATTTCTTAGCTGGGCTAGAGACAGGAAGTGAGGTCTCCTCATCTCACTCTCTTTGTAAATTCAAAGCACAGGTGACTTTCTGAGGAGATAATAATGTGGGACATTTTCTCTGAGGATTTTTACCTTTGTGGTGGTCTCCAGTACGATTCCATTGTGAAGTAGCTCCAGCACCATTTTGACGTGGCCTTCTTTTGAGGCCAGATGCAGCCCGTTGAGCCCATTCTGAGTGAGAGAGCAGAGTAAACCTCATACTGAAGGGTCCTAAACATACTATGAACACAGATATTTCCTATTCTACAAGAAAAAAAACACTCCTATACACACAAACACATGTGGGCCATGCCAACTGAAACAACTGTTGTGTTTATTCCACAGTGACTGAAGCACTCACAAACCAAAGCAGGCAAATACTTACACTGGACACCATGCATGCAGTACTCTCAGAATCAAAGTGGTCATTAGCGAAAACAATGTCTACAGGGATGAAAATCAGGATGTGAACATTTTCATTTGATTAATGATGGTGAGAGGAGGAGGAGGAGGTGGAGGAAGAGGAGGACGGGAGGGGGATGGCAGGCCGCTGGTCTCGTGGCTGGGAAGAATACGAGCCGTGTGGGATAGGTCTGACCTCACACAGCCTTCCTTCAGCCGCACAGGACATGTGAGGTTGGACCTTTCCCACACCACTGATATTATTCCTCTGAGTGGGGAGACCACAGCACACCATCACTCTACTGCGGACAGAGGAGAGAGGGAGGGAGGCACAAAGCAAGAAAAAAGGGAGGTGAGTTAGAAAACAGTCCACAAACAGAAGGAGAAGAGAGGGAAGAGGAGAAGTTGTTAGGTCGAGAGGGAGAAAAGAGGAGGGAAGGGGAGGGCAGGAGTGAGGCAGTGTGCTGGTGACAGGTATCCACTCAGACAAGGAAACACAGCTGCCACAGTCAAGCCTCCACTATCAGACTGTTCAGACAGCATCAGGATCGACAGTCACACCAACAATGCTTTCATCACCAGGGTTAAAGTGACAATCAGCAACATTTGGTATCATTGTACAAATTTTGAAGGTAAATTAACAGCACTACCAGACCTGTGTTAATCATTACAGCTTTGAGTAAGGGCAACACTAAAGCTACTATGTGTAAAACTTGATAACTCCTTCTAACAGACAGCATAGCTTGACTTAAAGTAGCACATGCAGTGGGCTTAGGGTGGGGCGATATGACGGCATATACTACGCAATGGTAGAAATGTCTTCCATTTCTAGTGCAGGAGCCATTCAGGACAGGCTGCGCAGCAAATCTTGGGGTTGACTGTGTGATCTTGCGAATCCAGCTGCCAAAGATGCTCTACAAGTTAACATGATTTGGACAAACATGGAGGAGTAGTGCTGTCAAAAAAAAATCGATCTATCAATACATATCCATTCTGAATATTTGAAACGGTTTCAATTCCAGCTGCGCTTTCTTACTCTCTCTTTATTGATAATGTTTACTTCAGTCATTCTGCTGTACCCTGCTACTAACCAAGAAAAGTAAAGTTGTTGTTGTCATGTTATAGCCTTTTTATATTTATTGTAAGGCAGATTTATCTCTCCTGTCTTACCTATAAACTTAGTAGTTACTGAATTAATGAATTAACTGTCAAAGGGCTGTGGGTGAGGTAAGAGCACAGGGACTGCTTATCTGTGTGACTTGATCCACTTTTTAATGTCTGAAAAAGAACGGACTACTAAACATTGACAACAATAGTGGCATCTCACATCTTATATATATATATATATATATATATATATATATATATATATATATCACTCCGCTTAATTTAATCCTAACTGTCATTACTGATATTATATAGTTGCCAATCTAACGTAAAGAGCAAAATAAAATATGTAAACAATATAATAAATGTAGTTAACATTAAATTGTGCAGGTGCAAACTAATGAACAGAGAAAAACAAGACAATCTAATGGATACGTTCTCACGAAAATAAATCTCTTAAATCTTTAAGCCCCCCAGGGAGCTTAAAGCTTATGTTTTAAAAGAATTTTAGTTTTACTGTTTTGAATAAATAAATTAAATAAAAATAATCACATATGATAAGTACGGTGTTTTTTTCCCCTCCCTTTTTTATAAAGATATCTTTTGGGCCATTTTTAGCCTTTAATTAATAGGACAAACAGGTGTGATGGGGGGGAGAGAGAGAGGGAGTGACATGCAACAAAGGGCCACAGGCTGGAGTCAAACCCGGGCCGCTGCAGCAACAGCCCTGTACATGGGGCACCTGCTCTACCACTAAGCCACCGACGCCCCTTCCCCACCATTTATTTAATTGATTTTATATAACAGCAATATGATGTGTACTGTTACTGTGTTTTAAAATTACATGTACCGAAGATTTTGGCCATATCGCCCACCCCTAAGTTAACTTTATGTGCAACTTTATGTCACAAAAACATTTCATTTTTATAAACAAAAGACCACCAGACCACATAGAAATCATACATACTGTATAGGGGCTTCAAGTGCAAAACTGCAAAGCAACATGTGTGGTTTCTTCTCATTCAGGTGAGTATGTTGTAGATTATCACTTTAACCCAAACACAGTAAACACCAAACAGTGAAAATATAACACAATTTCATATGATGAATATCAAGAAGAATGAAATGAAATTGTGTCATTCAAGAGAATTTCATCTTGCAGGTCAAAACAACTTTCTGGTATCAGATTGTATTTCTGCATGTTATTATATTTTGAATCCATGGGGTGTCTCCCTTTATCATAGTGGAGCAGTTTGCCTGTAAAGGGCACTGTATGGTACAGTGTCACTGTTGTTGTGTGGGGTCTGTGGGGCCTCATAGAAACCCTGCCAGAAGCATTACCAGCAATAATTACAAAATGTTGAGGACAGCATACGTGAATGGAAGGGAAACCATGACTAAGTTAGATTAATGAGCCAGAGGAATCTTTCTCACACACACACACACACACACACACACACACACACACACACACACACACACGATTCTGGCCAAGTTTCAGTAGCCTGAGGGCAGCGGTCTTAGCCCCACTAACGCTGCCTCTTCCTGGTCACTCTGGGAACAACCGTCACAGTAAAGGAGGCAGGATGGAAGAGACAAGGCGAAGGAGAAACCCCTGCCCCATTTATCACCTTCCCTGGAGACCCTGTAAACTCCACCTGCCACCTTCATACACTGATTAACATCTACCTGAGCATGCACATACAATATGACTGAGTGCACAGGCACATAACAGCACAGTGATCAAGTCAGACACATCATGCACACTGAACACTCAAAACGCAGTTAAATAGAAATGATAATACAACACATGGTGGTTTACAGGGACACTGGTTGAGCAGAACAAAATGCAGAACCATCATTTCATAAATGAAACCATATATTTGTTGTATAAGTTCTAATTTTCTGTATAAACCAATAAATACTGCTGTTCAATGAAAACTGTCGATTTTACTGCTCATAAATAACATTAGCAAAACTGTGCCTGTTTCCATTCACACATTCCTGTTTGTTTTCTGAATGAGAGATGGGCAGTCCAGCCACCTCCTGAATTTTAATTTAATTGCTTAGAAAGCAGACAGGGAAGACTAAAACCTGGCAGGATGTACCTCAGAGCCATCGATGGCACAAGACAACTCATAAATACTCAAATATTTCTGTTCCTTTTCTTGTCACTCTCACACAGTGAATAGAAAGCCAAAGATGGCAAGTGCAACATAAATAAAAAATCATTGGCTTACAGTTTCATGAGCTCGCCAGTCGGAAGCTAAACCAATTCAATCTGGAGAATGAATGTGCAGCTCTCTCACCTGATTGGCTGTGTTTATATCGATGCCATTTTTGATATGGTCCAAGGCCTTGTCCAGGTTGCCAGAACGGGCTGCTCGGAGGAAACTGTTGCCAGCATCTGCCTGCAAGCGTAACAGGGAGAGAGGGAAAGAGAGGAGGGGGATAAGGGGTGTAAGAGAAAGTGAGAGACACATAAAGTGAAGGAAGTAGAGAGGGAAAATGGAGAGGGAGACAGAGTTTGGTTAATATTTATTTAGGGGCATTTTTTGAAGGACTGAAGTGTTCACTCGTAATCCATCAGTTTTCCTCTCATGTCACTCCGCCCTTGAGATTTTGGACGGTGCAGTTTGAACATCTGCACCTTTAAATGTGTGTTGAGGGTGCGATGGGCACGCAGGTGATGTGATGGAGTACACTCTAAAAATTTGTCCACAACTCTGTCCTCTGTACTCAGGTGATAAGGCAACTGTGATAACACCGACAGCCACCGGAGTGTCTGTTGTGCCCAGCCAACTGTTGGCTCTTTGTCCGGACTCTGAGTTTGTGTGTGTGTGTGTGTGAATAAAAGAGAGAGAAAGAGATACACAAGGTGAATACGGAGAGAGAGAAAGGGAAGGCTTGGCGAGCCCCGGCTCACGGGCCGGCACATGGCACGTCTAGTGTTTTTGTCTGTGTTTTGTTTGTGTCTGAGGGCTTCATGCCTCTCCCAGGCAGGCAGGGGTGCTGCTGAAACAGGATCACTCATGCGGCACAGGGGGAGAGCGAGGGAGATGAGAGGAGGAGAAGTGGCAGCTACAGAGGGAGAACCACAGGGAGAAGCTCGACTGCGGCAAACCCTGCACTTTTTCCCTTTTCATTTACATAATCTCCTCTCTCCCCTCGCCCATCCCCTCCCTACATCATCTAACCAGCTATCTCAACATGCTGGTCAGGAAAATCATCATCCAATCATTCAGTGTTTGTTTTCACACAAATGCAGGGAACGAATTCATGTATAATTTTCTGGTCCAAAGGAAATCAACAAATGCTGCCATCCCACACTCACACCCACCCACCCACACACACACACACACACACACACACACACACACACACCAAAGAAAGTGTTTTTCTTCATAACACATCAGTTTAAGCTGTGTCATCTATTGTTGTGACAGGGTTGTTGGTCCTCTTTTGACAAAGATGGAGTGAGCTTGAGTAAAAAAACAGAGAAAGGATCCACATGCCTGAAGTTGAGGCATAGCAACAAATGACACAACTCACCCTCAGCATGACACCAATGGTGCAGCGGCTGTGCAAAGAGAGAGGTCACTTTAAAAGAAGACAGGGGCGATGGCAGGGGAACAGGAAACTTTTAAAGGAAAAGTTGCTTCCAGCTGATTGAAGCAGCAAAACACTAAGTGACAATGACTCTTATATCTGGTATAGAGATGAAATGTTTGCAATGGCAAAGTTTCTACTTATCAGATGAACTTCCGACAGTTTGAAGCATCCGGTGTGTGCAGTAATAAATCCTGGGCTTTTGTGTGAGTACACTGACTCATGCGAAGCCACTTGCCTCTGAGTCACTGTCATTTTCTCCAAAAGATGTTTTTGTTTTGAGCTTTTGCTCACAGACAATTTGGAGGCACACTCTGCAGTACAAAGCCTCTGAGTCACACTCGCACACATGCTGACAGGCAAAACACTGATCAGACAGTCCCACACACACAAGAGACACACTGGATGTACTGTACAGCTACTGAAATGCATTTATAAATCTACTATATGATATTTAGGTAACTACATTAATAAAAAGATATAACAAAATGAAAAGTACAAGTCTCTAGACAATTGTCTCTAGTTTGGTCTGTCGAGTGTCTCAGTTAACGATTTACTCACAGTTGCCAAGCTGTCTTGGTGAGCCATGTTCTTCCTCTTCCTACTCTCTGACTCCCATCAGACTCTCTTTTTCACTTTTACTTTGAAGGAAACCCACAAACCTCCTCCTCTTTCCAGAATGCAGCAGAGCAGCACACTGACCCCAGTAACACACACACACACACACACACACACACACACACGCACACACCTGTTACTGGAGTTACGATCACCATACTGAGACACACGATCCCAAAACAGCACTCTTTCTACAAATGAATCTTTGTGAATGTGTTTGGTTTAACACTACTTGTACTTGTACTAGGAGTGGGGGAAAAATCGATATAGCTGGTAACACAATATGTTGCGCGGCAATACCGTATCGATACGATACCATGCGATACGATACAATACGATACGATACATAGTCTGATAGTAGTATTGATACACCGAACTACTGATTTTTTAATTTTATAAATGTTGCAAATGCAAATGACATTTTTGGTATCCTAATAGGATATTAAAATCAACTGCTTTTTCAGCCAACTAGACACATTTTGTTGCAATAAAAATGACTGCAGTGAGATGAACCGAGAGAAAACTTGACCTCATTAGATAAAACAGTTGCTAACAAATTTTTACTTTGGGGACGTAATTTGCAGTTGAACAAAAGTAAAAAAATCGCAATATATGTTATTGCAATACTTAGCATATTAGAAGACACTTGAAATCGGCATAATATTGTATCGCGACTTAAGAATGATTAAAGTATCGTATCATGTGTGTGTGAATCCAGGACGGGCAATAGTTCTAGAAGTGAGATTTTCACAAAAATATTTTATGAATCTGATTAATGAATGCATTGTAGGTTTGATCATTGAAAACAACCATTTTCTTAGAGTTAAAGTTCAAGCTATTGTACTCTATGTCAGAGTTTCTGAACCACCGTGTCTGTGTCGGCCATTAGTGCCCTCTAGTGGGCTGCAAAATGTTTTCAAGTTAGAGCAAGTAGGCCACTCACTTTTTACATTGTTTGTTTACAGATAAGCTAACAGGTGTAGGCTGTAGTGTGGCAAATAATGGAAAAGTTCCTAGAGCCAAAAGACAACAACTAACCTACTTGTGCTAATTGTGCGTAGATACAATCTGGATTACATTAAATATGGTTTTGTCAATGGAGGTGACAACACAGAGCTCAAATCCCAATGTGTGGCGTGTGGCTTGACGCTCTCAAATGATGTGCTAAAGCCTTCCAAGCTGAAGAGGCATCTTGATGCCCAACTCTTGCTGGAAAGCCAGTTGAAGAAAATACATTGACTACAAATACAAAAAAAGGTCTGTCCTTTCTTTGGTTACACAATCTAGAGGTGCACCAAAAACTAGAAACCTTGGCAAAAGTGAAGGAACTGGTGCTGCCAGCTGCTGTGGATAAGTGCAGTGAGACGGGCCTTGGCTGTTACATGCATGAACAGATGGGCCTTGAAACAGAAAAGCTTCAAAATCCCTGCTCTTGCAAATACTTTTTAATTATCAAAAGACAGACTTCACCAATGTGAATCATATTATACAAGTAATATACTGCCCATACAGCAGCTACACACACTGTGGTGGATTGTTTGCAGACCCTGCCATGGTGACACAAGAAAAATCCTTCCATCAAAGTGGGAGTAAATACAGCTGATGCAAGACACACACAACCTAACACAATATACATGGTCCCACAGCAAATGCTTGCATGGTGAAACCATAGAGACCCTGGCTGAGGCCCCTCTGCTGGATTCCCAGCCCCCAGACTCAGCTCACTGCCCCCCAGAAACAGCCTGAAATTTACAAGACTACAGAGACTCACACTGGAATCCCCCCAGAAAGGCTCGAGCTGGTTACAGCAAATTTACTCTCCTAGTGGCCAGTCCTGTATTTTAATGTGTGCGTCCTGCATGTTTCTGTGTGTATCTGCTTACGTCAAGAAGTGAGTGTGTGGTGTGGTAAGATAAGGATGCAGGGGAACCACACCCATCAGCTCACTCAGACATAAACAGGTACAGTGCACATGCATGTACCAGAGGAACACACACATGCAAGAAGCAGCCAAGAAACACTCTGTGGTAATTCCTCTGCTGTGTCTTGCCGGACGATTTAGATGAATGTGTCCCTCTCCCATTATTCCCATAGAGAGTGGACAAGCCTCGGGCACTGGGGCTGTGCAAAAAATGAGCAAGCACATTAATCAGACTGTTTTGGAGCAAAAGAAACAGACAATAACTTGTTCAGCAGCTCCACGGTTAACATTAGCAATATCAACACACTGTTGTGCAACTGTCCTCAGGCTAAGACAGCGCAAGGCTCCTCATAATGAAGCTCAAAATTACAAAGTCAAATTATTCCCCTATCTCATCACAGAAAATCCTCTGCCCTGAACTCCCCTCTCCTCGTCTTTATCTCAGCTTGTTGCCTTCCTTCTCTCCTCTTCCCCTTAGCCTCTTACATTTCCCCCTCTCTGTCCCCCTCCTCGCTTGCCTCCTCTGCTGGTGCTGCAGCAGACAGAATGACATCACTCCCTTGCTGGCGGACTGCAGTGTTCGTAAAGTCAATATATACGTATGTGCGCGTATGTATGCACGAGGAGGCATGCCTGAGATCAACATCCCGGCCACGGAGATCCTCTGCAACAGACGACTAGACCTGAAGAATCATCATTTAAACAAGAGATCGATTGTGTGTGTGTTTGTGACGATTCTGAATGGATTCAGACTGAATGTGTGTGTGTGTGTGTGTGTGTGAGGATAAGATTTAACACAATGTGTGAGGCATGAATAGGAGAGTAAAAGACTCTCACGGTCTTAAAACTGTGTTTGTGATCTAACTGTAAAGACCAGGATTGGAGAACTTGCTGTTATGTGTCTGTAGCAGGATTGAAAATGTCTGTTATAACTTTAGGATGCTGTCTCTCCATCTGAAGCAAATCTTTGTGTCAACTGTTCCCCATCTCCTGTCTCTTAGCAGTGGCTGCATGCACACATTTGCAGGATTACCTACAGATACCGTAAAGCTGTATTGGAATCACAATAATCTCAGCAACAGAGCTTTCATTTAACTGTTTGTATCATTATGCTAGTTAATGATTTCAGCAACGGATGCTGTCTGTGGTGACTTTAAAGGCAATGACACGATATTCCCAGCTCAGTGAACTGTCACTTTACATTATGGTTCCAGCAGTACACCGTGAAAGCATATCTGGGGGTATGAAAGTTGACGGTCAGCTACAGTATTTAAAAAATAATACAACCAGACAGCACATCTTGTGTCTTCTTGATTGCCTGTCAGACATTTTTTACTAGCCATACTTTACATACTTTAAAATAAAGTGTTTGTTCAACTAGAAAAACCTTGTGTTTTCATTTATTTAAGGGTCATTTCAAATGATAACAATCACAGTCTAATACCGTGAAACCGTGATATTTTCTGAGACGGTAACTGTACCATGAAATCTAGACTAGGCATGGGACGATATGGAAATTTCACGTCATGATTGCCCTGGTCAAAATGACTGTGACTCACAGTATCATTATAATAATCACTGAAATAAGCTCAAAACTTTAGCATACTTTTTTGTAAAGAAACACATTTTTATTGCTTCACAGATAGGACACATCTTTTTTAGTGTAATAAACCTCTTTTAAAACCCTTGGCTTTTCAAATATTTGACATAGAATCATCCCTTTCCACATGAAATATGACAATGCTTGATTAAGATCTTGTTTCTTTTTTGAGGTTGGTGCATTTACAGCCTGTATTTGCAAGGTCTCTTTTATTGTTGGTTGCCCAGCAGTCTCTTTGGGTGCTGCTGGACATGATACTCAACTTATTGAGTATTATTGAGTCTTTTATCGCGTTCCGTGATAAAATCGTATATCGTCCCATCTCTAGTCAGACATATTTGATTATAACTATATTCCTGATTATAAATCAAGCATAAACAGGCATATCGGGGGTTTGAAACCCTTTTTAATAACTTGTGACCCTTAAAATGAAGCAATTTCAACTTATAACTCCCCATCACAAATGAGGGCCTTAATATGGATGTGAAATACAGTATAAGAACTTTGACCAAAGAAAAAATAAGCAGAATTTGTATTGTTTTTCTGTCTAATCCCTATAATAATCTTTCGACCAGTCAGTATGTCATGTCCTTCCAAACAGTCTAGACAAGCTAGTCCACGTCTGATCA
The DNA here is from genome assembly GCF_041903045.1 of Epinephelus lanceolatus. Lineage (NCBI taxonomy): Eukaryota > Metazoa > Chordata > Actinopteri > Perciformes > Serranidae > Epinephelus > Epinephelus lanceolatus. The sequence goes on along the minus strand of NC_135742.1, from coordinate 24,341,309 downwards.
GGTCTCATTGCTACAGAAGAGGGAGCCAAGACCGTTTTGCTAATGCAATCCAGAGACAAATCCTGGAGCTCTTCCACTGAATGTCAAAGGGAGAATCTCTCTGCCAAAGATTTTACTTGGATATGAAACTATTATCTGCTCAAGAGAATCTCAGCATTTCTATTAAAATTACCATAAAAGTCACAATACACAGACAGAGGCTCTCTCTCTCTCTCTCTCTCTCTCTCTCTCTCTCTCTCTCTCTCTCATAAACACACACACACGCATCACACAAACACACACACCAACAACTGCATGAATCTGCAGACACAGCACCAGGTGCAAATCATAAATATTTCAAGTGCCACCACAGCTATTTGTACAGCCGGCAGAAAGGTGAGAATAAGGTGCATACGTATGTTCAGCATGTCACAAGTCCTGCTTCACTTGCAACAATTTCCTGAACTTTAAACATGAATTGTGCAAGCACACCAAAATCTGGAGAACGTCAGCTCCCCATTAAACTCAATATCTCGATGTATTTACACCACAGCGTGATTGGACGGTTTCTATACATGTTAGGACAACACTGAGCAGTGGATATGGAAATTACTGCAGAGTGCTTAAACAGCCATTTCATCACCCCTTTTTCTGCTGACTTGCATTTGTTCTAGAAATTGATTTTTTTTTTTCCTCTCTGGCCTTTTTCTTTTTTCTCAGGCCTCCATCTCTGCCTTCATCTCTGAGGCTGCTTGAAGAGGTTGAGCAGGCAGTGGGCTGTTTCCGGCTACAGAGCTGTAGTAAGTGTAGAGTCAGTCAAACTGAGACCCATGGGACCGTTCAGCTATGGACACATTTACAGGAAGCAAGTGAGCGAGGCACTGGGATGAAGCTGTTACACTCCCCCACTCAACGCTGTCTGTCTGTATGTAAATCTGGCTGTCTGTCTGCTTCTATTCCCTGTATGTGGCGAAGCGTCCTGTCCCATTTTTACTATTTACTTTCTCACACTCCCAGCCTCCCCCTCTCTGTATCCCACTGTTTGTCCCTGCCGTACTCATTGATTGTCTCTTTATATCTGCAGGCTGCTGCAGCCTCTGCGCCTGTAGATGAGATTGTCATGGTTATTGTGATCTTTTGTGGGGGTGACAAAGAGGGTGAAAGCCATAGGGAGAAGATAGGGTTTGGAACCTATGGAGGATAGGATCAAGATATGGTAAACATCCTGTGTTTTTAAGCACAGTAACACAATGGTAATTATAGAGAATATAACCGTCTGGAGGGACAGAGAGAAAGTATAATATATTCAGATACTGGGCTGATCTGAAATCTATATTTTGAAGTCTAACACTGTAAAAGTAAACATTAAAACTTCTCTGAATTCTGCAATTTATCTGCTCAGAGAGGTTGTTTTTGCAGTGGTGGAAAGTAACTAAGTACATTTATTCAAATACTGCACTCAAGTGAGAGTTTGAAGTGGAAAAAAGAGGTGACTAGTAGCTCTGTAAAAAGTTGGGTGCTCATGGAAAACAGGGAACCCAAATAATAACCTACAGTGGTTGAAACATGTTGACTCTTTTAATGATTTAGCCACTACAATAAAGTCTCTTTACTATTTCCTTCCTCACTTATACATTTTGGAGTGCCTGGATTACCTACCTCTGTAAACATTTGAAGTACTTATACTTTGTTTGAGTGTTTCTTTTTTATGATACTTTAAACTTCTACCTTTTACAGTCTATGACTTCTACACTACTACATTTTTGAGTAGAATATTGTACTTTTTACTCCACTACATTAATTTGACAGCTATATTAACTCAAGATTTTACCAACAAAACAAGATCAGTTCCTAAAATGTTTTAAATCAATCCAACAGTATATATAAAAGTAGTAAAAATAGCTCAATTTTCACCAACTACAGCATTAAAACCCTGAGTACAATTTATATGACTCAAATTACAATGCACATATACTGTATATAACACTATGAAATGGGTCATACTGCATGATACTTTAAGTATGATACTTCTGTACTTTACAAACAATTTTAAATATAGTATTTTAAGTATAGTATTTTTACACTGCTGTACTGCTACAGTTACTTAAGTAAAGGATGCATATACCTCCTGTTTTACTGCTACAGTTACACAGGGGAGGTTTGGCTGTTAAAATTAATCAGTGACCACTTTTGTTTACATGCAAATGTCTCTATCTTTGGGAGAAATAAACAATGATGAAATACGTCAAGACGTGAAAAAGCAACAGCTACTGACAGCATTGTAAAATAACTGCAGTTCATCCTCACACAGATAAAGTATAAACACAACAGGCACATTTCTGCAAGTTGCATCATCTCCTCTCCTATCTCCCCAGGTAAGCTGTCACTGACACAAAATTACCGCTCACACACATCCAGGCAGCGGGGCCTTGTGAGCGTACCTCTGCAGGCTCAGTAAATTAAACAGTCTATAGTTGTGAGTGAAGCCACGCTGAAAGAACCTCATTAATTGACCCGCTAATCAGTTTACTGACCTCTAGTTTACTTACCACAGCTAATCCTGGTTGACATCATACAATCTGAACATCAAACAGAGCAACAAATGGAGTCAAAAACAAGATTAAGGAGGAAAAACAGAACACGATACACACCCACACATATACGCACTTACACTAATCTTGGATGCACATGCATCACAAGCTCCCTCCCATGTTGCAAAGGGAGGCTCAGCCTGATGAGTTTGATCAGGACAGGTTATGTTTGAGGCTTCGATTAAGACAAATTTTAACAAGTGATGCATCATTTCCTTACTAAGCAGGATCAATGTTTAAATCTCCATAATCTACATCCCTCTGTTGATCATTGTCCTTTGTTATTACTAACGACAAGGGCATATTCAAGACCAAAAAACAAGGATAAGCCTTGAAAGCGGAGCTCGGAGGAAGTCTCTAGAACAAGTTCACGAGGACAGAATGGTACTTAGCAAACAGAGAGCAAACACAGAGAGACATGTGCTGAATAAATAAAAAAGAGCCTGAACTCAATGGACAAAGAGTAAATACAGATATATTAATATTCAAGTGTACGAGACAAAGTAAATATGAAAGAAATGGATTGTAAAACTGGGAACAAAGCCAGTGACGAAGTACTGGCCCATCACTGTCTGATGTGAAAGACAGGGAGCACTGGCAGGTGCATTACATCTGAGAAAATGCAACCGAGGATTTTATAACAGAAGAAAACATTGCAAAAAGAGGCAGCGTGAAATAACAGTGGTAGAGACGTGTATAGGTGGAGAGATATAATGTGAAGGGACAGAGAGAGTGACAGGAAAAGAGATGAAGTTAGAAGAAGTAGAGGGAGGAAGGTGAAGAGGAGACAGAGAACAGCAGAGATGGTGGTACTCACTCCAAAAGTGACGGTCTTGACTGGCATGCCTGTTGACCCTCCACTCTCTCTTTCTTACGTTTTCTGTTTCTCTCAAACCCACCAGCTTTCTTTTCTGTTGCCCCCTGCGAATGCTGCGATACAGGGCACGCAGACCCCCGTCCAACGTAAACACGGATACACACACACACACACACACCCTGACACACACACTTGAGTAAGCATGGTGGGTGGAGAGACTGGGGAGGGTGGGGGATGAGGGGACGGGGGGCCCAGGGGTTTATCTCTGGAGGAATGCTGCCTGTATCTAAAGACACACATTTCACACACAGCCAAAAACAAATGGGTACCCCACACTCTCACCAAGCGCTTCCTGCCTACATCCTGGCTCACTTTTTGGCTACCCATTTTCTTTAACTTTTCTCTCGTGCTTTTTGCCTCAAACTCCTTTTATAATTTTTGCTCTTTCCTTTCCATCTTTTTCTAACCCTCCGTCTTCCTCCATCACACTCTATGTTCTGCTCTCCACCTCATCTATCCTCTCCACCTTTGAGGTTTTGTTGCACCCCAAACACTCTGCGTCACCCCAACTTTATCCCTCCTTTCTCCTGTCCCTTCTTCCCCACACGTCACGCCCATCTCTGTGTCTCCTGTATGTTTTGTGACAGCCAGACAATCTTTTTTTTTCACGGACCAGGCGATACCAGAATAGCGTAGAGTTACTGTGGAGAATGGGTGTGTTTTTTTCAGAGCTGGTCTGTTTCAGTCTGTGAGGTGACTTACAGTGACAAAGCGCCTGGCGGGGGGGTTGCTGCCACCGCCCCGTGACAATGGGCCAGACACATGGGGTGGGGGGAGCACGGAGGGGCCAGCCTCTCAAAAGGCCCTGCCTCTTTTAATAAAGCGTCCGCCATTCCCTGATTGAAAAGGCCTCCTTTTCTCTACCTCTCCCCTCCTCTCTCCCTCTCCTGGCTAAATGCTGGGAAAAGCACATCGCTGCCAAAACCATGCAGAGAGATAAATGCTTGTAGGAGAGGGGAAGGAGGGGGCAATGTAGAAAGAAGGCTACGCACTTCTCAGTGCCACTGGACCGTGACCTGGGCAAAAACATCACGTGGGATGTCTCTCCTGTCCACAACATTGAGTTTGGACAGTGATGAGAGCTCCACTGCCAAAGAATGTGGGGCAGGGGACTCCGGACACTAATGTCCATGAAGACATGACAAATTATCCTGTGGTCTTCCACGAAAAGGGGACTGCAACTCTTTCCCTCTGACATAAACCTCCTTTGGCTCAGCCTGCAGAGAGTAACTCGACTCATCTGAGGAGACGAAAGACAACTTATCAGGTCCTGATTGATAAGACCTCCTTAAGGTGCAGAGTGATGTAGGAGTTTTTCCCCAGAGGCCAATTAAGTTCAAGCCCCCCTACACTAAAAAATGTGTTTTACTTTCTGTTTGTTTTGGAAGCTTAAAGGGACAGTTCACCCAAAAATCAAATTCAATTCAATTCAATTCTTCTTCCCTGTAGTGCTATTTGTCAGTCTAACCTGTTTTGGTGTGAGTTGCCGAGTGTTGGAGATATCGGACGTAGAGATGTCTGCCTTCTCTTTAATATCCTCCTGAGACCCGAACTTTTGTACTGTACGCATTTTTAATTTCTCCTAGCTATTTGGGATCAATAGGACCTGATAAGTATAAAAAAAACTAAACACTGTCAACGATAATGAAGTCCCAATGTCCTCAAACGAGACCTTAATGAAGTCCCAATATCTTCAAACAAGTACTTCCTAATTAACAGGGTCTTAGCTTGTTACTGTTGCTAAAGTTGGTCAAATTTGTTGCCGTTTCAAACTACAAACATTATTAATTATAAATAAACAAGTTTCAACCGTAAAATGTGTTCAGGTTTTAGACCTTGTCCACGTTTGTGTCGGGATCAGCTGAAGACCGACTTGGCAGAGATGGCTGCCATCTTGATTTTACATGGATTAGTGTATTGTGGTGTCACTACCACTTGATGGCACAAAAAAGTGTCCACGGATAAGGACAACAGGTTTAAGTTAAGTAGAATGAAGTATAACCTCATATCTGAGTTTAACTAGTCTATGTATAAGCATGATCTTGTGACTTGGCAACTAGTTTGGTAGGTGATATGAAAAGTGAAACTTGTAGCCCCCATTGAACATACACTGAGAATGGACTTTTCAGTGAAGTAGGAGACATCTTGTGTCCAGTAATTTAAGTTTTGTTATACGTTTTTATGAGGCAGGAGGAGTAGATATAATTTTAAGATTTTTAACAAGGTAACTGAACTTCTTTTGTGGAAAGACCAAGTCAGACACAAATTATTATTCAAAGCAGATATTTCTATATGTCTGGAGGGGATCTTTGAGTTCGGAAAACCTACAAAAACATAACTGGCATCTGAAGCAAAACTCAAGTTAGTCTCAAGTCATTGGGCCAGTGGACAAAGACGCACTGGCAAACTCTTACAGAGGCAGGAGTCTCACTGACTGACTGAGAGTATGTGGCTCGGGGAGGTTACCAGTCATTATAAAGCATAGGCCACACTCCGGTCTTGTAACAGGGTTGATTTAGGTTTGGGACAGACGTGCCCTCTGCACCCCGTGTCGACCCCCTCTTGTTGGCAGGATAAAGGGCTACAGCTGTCCACGTGTGCTGCTTGTGGTGGTTTATTGCCCATGTCGTGATGTCTCAGAGAACAGAAACTAAAAGACTGGTGGGGGAAAAGTTGGGGGAGGAATCAACATAAACACTGATAGTGAGTCAGCTGTCTTTCTTCAACTTATCACACACTTTGCAGTTGTCTGATGTTTCACACACATACACACACACACATTGCCTAAAACCACACAGATAAACCAGGCATAAATTCATAGTTTTAGTTATGGCAACATGATTACACACAATTAGGCAAAATTTATATTCACTAATATTTTGGACAATACTGTAATCATGACTATTTAACATAAAAAGTAAGTGAATTTATTGAACATATTTTTTTGGCTTTTTAAACAGTGCATTTTCTTAAACATTAAACATAATAAAAAATACGACAAATGGGACGGATGAATAAAATATATCATATATAAATATAAACATGGCACAAGAGGAGAGGGACAGACCTTGCGCTGTTGGCTGAAGAGCTGTATACTGTGATTACTCTGAACAGCATGCATGGGCATAAACTACAGTATTATTATATATATATATAATTATATTATTATTATTAATATTATTAATTATATTATTATATATTACATATATATATATATATATATACATATATATATATATATATATATATATATATATATATATATATATATATATATATATATATATATATATATATATATATTATTATATATTATTATATTTGTATCTATTTCTTGTTTTTCCCAGATGGTCTGAATAAGTTGCTGAAATTTGTTGTTTGACACTTTTTAGAAATACAAATTGGTGTTGATTTCGGGGAGGATGCAGGGGCCACATTCCCCCTAAATATTTAGAACATGCATTTATCCCCACCAAACAACAAATTACTGCAAAGAAATTCACAAGAATGCAGGAAATTAAGCGTTTGATGCTACAATTTTCTGGCGGAGTACCCCTAAACCCCCTTTCATATGTGTCCCCCCTAAAATTGAAACAAAACCTGTGCCCTTAGACAAAAAGTCACCAAAAGTGAAAAGCAGCTAAATCTAGCTAGGAAGTCACAGAGTTGGCAATGCTGAGTACACTGCTCTAAAGGAAAGGGGTGCACTGAGTTGATAATACAAGACAAAACGAGAACATCATTGCCAAATGGAATGTGACACGATAATTGTTTTTATCTAAATTCTGCCATTTTCATGATCATTGGAAGCCCTGATCGTAATTGAAAATGAAATTTGATTAATTGCCCAGCCATCATTCAAGAATAAACTCATCCAGTACCTCCATCTCAGAGTTCCCTGCAGGCCTGCACTATTAATTGAAATCACAACACACCATTATAAATGAAGCATTGTGGTTCTACAGAGATGCCCCAGCCTACAAGTTATACTCCAGATGTAAGGGAACATGCTTGTTCGGTTCAGACCCCAGCAAAGATCATATCATCATCATCATCGTAAATATTTTTAAAGTAAAAGCATTATGATTTTTTTTTTCTTTGCATATTGTGCAGCCGTAGACAGCAAGGGATCACGTCCATGTTGTTGCACTACTGAGATAGGTCAGTTCGGCTGCTCAGTGAAGGTAAAGATAAGGAGGTGGGGATGTGAAACTTCTTCACCGTGATGGACAAGTTCCTCCAAAAGAAGCGGTTGGAGACATATAAAATATAGAAGAAGGCACATGGAGGTCTACACACTCTCAAGGCCAACAGAAGGGGGTGTTGGCAAAGCAGCATCAGGGACTGTGGTGAGATTAGTTTAGAGGAAGAAAGACACTCCCTGTACAATACGATTGTGAATTAGTATTTATAGCTATTCTAGTTTCCAAAGAGAGCCATGGTAGAAGTGAAATTTACTCTTTGCTTCCGTGTCAGATTTCAATTTGGCCTAACAGCCCTCTAGTGGCAGCGTTATGCTCTGCAGTATTGGCCTGCAGCAGCTTCAAAGAGGGTATAGGCTGGGTCAGGCTGATTACTGCAGCCTGGCACATAACTCACTCACACACACACACACACACACACACACACACACACACACACACACACACACACACACACACACACACACACACACACACACACACACACACACTTTCAACTCCTTATCCTGTGCTTCAGCTCCTCCTCACAAGCTACATTACGCTTGCACGGCCCCTGAACTGACAGAGGAGCGGTTTAAGTCAGCATTAACAGCAGCGGGTGTTAAAACTGCCTTCCCTCTGCAGACAGATTACATATCACATGTCAAAGCACACGCTGCTGCTCACTCCCGTATATACATATTATCATAAATAGTACAGTACGTAAAGATGCCTCAACATGCGCCTTAACGTGACAAACCCAGACTGACCTGTGGAAGACAAAAACAGGGAGTTAGAAATACTCGAACGAGAGAGGGAAGCAGAAAAGATGAGGGCAAGAGAGAAGAATGACAGCAGCAATATGTCAGCACAGGGCCAGGCTCCCATTCATCTTCATAAGTGGAGAGGTACAGTCGAAAGTGGAAATACGGAGTGAAGACGTGCAGGAAGAGAGAGAAAGAGCATCACCGTGGACAGACACTGTCCTCACAAGTCTCCTTGTCTCCCTCTCTTGCATGTACGCAGCATCTGAGCACTTGCAGAGAACACAGACTCCATAATTTAAAACAAAGGCTTGAACCATCCGTCACAACTGGGCTTGAGTCAGCAACAGACAGGATCCGAGCAGCCAGACCATAATTCAATCAGTCTGGTTAATAGACGCAGGGCTGAAGCGGCCCAAGTTTTCAGACTCTATTCAGACTTAATATACTGTCCTGAAACTATGAGAACTCCACGAGGACTCGGAGTTCACCTGCCACTGAACTCATGACTCAGTTAAAATGGGACATAATGCAATTCTTTTAAAAGTCCCACGAGAACACAACCGTACTCTATCCTCTGAGGGAGAGGTGCAGTCAAAAAGAAAAATGTCACCTTGTTTAACTCTTCCAAATCACCTGTCTGTGATGCCTCGTGCTACAGTGGGAGAGAATGTTTTGTTTCATCCTCAGCCAGCTTTTTATTTCCACTAATTTCCACCATTTCTTGCACTTAATAGATTCACTGACACTTCTCAGACAACATACCTGTTGGATTTAGTATGTCACGATGGTAATGATGACAACAGTAGTAATATTGGAAACATTTTCCAGCACAGAAACAGTAAAGGTAGAACTCCTGACTGAAATTAAACATTTACTTAATACTCAATTATTGAGCAAATCCCTCATTGACAGAGGAATCTGTATCTGGCTCTGTTACACTCAGATCCTTGAATAGATTGCGAAATCTGTGCCAAAATGGGGAGACTAGAAAGAAACCCCTTCCCCTTGAATCTTAGGGACAAACAAAAAAGCATCTTAGTGGCTGATTTAGAAAAAAATATTTTGCTATTAATCTCGATTACAGTTGCACTGCAGATTGGAGCTAAACTAGTCTCATATAGCCAGACCTATCTCCACAGCACTGTGTCAGTGCTAGAGAAACGTCTGGAAGCATCCATTATCGTCCTGGTATAGGGGGAAAACACCCTGGGTTGTTTGTATTTCTCTCAACCAATCAAAATCATCTTGGGCGTTACTAAACATAAAATGCAGCAGTGGTGCCTGTGCAACACGGTAGCATGCAGAGAGCAGAAAGGGAGGAGAAATGCCAACTGACATCACCAACCACTGGCATATCTGACGAGTCAGACTAGAACCTAAATGATACAGGATGTTGATATTTGAGGCAGATATGTCAGACATTATAACACTACCAGCTAATGTCTGTAAAACTGAATTTGTATCAATTAAAACTATAAGCAACAAACTTTACAGAATTCTAGACTATAAAACTTTATTTAAAAAGGTTAACAAACAGTCAATACTGTACCAACCATAGTGAACTATAACAAGCATTAAAGCAAATTATTATGCAGTTGAGCCTGTATTTTGACCATTAAATGAAGTTAAAAAAAATATTAGTGATATTAATAATTTTACTCCTTGTTTCTGTAAATATGCTAGCAAACTAAGAGTTTTTTGATCAACAGATAGAACTTCAATCAAAAGGCATTTCTGTACTGCACTTTTTGTTTAGTCCACATTAGTGTTGTCAATATATTGACACATATACTGAATATTTTAAATGGTTTCAATGCTCATTCTGTGTAGTATCAATACACAGGTACCAGCTGTGCTACCAGTTGCACTTTCTCGCTCTCTTATTGTTAATATTTACTGCAGTCATTCCTCTACTAACCAAAAGAGAGTTAAGTCCTCACTGTCATGTTATAGCCTTGTTATATTAATGTTTTAGATGTAACTGTTATGCCCTCAGTATCAATGTTAATATTTTCCCTGTGGTATCAAAAATGGTATCAAATATTAATTTTTTTCAAGGTATTGTATCAAAGTTGGAAATTCCAGTATCATAACAACACTATTTACATATATGCTCCAGAGATAAATCAGTGAAAAGCTAAAATATGCAAATAGTGTTGCTCTGGCTGATGTATCCGTCTGGCTCTAATACAGATATATCAAAGTCATATTCTATTACATGGCAGGTTGTTATTTTAACAATCCTTGAGGGTGGCCTTATGAGTCCTTTACCTTTCTGCATTATATTGTTCTAAATGCACTGGATTGTCAGTTTACAGTTTCTGTGGGGAGTATGGCATTTCCAGACATTTGTTTGGGCTTGCCTCAGTGCAGCACCAGCGTCATTTCTCACCATAAATAGTGGAAGCATAGGAAACAAGCCAGGAAAGAAAAGATGAAAGAAGAGACGGATGTAAGGAGCGAGAAGTAGTCAACACAGCTGACAGAAGGGAGGACGTTTCGGGCACAGTGGTAACTGTGCTGATAAATAAATATGTGCCCGGGGAGCTGCACTGAACCTGTTCGCCTCAGTTTGTACTCTATTTTCTTCCACAGTCTTGTTGACAGTGTGATGGCATCTTCATCTGCACAGCTCTGCTGAGTCAGACCCTGATTTCTCTTCCTCCTCTCTCACGCACACCTTCCATCACCATATTATCTACACTGTGGCTTCCTGCAGCAAAGAGGAAACTGTACAGACTTCAATGTATGGTCAGCTCTTAATTTACAAATAAATACATATTTGATGCTGCTTTCCACTTGAAGAAACCGTTTCTGCTGCCTCAGGGCCCAGATGCTGAGCTGCCATGTGTGTCTGAGACTGACGTGTTAATAAATATTAAGCAAGCAATTAAGGGAGATGCTCTCATCAAGTCAGAGCAGGGCCAGTCAAAAGAGAGATTATAAAACTGACTCATCTATTACTCCACTGCTTCTGTCTGCCTGCTGTAATGCTGCCTCACACACATACGGATTCAAACGCACACTCACAAATACAGACGACTCATCATACACACTCACGTACGTGTCAACACACACATTCACCTACAGTGCGGTACATGCAGGTGCATAACACGCACGCTCACTCACATTCGACACACATACAGTATGCAGCTCATAGCAACCTTCCAAATGCAGGCGAACACTTCAAGCAGCGGTATACTCAAACTGAAAAGGGTCGTGCAACTCGTTGTCCAACCGTGTGAGGAGGCCAACTTGTTTCTTTCTCTGCTTTTTTTTTTAACAGGTGGTGCTAGAAGCTGGTCGTCATAGCGAGATGGTTACATTATGAGTCAGAGGTTGGATGGTCTGCAACTCAGTTGGAGCCTGACGGAACTTGAGGATGGATTTGGGCTGGTCCCACTGTCATATGATTATGAGAGGGTTCAGGTCGAGGTGGGCCTAACATTCATATATCGCTGTAAAATATAAAATTACAGTCATACACTGATAAGAATGCATACTGATCATTTAATCCATCATGTTTTACTTTTTCTTAACTCCTGGCTGTCGTTGGCTGTGCTCTACTCCAGTATGGGATTACTATATTTCCTCTAGTGGGATGTTAGAGTTTGACTTCACTTCCACCTACTCCACAGTATGAATCACAAACTGCTAACATAAAGCAACACTTTTTGTTTGAGGTTAAATGGTGGTGGGTTGCATTAAAAAATGTTACTATGCTATATTGAAATAAATGCTCTGGAGGAAACCTGGATATAGCCTTTGAAATTACAAAGTAAAAGCACAGTTTAATTGACCAAGTAATTTACCAGTCTCGTTTAAGTGTTGTCAACGGTTAAATTAAAACATAAAAAATTACATGACATTTCAACTTCAGGGAGCACAGACATTTGATCTTTCGGGTTTTGGTCTGTGTGGAAAACGAGCTGTGCATGTTCAGCTTGGAAACGTCGAGCAGAAGGAGAAGCTGTCTGTGGAACACTGAGCAGATCTGTCTTAGATATTGTTTAGATTTCCTCTTGATTTTGGTCGTACCCTCCATTCTCAGACAGTCGACCCGGTCTTTATCACTGCTGATGTCGACAGGATGCAGGATGTGTAACGTCTTACACTGACTCTGTATGCACTTTTCCAGTATCGGCAGAAAGATTGTCCATTGCAAAAGGAGTGTTCTACAGCTTTCCGACTTTTCGACCAGCACTTCTTTTGGAGTATACGTCAACCTTTACCATGCACTCTGCGCATTCACCTAAACACATGCACATGCTCGCATGCATGCACATTGTCGCTCAGTTTCTCCTTTTTCGTCACACAAAAACTGATTGTAAGTAAAGTGCCTAAAAAAAGGTGAACAAATTAAAAACTGTTTTAAAAGTGGGTAAAGTGAAGAATTTGACGATTTGAAGGCAAATTAGTTGAATTGATATAAATAAAATAGAAGTGTAAAAGTTTAGGAGGATGAAAAAAGTTCATAAGACTTTATTTGGACAGTCCACCTACAGATAGTTTACAACATTTCAACAGCGTATTCGTTTAGATTCAACAATGCAACTGTTGATTTATTCTGTAGATGTTTAACAGATTATCTATAGAGAATATGTGACAATTAATGAACATACTTTCTTGGACTATTCACTAAACCTGTGCTGCAAAAGTTGACTGAACTAAATTACTGTGAGAATTTATGGTGCATTGTCACATAGATACTATAGATAAACATCTACTGAATAATGGGAAACAGCTGAATTGTTTAATCTCAACTAATAAGTTGCTGAAATGTTACAAATACTCTACAAACTATCTGTAGGTGGACTCAAAGCTTTAATCAGATTTTGAAAAGTGGAAAAAGTCTCAAAATGGCTTCCTAGCATCCCCGTGTGAAACAAGCTAAATATTAAGCGGGAAGTTCAGTGTGTCTTCACATTTCTTTGAGACAAAGTAATACAAAATTAAACACTTCTGTTCAGTTTGAACTGGTGATATTCATATTTCATGATACAGTGACATGTGTATGACACAATTTTCACTTCAGTATTATGTTAATCCTGTTATTGGCCTCATTTACAGTTGTACGAGTGTAAAATGTCTTGTTATAATCTATGAAATGTGCTGGTGTTTATGAAGAAACCGTTGCCACCTGCAATGCTACATGAAATCTTACGGAAAGTTTGAAATGTCCACTTTTAAAGGGACTTTGAGAAATGTTCAACCCAGTGTAGAATAAACCCAGTACAGTGAACCTGTCCTGTAGGTGTGGTTTGCATTATAAAGCCATTTGGGTTATAGTAACTTTGGATGGCTCCATTGAAAGCATTCTTTGTAGGCCAGATTGTTCCCATGAGGCGTCTCACTTTTGCAAAAAGCCAGAGAAGATCAGTTCTTAATGGGTCAGCAAGACGAGGAGAATCCCGCTCTCCTGTCTTCTTCCTAAAGTTGGTATCTGGCCAACTGAGACATTATTACACGACTTCTGCAGTTTTGCACAATAGCAGCAAAGCCCCCTCTACCTTTAATCTGAATTATGTGGAGCTGGTATCAGTAACCCTGGGATAAAAATGAGAGTTACAATATTTGAATAAGCCATGGCCTTTCACATGTAAATTAAACTCTGTCCCCCTAGCCGAAACAAATTACAGCCAACTGCTGGTGGCTGGACATGAATGGGCTTCCTAATGTAGTCTGCATCTACAGTGGGCTGGGGAGCAGCTGGAAAAGAGAAACTGAGACGGGGGAGAATTTATGTGACAGTGCAGAGTGTGACAGTTTGCTTTTTTTTCATATTGAGTCTGCCATGCAGCCGTACTGTGACGAATGGGGCTTGGCTCCCTGAGCATCTGTCTCCAAGGACTCACTGAGGGGTAATTAGAGCTGTGGGATGATAAGGGATATTCTCTGGGCCCACTAACTATTAATGGTGGCAAAGGGGACGGGGCCTTTACACAGACCTCTGACATCTCACAATTCTGTCGTACAGGAGGGGGTGGGGTGGGACGGGGCGTTTGATTTTGGTGTAAATTAAATCAGCCCTCAGGGAAAGAGTCATGGTTTGTGAGACCAGCTGAAGGGGTTGCTGTGAGTTTTATATCACAAAGCTGCCGACTGACTGATCTGAATTATTCTGAAGACTGAGAATAATAAAATCAAGCTGGAGACACTTTAAAAGAAAACTATGGTCTACTACTTTTATGTTCTTTGCTTGCACCATCAATCTTACAGTTATAAGACTGATTTCACAATACTAATTGCTGAGATCTCAAAAAGCTGCAACTTTGCTTAAACAGGATAACAAGCACGAGCGGTCAGACAGTCAGCATGTAAACATTCCCCAGGTAAGTCAAATTTATTTGAAAGTGAAAACAAAGACTAATCATTACCCAAACTGTCCATTGTAAACATCCATCACAGTTACCATACAAAGTTGGAGACCATTCATTTGACTGAAAATTGCTTGCTATAAGTCAAAAAAGCTTTCTCTCTTCCCGGTTAGGAGTGTAAAAAGAAGAGAGGTTACAGCATCTATTATGTCATACCATTGGGGTACAACAGATGCGCAGTGAAATCTGAGCCATACTTTCCGAAAGGCTCACTAGCTGGTGTACTATCACAGAACATGGGGATGGTTGATTTGTTTTACTAAAGCGTTTGTAGTCTGCCTTTGGTCAAAATATATTTTATACAAAAAATAAAGATATGAGTAAGAATTATAATTCTGCAATTACTGAAAAGGTCCTTAATAAAAGACCATAAACAAATATTTTCAGTATGAAAACATTCTTTTGTATACCGGCTTGTTTCTAGCACTGTCTGCTGTATCTGTTCAACACTGCAGCTCCAATCACAATGGGCACGTGTTGGTCATAGCTCCCATGGGGTCAGAGAATGTATCCTAACTCTCATTTAATAGCTTTGGCCCATAGACTACATTGGGATGCCAATACATACATTTAAAAAACTCATTTTTGTAGGCTCTGTTAAGTTTTACAAATATAAAACTTCCAAGGATTAAGAATGACCTTGGAGGAAACTTGTATTCCCCATGTCAACAGTTTTACAGAAGTCTTTTTTATAATGGTGGTCAATGCTAAAAATGCTTTCTGGACTGTCGGGGGTATTTTTGTTGCAATGCCTTGTTTGGCCACTAGCTGACCGACTGTCGTAAATTGTGCACACACAGTTTTCCTGTGCAATGAGGGATTATTGTTGACTTTACTTCTGATAATCCGACTGAACTGTTTACATGATTGACTGACCGTTCGTGTTGGTGCTATTTTATTAGCAATTCTGCCCAATTTTCAGATCTCATTAATTTACTCAGACTCAGACTCAGACAACTTTATTAATCCCACAAGGGGCAATTGGTTTGAGCTAATTTATCTGGTGTCCACCGTATTCTCTGATAGATTGAACCAACGGCTGGAGCTGCAATGATAAAAATGTTAAAGTTGTAAAACCCCTTAAGATGCAGGACTGGGGCAGTAAAGGTTGAGAACTGCTGGCAGGAGGGGACACTGTGTCACTCTCTAGCTAACACTAGTTGAGGAAGCAGACATCCTGTTGCAGGGATTTGGTTTATGCTGCTGTTGTTTTCCACTGCTGTGTTGGCTAAAGGCCAGTGACGGGGACTGGGCTCTCCAGGACGATCTATCACTGCACCACTCTTTCTCTCTCCGTCTCTGTACTCGGGGACAGACAAGGTGTTTGCATACCTCTGCCCCCACCCAGCAATCACCATTCTCCACCTGTATCCATTGCTTTCTACATTCCCTTTCCTCACTTGGTCATTTTGTCATTTGCAAACTATCAGGGAGTTACTAGGTCGGGTTTGTTTGGAAATCTGAAGAACAGCAGACTGGGTCTAAAGTCCCAGCTGCACTGAGTCTTTACTTCTAGGAGGATGGTGGGAAAAAACTGATACAGCATAGTACTGTGATATTTTGTGCTGCAATACTTCGTCAATGCACAGACTCCAAGTGTCGATTTTTTAATCATAGGAATTAATATTATTGCAAATACAAATTAAACTTTTGTTAGCCTGTTAGAATAACGAAATTAATTGCTTTCTCAGTTCACTATATACATTTTGCTGTTATAAATATTGAAGTGAGATGAACGGACTGAAAACTTCACGTCATTAGTTTGAACAGACATTGACAAAATTTTTCTTTGGGGTTAAATTTTGCAAAAACAAAAAACATAATAAATCGCAATATATATTATTGCAATACTCAGCATATAGCATAAAGTTAAAAACTGCAATTTAAGGGACCTCTGGTGATCCCCAACCTTACTGACCGACACATAAAGACAAACAAAAACACCTTCTTTCACTCCTTCACACAAAAGGTAAAAAGAACATTCAAAAGGAAAAAGGAAAAAATACAACTGGCCAATGCACACGCATTCATGAGCATCACCGAGGGAAAGACTATACTCCATATTGTTGTGTGTTGGGCCAACGGCCAGGGAAACTGTGTGTTACCTTCAGTCTGTGTTAAATGTGTTCACCTAATGTTTTTTTGTTCTTGTGTTTCTGCATTTTAAGAAGCTTTACTTTGTCAGCTGAAAATGTCTTGAGGTTCATTAAAGATTAATCCAATGATGCTCCGGATATTTTGGGAGCAATATGGAGATCGGGAGAGTAGGTTTGGGAATTTGACATGAGAGCAAGGGGGGAGGTAGGATTTGAGGGGAAATCATCATGGGCGAGGGTCGTCTGGAACAAGTTTCCCAGCAGCTTTATTGCACTTAGATGATCTCTCCTCCACACAGTGGAAATGGACTCAAGATCATCTATTAGATAGGTGCAATAAAACCTTTGGCAAACGTGTCCCTGACTGATTAAAACAGATAAAACCTGACAATACACAGGCACAGCACATGACAAACAGTGACACAGGAAATACACAACAGCCACAATACACAAACACGACAGCAACACATCAAAGGCACGGGCAAAGACAGGCACCACCACAACAACTACAGCAGGAACACCACGATGGAAAACACACAGGGACAGACTGAAGCACAGACACAACACAGACGGACATTCATATCAAATCTCATAGTAATACACAGTCTGAAGCCATGCACAGACGGAAGTTAAGCATGCACACAAACACACTGATAAGAATAAAGAGGTCAACCCTCCCAAAACACACACACTTTCTCTGTTTCCCTCTCTCTCACACACTCACTCACACACACACACACACTGCATGTGTTTTGATTTAATCCTAAACACGAACACAGTGGTACAAATGACACAAGCATATTTTATAAACCAGAAGAACCCACAGGAAAAATACATGGACTGTTGTCTATCTATTATCACTACTGTGAACCTGTGTTGTGTGAAGTACTTTGTGTAGAAGCATACGCAGACGTGCTAAATTCTTGTATCCAGTCGATAGGAAATATATATCAAAAATCTATATTTTGCCCGTGGACTCTTGCCATGTAATATGCTGCTTGAGAACATTAATTTCAGAGAAATCACAGACACTGATATAGATGTGAATATAGATACAGATACACACTCATGTTGTATATCAATATGTGAGACTAAAAGAAAGAAAAATACGCAAACAACCAAATGAAAAAATAAAAATCAGCAAGTTAGTACAATACGTCAAGCAAGGACGGGAACAAAGAAAAAGCTCCAGCCTGATCTCACGGCACCTGACTGAATTAGCTCACAGCACAACAGCAACACTAGAAAGTCAAAGGAACCAGAACTACAATACCATAAGCAACACACAACAAAAACAAGAGAGATAAAGATAAAAACAACAACAACAGCAGAGCAACAGTGACACAAACTTTAAGTGACAGGTACAAGATGGTCATAAATACAGAATATATATATATATATATACATATAGATATATAGAAATAGGAAAAGCCAGATATACGTGTTGCAGATATTTACTTCATCATCATAGTGCCATACTCCTTGGCCATCCGGCATCTCAGAGCTCACACTACTGTCCTGATCGATTAGCCAGCGATGCACGGCGTGGGCCTAAAAGGACATACGACATAAAGACAGAGCCCAGTTAATCGCAACAGGGAGAAGCAGAGGGACGGAGAGACAGAAGAGGAAAGGGAGAGGTAAGGGGAGAGGAGAGGAGGACAGGAAACAATGGCAAGGAAAATGAGAGAGATTCAAAGAGGAACAGGTGAACATTATATTGAGACACAGGTAGAAAACAAGGTGGAGGGAGAGGGGGAGGAGGAAGAGAGCAGGAAGAGGAACCACCCCACCCCACCCTGTCCCATCCCATCTTGCTTGTCCAACCCCTCCCGCCCCCAAGAAACTCTCCCTGTGGGAAACAGGTCAGGTTAGGATGAGTGGTATGAGTGTGAAAGCACGATATGGCACAACACAAGGGTATCACACATACAGTGATGAGCGCCGGGCGACGCCACACTGATGGCGATGGAGGAGGATCTGGTGCTGATGGTTTGTGGCTAACAGATGGATCAGCTGCAACCTACAGTACACACTGGAGTGAGTCCTTTACAAGTCACGCTTGTGCAAGTGGAAACTGGACACAAAATGTAGTGTACTTACCCAGAATTCACATATAGAAATGTGCAACCACATTTGTGTGGCACGAGACACCACATACAGTATCTATAACACAACAACACAGAGAAAGACACACAGTGAGGCCAAGTCTGGCCTCTGACTGAGATGCATAGAGAAGAAGTGCGCATACTATTTCAGCATTGTTTTACAGCAAAGAAAGTGTCTGCAAAATATGTATGCAGTCCGCCAGATAGTGTGAGAAACAGCAAGAATGGTTGAAACAGTAATTCATTAAAAAATGTCAACAAAAGGCGGTGAGCTCCAGACAGTGACCAGATAACACTTGTTTTTTCCTCCCAAGACTGTCTGCTCCTCTCAGCCAATCAGACCGACAATTCCTCCTCCAGACAGACCAACAGTACGAGACAGAGGAAAGGTTGCAGTTTGGCCCTGCTCACACTCCCTCTGTTGAGTTCAAACACATATTCTGTAGCCAGCTCCAGTCCTGACACACACACACACACACACACACAACAAACCCCATCTGTTACTCTTGACTGTTGTCGCGTCAGCACCAAAAACAACCCAACGCAGCTCCTTTTGTGACGCTCGCCGCCCCTTTGCGGCAGAAATACTTGTCAAGATTTACACTGGGGTGAAATCGCAGAATGCAGGGGATTAATTACCCTGTCATGGCTGCTACTGCACATTTACTATTTACTTTACGCCAGCAATTTTACGGTACTTGTGTTTTTAAGATGCAGTGATGCAGGCTGTCATACCATGACACTGCAAAATAACATTTATTTTAGACTGAAGGGCCGTTTAGCACACAAACTGTTGACTGAAGGAGAAAACTGTAGCTTGGCCTCTTTAAAGGGTATGCTATGGATTTAAAATAAACATACAAATAAACAAAAACAACGTACAAACTCACATACACACAAAATGAATCCCTCTAAACCATCACTTATGACCCATTAGAAGTGTGTGGTAGGGTATTCATCTACAGAGACCCTGCCCTCTGCCTGTATTTTCTTCTTGTTTTGCTGTGAATGGGCCATTGTTGAGCTGGACATTTGGGCAGCACGCAGGTGAGATTGGGATATCATAAAAAGCTAGCAACCAGGAACCAGACCATAAACAGCACTTGGCCAATTTTCTGTTGGACAGATAGGTGCTGGCGGTTAGCTTAGTAAGCTTGCTACAGTATCAGCTTTTCCAATCCGACAACAGTGCAGAAGCTTGCAGTGTACAGACCATAGACTGTATATAAAGATGGACAACATGTCTCCAATCGCTCCAACCAGGGTTTCCCACATATTCATTTATTTGTGGCGGCCTGCAATGATCAAAACCTTTTCCAGCACATTTTAATTTCCTATATTTGGGGCTGGACTGTTCATTAGAAGCGCTGTTGGAATAAATATACCGCTTGGTTATTTATTGGCAGCGCAGAGCTGCTCTGGGCACAGACGGAGCAGCAGACCGTCAGGCGAAGTGAAAGTGAAACTTACCTGGTAATTGTGCCTGGTCTAAAAGTTTGCTTTCACTCATATACAGCTGCACCTCTTATCCATCGATCCGATCTGATCAGCTCTAACTGGATCTAATTATCAATTATCGAATCCCTCCACAAAACTCCACATGCTGCATTCATGGACTGGATTCATGAAAATGAAATCAGAGAGGGGACACAAACTGATATGTAAGATGTATTGTTGTACTTGTAAGACACAGTACTTGCCTAACCCTTCATGTAGGGACAACACATCTCAGAAGTTACTTGTACTACGTCACAGACATTACAGAAATGGTCGGGGGAGGTGGTTTCCAAAGGTTTTCCAACATTTGACGAGCAGTAATGAAGGAGTACTGTATACTGGCTGCTTTCTAACCCCAACTAACATCAATTGCATCACATACTGTAAAATAAATCCTGAGTCTAATCGTGTCTGTAAAACCAAGTCCTATGCTGAAAAACTCCTTTTAAGGCGCGAACAGACAAAATGTCCTCTTCCCTGAGGATTTTCCTCATCTTCCTATGTTTGTGGGGACATTTGATCCCCATAAGGACAGTTACACACACACACACACACACACACACACACACACACACACACACACACACACACACAGAAGAGGGAGCAGGACCTTGTGTGTCAGGTGTTGTGTCCGCGAAGACAGATGCATTAGCTGGTAAACACAGAGCAGAGAAGCGGAGGACAACGCAGAAACAGACGGAGTCACCTCAAGGGTACTGTGAATCAGAGGGTGACAGCAGAGGCCAAAGTCCTGTGTAAGGACACCCGAAAATAGACAAAACAAGCAGAAGGGGGCAACTACAACGTACACCCAGACAGCACTCTAGTACATGTGCTTTGATATTTTTTTTTACCTTTCTAAGCATGAATGTGCACTTTGCATGACCTTCATCTGTGAGAAATATTTGCAGTAACAAATACTCAGTAACGCTGCCTGACTGTGTACGTGGAGGGGAGTGTGTGTGTACGTGTTTATGTGTGGATGTGTGTACGTGATGCACGGCGGCTTCATCCGTAGAGTTTGTGGCGAGTTACAGAGCGTGTCAGCTTAAAAGAATAATTGGATTAAGTAGCAGACGGCTACTGATGACAGGGAGAGAGGGGTGAAGGGGTGGTGGAGGAGGAAGAAGAGGAGGAGGAGGTGGGGAGACAGAGTGAGGCAGAGAGGGGGGAGAGAGGTGCTGATAAGAGTAACAGGCCATTTGCTGCTGAGTCTCTGGGAGCCTGAGGGCAGCCAGCAGACACACAGAGGGAACTCAAACCGTTATGCTATAGATTAGAGGGATAAAGGGATAACACTCGTCATCTCTGGACAGCTAGCTAGCAGCCTCTTGGCATTTGGGTATACTTTACATCAAATTTCAAGACAAGCATAAGACAACCAGTATGAGTCATGTACTGTACAGCAGAAAAAAAAAAGAACTCATCATTCTGTGTCCGTCTGCTTTCAAACCTTCCTGATGGCCCCTGGAGAAGGGCCACTCTCCAAGATGTTACCTCTCCACATTCACAGCTTATCCTTTACAGTGTCAGCTGCAGAGGCAAAGCTGAGGATGAAACTGAGGACAGGAGTCAAAAGAGAGACCAGTGCTCATACTGAAAAAAGAGAGAGTGTGAGAGAGAGGAGTGGAAGAATGATTAGAGAGTAATCCACTGAGAGAGGGGCACTGATGAAACAGGACATAACATAAAGCTTCCTTGGTGTTTCATTTGTCACAAGCATCATTTGTTGTGTGTTGACACAGATGACCTCAGGTGGAGCGCACAAACACTAGTAAAGTACTTGAGCAGAAAAGAAAATGTGCTTCTGCTGGATGAAAATGTAATGGTGCAAAAATATGAATATAAAATACATATCTGAATTTTTTTCCCCAAGCTAGGTCACCCACATTTTTATCAAAAGTTTTCGTATTAAATTCCAATTTTGCATGTTTGTTACTGCAGCTGCTGACATATTGTATAATCAGTGCTGGGCTTGTTACTCAAAAATATAATATGACAAATTACTCTTTTCATCAGTAATATTATCACACACAAGCAGTGCCAACATAAACATAAAATAAGTTAATATTAAAGAAAACCGCTCTACAGAGCACCGAGCTGCTGCTTGTACATGTGCCGCCATTACCTCAGCCTTAGCTGCACTTACAGAGTTCACCCTGACATTCACACAGAGGGGCACATGAGAGTCTGAGAGATAGCTTGTAAATAATTGTTGTTACCTGGGGGTCTTCTGTTGCCTGTGACTGGTATTTTCCCAAGGATCTGTCTGAAAGATGAAGAAAGCTTCAATAGTCCATAGTCAGCAGCTGTCCACCTTTAAATTCCAGGTTTGGACTACAGCAGTCGGGCTACAGTCAACCTTCACGGCCAAAGAGGGCTCACCTTTGGTGTGGTGTATTTCCTGCTTCACATTGTTGTACTGTTGGCCATAGTAGGTGTTTCAGACCAGAGGTTTGAAGTCGTGTTTTTTAACAGTGGACAGAGTTTTAGTACCACCACCTGGGACAACGATGCTCTTGTCATCTTGCCTCCCAACAAAATCAAAGTAATCGGAATATTACCAGCCGATGAATGTGAGCATTACAATCTTCCAAACTAGCTTGCTGCTTTGTGACGTGTATGTGCAGTGTGATGATTCCAAAAATTAATCCACTGATGGGATTAATCGTATTTCAAGTCAGTAGTGGGGTGATAACAAAAGTAATGTTACAACAAGTTATTTGGTTTTGGGGTAACTGTAATATTACCACTGAAATTTTATGAGTGATTGCCACATCACTCGTTACAGAACAAATAATATTACTGTAAGAAATACTAGTAACAGGTTATTGCCCAACACTGATGATATATAACCTATTTTCTTTTTCTTTAGTCACACAAGACACTGTTGCATTCACATGAAGTTGTATACTATAGCTGATCTCACATTCACTACACATACTGTTAAACTGACAGTCAACACAACATGCTGTAACAAATCTACAACAAGCTCACCAGAGATGGTTACAGTCCACCTCAGATCAGTCCATCTGATTTAAATTCACACACAATGAATAAGGTCGGATACAACAGCGAAATACAATAGCAGCCCACAACAATATCACATAAAAACACATCACGCATGTCCTGTTTAATTAGCCTTCCTGCACGTACCATACAGAGACATGTATAATGTTACTTTACATTATGTAAATCTGCATGTTGTAGTGAAACCATCTGCCAAACAGAGATATTGAAAACTACAAAAATTAATTAAAATTTTTGCACATTTTATGCAGTCCGATGATGACTTAAGTGATCTTTATGTGAACCCCACATTTTGTGAGGGCCACAGACCAATACTACAATATGCCACTCTTAAATGTTTTAAATCACCTCATGACTAATGTAAAATCTAAAGGGAAAAAGACTTAAAATTCTGCATAAGATGAAGACGTGTTGACATTTGGCAACATATAGCATGGATCCTTACTGTGCTTAGCAGAGGTGAAACAAAAAGAAATTCATGATTTGTTATTTTTGTGTGGAGGTATTCAAAGTTTAATCCTTTCTTTTTGCTGTACAACATTTGCAGTGTATGGACATGAGCTAGAAAAAAATTACTAAGTTAAATAGCCTGAATTAAGACTTAGAAGAGCTGTATGTGACATGCAGAACAATAATATACATAACATATACAATAATGTATATTAACAACTACAGTATTTGCTTTGTAACGAAACAGTGGAGTAAAGTCACGCTCTCTCTCTCTGTGTGTGCGCTCTAATCCGAGCTTCTCTGTTCTATGTTATGGTAGATGCTGCAGCGGCATGTACATGTTACTCCCTGTGAGTGTATCCCGCTGGCTTGTTAATCGCCACTGCTCTGCACTGCACTCATCCGGCTGTTGCCACTGATATTGGGAAAGTGTTGTTATAGAAGTGTAGCTCTCACCCTCTGGTTCCCCCTCAGGTTAATAGTGTTAGTCCTGTCTACACTTTAACGGTTATTAGTGCTCTTTATTGAGTTAGCTGTGTTAGCTGCTAGCCGCCAGTTCTGCCACCTCCATGTTGAGAATCACATGCAAACAATTCTGCTAGGGTTGGGTACTGAACTCTGTTCTTTTTAGGGTACTGATCGCATTATGTCGTTCCTACCTGGTATGGATTTACATTGGTGTCAAAATTTTGGTACCTTAGAGCACATCTGGGTGAGAACACTGGGTTTACACAAGCAGTGAGGAGTGCCCCAAAGCTTGGAAGCCCGCCGCAGAGCTGCTGGGTTCAACTTCAGACAGGAGGTGGAGGCACCTGGAAGCCAGGAAGCTGGAAACAGAGCTCTGTGCCGCAATAGTTTCAGCGTCTGGTCTGTCGGGTCCGATTTTCTTTTGTTTATCATTTTAGTAATAGCCTAGTATCATTGCAAGACAAGTAGACACACAGTTACACACACAAGCTGACCGACAGACAGAGAGACAAACAGACAGGGCCAGAAAATTAGCTCTATATGTTGTTTAAAAAGAGCAGAGGAGCAGAACTGCGTTTTAGTCTACTACTTCTACTCACCGTGCTGCTTGTTCAAACATTACATTTGGGTTATTACAGAAAAAGTAAAGAACTGAAAAAGTGGTATCGGTACTGAATTCCTGTAACCAGAACTGGTACCGGCATACGTTCAAATGTGAACGGTATCCAACCCCAAATTCCAGCCCCAAACTCAAAATCATTGACAGTTTCTGAATGTTACATACAGCTCCTATATTTTTTAAATCAAAATTTTATTGTTGATAATTGTGATTTATTTTATAATATTGAATATTCTTACAATAAAGTGTCCTGTAGCTTGTCCGTACTATTGGCACACTTGTTTGTGATTGAATAAAAGTCTTTTCGTAACTGAAATCAATACAAGGCCAGAGATTTAGAAAAACAGCATTAACAAAATCAGCATAAAGATATAAAAAGTCGTGGCAGGGTTGATTATTATACACATATGACTGGTGGAGCTATGAGGTTTCAAAAAAACTGCCGGGCAGCGTTCACCGAGCTTTCATTTGAATAAGGCCTCCACTGGGACAGAACAGCTCTCTGCTGCTCAATGGACCTGCACTGCCTCAATAACTCACACTCCCTCAGTGAGAACAGAGAGAACAATAAGGTACAAAGGAGCTGCGATATACAAATGACTGTAGCATTAAGAACCAAGCACCTTCCTCAAAACATCTATTCATCAGTCCAGTTTGTTTTAGCCCCGCAGTGCATCAGCTTCTCTCTTGATCGTCCACCTTTCCGTCCATTATCCTCAAGTGCAAGAGAAACATCAAGTAATCAAAGCTCTAATGCCATGAGTCAAACTAGGCCAACGCCTGGTGAAAGGCTGACACAGTATCTAAACTAAATGGACCCCTAATAAATAATTCAACTCCTAAGAAAAAAACATCAAGTGGAGTTGTAACAAGACAGCAACATTACTGAGGTGCTGGACAGTAAAGAGCTCTTCTCAGAATCCCATAAGGCACCTGATTTATCTCATCTCCAGTTCTTATTTCAACACAACTTAACGTGAACACATCTCAGAGGATAATAGAGGCCCTAATGTGATAAACTACAGGGGTGACTGAAGGAAGCACACAAAGGATGGATGTGTTATCTGTTAGCTAAACAGAGGCTTTGAAAAGTCCATAAAATACAAACTAGGAGAGATTAAGCAGGTATAGAGTACACTGCACTAGGGCTGGGTTTAGTTTGACAATTTTTAGTCCTACCACAGATAGTGGTACCCATACCAAACAGATACAGATTCTCAAGATGCCTTACTTTGAGAAACATGGATATGTTTTCTACAAAAGCTTTTTTTCCAGCTAAACTCCTGACATATTAACTTCAAACTTAGTAGACTTAAGTCAGGAACTGTCTGATCTGAGCAGACAAATGTGACCAGATGTCTACTATTTTATACTTGACAGCCTTTTGGTCACCTTTGGTCAATACTGCAGGTACTGAGGTCTGATATTTAGCCCTAATTTGGGCAACACTTGACCTAACACTGCAGTATGGCACTTTACAGTACTTGATTTACAAAAAATATTTAATAAAATTCTTAAACATGTGGAAGCCCATTTCCACCAATGTGACAAAAAAAACACCCAGTGGGTCATTATAAGAAACCTTTTGAAATAATAAAGTAGCATCTCAGAAAAATGAGAAACTTTCTCAAAGTAATGTCTTGGTATCTAAAATGAGACTTAGTATTGCAACAGGATGACAAACTTCCTCAAAAATATTGACTAGGTGTCTAAAAAATGACTAGTATTAAGGGTGTAAATCTCAGGTTTCATCATGATACAATATTTTATCAAGTCTTTGGACAATGATTCGATATTTGTTGAAATCAAAGTCTACCATGATACTATTTCAATTTGATTCAAGGGAGAGATTCAATATAAGACATTATCTAGATATCTTCAATGTCATTCCCTGACTGCTTATCATTATCTGCCTGACACTAGGCAGCTAGCATTGATGAATGTTTAAGAAGGAGGTGACACAGACATGCCCTAGGAATTTCAAAATAAAGGCGGACCTTATAGATGATGATATGTATCGATGTTTTCACTTTGCATCAATAGTATTCAAATCAAATCAAGTTTATTTAGAAGACATTATTCCGAGGATCTAAGAGGTCAGGAGTTGGAGTGGAGGCAGAGATATTGTTAATTGTCGATTATCGATCAATGAATTGATATACCCCTACATAGTATCATGACACAATGAGTTAGTATCAAAAAAAAGAGAAACTATCTTAAAATAATGAGTTTGTATCTTAAAATAATAAGAAACAATACTTAACCATTATTTCGAGAAAGTTTCTCAATATTTTGAGATACTATTTCATTATAGTGAGATATTAAAACGTATTTTTTTCATGATGTTGCCATTCTAAGTCATTGTTTTGTGAGTTTCAAAGTCATTATTTTGACATAATTAAGTCATTATTTTAAGAATGTTCCCTATTGTAACGACTTACAGGATCTTTTTTTCCATCACATTCAACAGAAATGGGCTTCCATGCAAACCTAATCCTGGGTGATGCTATTTATTACCTTTTCGGTGGATTAAAATGGTGATTACACAATCGAAACAAAATTCAGCAAATTATTTAAAGTGAAATTAAAAACTAATAAAATAGGTTATTTCAGCTTTGTTTTGCTTGAGTGAAAGGCTTTGTCTGATGTAATGTGTAGCTGTGGGTTAATGAATTCAGCAATAATTTGCTGTTTCAAGATTATTATTACATACACTATGTTCATATTGGAAAAATATTACTATCAATATTATGACACTGATTTTAGCAATACTGCACAGGAAGTAGAAAAATGTTGGCAGCTCTCTCAAAGTATCAAGACAGTAATTAGACTTCTCGTAAAGATTACATAATCAGATGTGATACAGCAATTGCAATTATATTTCAAACCCACCAGGGCTCTAAGTACATAATATAGCTCACCTATGATTTAATGATTTGACTGCCAATGTGTCAAATGGAATGAGTGAATGCCAAAAAATCCAAAACCAACAGACTCCCAGTGTCTGCTACATCCTGATATATGTTATGATTTTGTTATGGAACAACTTAAATTTTAAACAATGAATTATATAAAAAAAAGTAACTCCCCAAAACAAATAAATGAATAACTAAAACATCCCTGCTTAAAACATTTGGGTGAGAGCTTTTACTTGTAAGCAGGCGTAAATGAGTGCAGATACAGAAGTGGAGACTTCCAACAAGAAAGAGAGTTCAGAAACAACCGAGAGAGACTGAGCAGGAGAGTTCTGCAGATCTGATAAATAATGCATGGCAGAGAGCTGGCAGCAACCGGTCTGAGCTCCATCAGCAGAGGAGAGGTGGTTTCTGGAGGGGCACAGGTGGGACCCGCCAGGTGGGATGAAAGAAAAGGATGCTGCAGTCACCTCCAGCTATCACCTCTACACTCTGTCTGTCTAACTCTCCATCTGGGCTCACGTTCACTCTCTACCTGTTGTGGAGAGTCACGCTCTTCATCCTTTACTGTCCATTCTGGCTCCATCTGTGTACAGTGGGAGGCCCTGCAGTACACTAGCAGTAAGAATGCCTAGGAGGGACATACAGGTGTTGATTCATCTGGACATTTTAGGCTTTTTGTAGTGTTGTTAAAGCAGCTATAATCAGTATCAACAATGGATCAAATGACTCTGGGTGTGTGAAAAGGTTCACATCTAGGACTGGATACTGAACTTGATATTTTTATGACAGTGAATGGATTGCTTTGATATTATTGAATGTCAAAAAATGCCTTGTCATTTGGTACCAAATTTCGATACCTAAGGAGTAAGGCGGAATTTATACTTCTGCGTTGAATCGACCTGTAACTATGCCCTAGGCTTTGTGTCAACGCAGAGCCTATGCTGTACCCTACACCGTAGCCTGACTTGCACCTACCCAGAAATGCATCTTCGCCACGCAGATTTCCTGACTATTTTTGTAAGCTGAAACCATTTCCCTCTGTGGAAATGAAGCTTTTATTTACTTTTATTTTTATTAAATAAGAAACTTGTGAAGACAATAAAGCCTCCACAAAATAGCATTTTAAGTCTTGTGTGTAATTTATCCTTCATAATTTATATTGTGGGATTTATCCTGGCTTCATATGAGCAGAGGAAATCTCACTAGGCTAATTTGTACAATGTAAAATGCTCTAGGCTTGTGCTAACAACATTAGCATCTTATGTTTGTTTGGAAAACGTGTTTAGTATGACAGTTATTTTGTTGGTGAACCATGTGAGTTGTAACGGAGCTGAATTTTGTAACGTTGCCTTTGTTAAATGTCGCTGTTGTCCCTGGCTTCATATAAGTAGAGAGAAGTCCGCTAACTGCTAGGCTAATAAAATGCCATAGGCTTGTGCTAAAAATGTTAGCATGTTGTATTTGTTTGGAAAATGTGTCAAGATAAAGGCAAGTGTTCTGTCTGTGAATGCTGCAAGTTAAAGTGAAGCTGATTTGTGTACTTGTGTTCGAAATTGTCTCTATTAAGCCATATTTAATGTGTGTTTTGAATCAACTAAACTTACAGCACTTCACAGAAACCTCCGCTGCCAGCTAGTGTTTTGAAGGGTTAACTGCAGAGCTACACAGACACACCACTGCACAAGAATAAATGCTCACAACGACAGAGGCCATGTGCCTAGGCTATGATGTAGGGTCTGCTGCACAAGCATAAATCCCCCTTAAATTTCACCAGCGTCACAATGAGCGTGATGTGAATGAATGTTGTTGATTGGCTAATGTTGCACGTTAAAGAAGCATGCAGGAAAAACACATTACACCCTGAAACAGGGATCACGTGTGTTGTATTTTATGATGCTTGACTACAGGTGTAAAACATGTTGAAGAAGGGATCAAAAGTGTGGCTCCATTTTTGCAAATATGTAGAAAGGACACTGTTGTCAAGAATGACGACAAATTTGACAAAACACCTGAAAAAGCGTGGAATACATTTAAGAGTAGAGAGTTGCTCCTTCTTTGACTGCAAGACCGGACCGAAGCCGTCTTCCTCTCAGCTTCCACGTCCACCTACAGTTACAGAGCCTCCTTCAAAAGCAATGGCTGGGCTCCTCCTCATCCGAGATAACTAGAGATGGCGCTGATGACTGGGAATTTGCAGGTAACATTTAGCAAACAAAAAAATTTGGTTAAAAATGCCTGAGTGCTTTAACATAAAACTAAGGAGTTAAAACTGACAGCTTACATTAAACCACTCTGTGGTGATTAGGTTTATATTTTTTATGTTATGAAAGTGTGTTGGATGTGTAAAAATACCAGGGAGCTGAAAAAAAGTAGAGATTTGTACCGTAATGTGAAATGTAATTTTCTTCATGTTAAAATTAATTCTAAAGAACAATGCATTCTATGGTTTTGTTCAGGAACCACTATCAAAGTCAATGTACCAAAACATTTTTGAACGATACCCAGCCTTAGTCACATTACAAGTGATCAACCCACAGAGAATTATCACCTGACTCTGCAGTTATTGTTGCAGCTTTCTAGCACACTTCACGTAATTTTTTGGTTCCTATAGCATTTTTTCTAGATGCAGCAGGCAGCCGTTTTTCAGCTAGAAATGCCCAAAAAACCTACTGAACATGACCTGCTCAACCCTGAACAGCAGACAGAGACAGTTAATGACTACATAACCTGGTGAACACAATTCATTTAGCTGCAGATATTTCCTTCTGGAGGTCGTTGAGGCCAAAAACAGAACTAAAAACAAGAGTGAATATTTGATCCTCATTTACCACATGGACACAAACATGACCCGAAATTAATCTGCTGGACGTGTAATCTGGCCTCTTATAACCTCTGAACACTGTCAAAAATAGTCAATATCTGGCTGTTGTTAAAGCTGACACAAGGGTCTGTTTTAAAATTTTCTCTTGTAATTGTGATTTGTAGAGCTTCAATTACAAAGACAGCTATACAAATTAGTCAGAATAACATATCAAATGCAAAAATCATGACATCACAAACAATTGCATTAGTAAAGAGGAGTAGTTGTCACAGTAGTAGGAGTAGTAGACCCTCTGCAGCACTGAATTACAACAACTTTAACTTTAAAATAGGTTATGTCAGGGTGACTGCACTGGATTTCATCATGCAGTGTAAGGTGTTCCTGTTATTTTGTCCAGCCTGTCTGATTCCTCCTAGTCCCACCCTCTGCTCTGAGCCCGTGAAGGTCAGAGGTCATTAACGCAGAATGATTAACATCACAGCACACAGAGGACAGAGCTCTTTGATGTTCTCTGCAGTAAAGAGAAAGTACAACCTCTTCTGATCCTCAGCTCTGTTTGTACCTTTTTTCGTCTTCCTCAGAGAATACTTAACGGGGGATTGTCGAGGCGGCAAGTGGAGGAGTCTGTTTTAACAAAAGGACCTTTCAAGCGCGTGGGCATAAGTGCTTACTGACATTAGTGTATTGAATGTAAACATTTGTGGACTGCAGCAAAATCTGTTAATGTTAGTAATCTGAAGTGATCTTTTATGTTTCTTTGGTCGTGGAAGATAAAAAGAGCAGATGAAAGAAGAAAAACTCTGACGAACCAACAAAGAATTATTTGATTCCAGGCAGCTACAATGAAATCTCAATGATATACAGTGTTTACTGTAGTTGGAACACTCTGAAGTTGAACTATGACATGACAGAGTGAACAATGTTTTCATGTTTTGTGTGAACCCATGGGACTTGTGACGTTTGCACTGATGCTTTGTAAAAGAAAGAAGAGATGCAATAAAAGAGAAGACACAGAAATGGGGGGCATGAGGGAGAGAGAAGCCAATTTAAATTTCTTTATGTGTTTTATCAGTGACATTTAGCTGCACCCCCTGCCCCTCCTTCCTATTTTCGCCTATTTCCATTGAAAACCGTTGCTCGTCAATCCCAGACTATTTTTATCCAACATTTCATTACCATAATAAAACACACGCATGAAAAAAAGATAAACTCAAAGAGACAGCGCAGCCAAAAACCTGGATTTGGGAGGCTTATTTTCATCTTTCTTTCTTGTCTTCTATTCTTTTATGTTGCTCTTTTCTTTTCGCTCAGAGAAATGGAAAGAGACATGCCTTTTCTTTCAGCCTGTGCCTCATTATGGTGCTTTTCAGGTCTGCTCTTTTGTATGGGGCCAGCCCAGAGCCGTGCACAAGCATAGCCAGGCAGCCGGTGGATTACCCAGACTCGCGTCAACACCTCGACAGAACCACCAACCACTCCAGCGAACACCCCTGCCAAGTGTAGCATGAACGTAACATGCTTTAATAAGTGTAGCCAAAGAGCCATGCCAAGACTAAACCAACAGGAACAGCTGCTGTACCACAGACATCAGTGTGGACAATACATCTAGGTCTTTAAACCAGGGCACGGCTATCATAATACTGGACAGAATGTATTACTGTCCACTGATAATCAGCATGCAGTGTGTAGTCTAGCCACAGCACGCATCACGTCTCAAACTGAACGCCAATATGATTAGACATTCAGATGTGATGGAAGTAATTTTTTTGTCACTGAGAAACCTGAGGTCACAGAAACACAACATGCCTCTGTCTCTTTGCATAACGTTTGGCCTGTGATAAAACATTCTACAATACATGTTTGAATAAATGCATTATGATGTACTGCATAAAACATACCTGATAAATTTTGAATAAATGTATCTGCCACCAAAAATGCAATGGTTAAATAATTTTATAGGTAAGAAGAACATAATCATTTAAGGAAAAAAATATTCATATTTACTGTTATTGCTAATTATTCCATTACTTGAACACATAGTCTCAACTTCATTTGTGTTTGGTACTTTTGAAATACAATACAAATAATTGCTATACACAGATATCCGCATATGTATAATCTGCACGCAACGGGACAAGATTTTAGTATCAAAAGCATTCTGGTTTCCATTTGTGCTCCATTTGTAGTCCAAGAAGTACTGACCAATCACAAATAAGTGGGCTTTGGTTGCCTGCAGGTAAACAGTCTGTGCGAAGAGCACAAGGGTCACAACGCAAATGCCAAAATGCAATCTCAGGACCCAAGAGCTATCTTCCAAAGACGATTTATAAATTTCAAACTGGTTTTCTAATTTATCTGCATTCGTATGCAGAAATCAGTTTATAGTGTTGGCCGAAATGTTGCCTGGACCTTTCTCAAGTTGCTGATTGAACTGTTAACAATGACCAGTGCATGGAAGATGAGGTCTTGGGCTGGATATCCACTAGCTACACCCAAAGGCTTATAATTTTCAGACCTATAGCCGATGGGCTTTGTGACTGAAATACAAGCTATGTGTACCATCAAAATATGGTAACTGTTTAAGGGAAAGATAATTCATCACACACAATATTTATATCTTAAAGCTGCCCTGTGAAAGGTGTCACCTGGAATGACACCTTGTAGCTCCTGCTAACTCACTGTTTTGGTTTAACAGCCTGCAGCTTATAATTTTTTGTTCTGTCTCACTCATCAACTTTGTTTGCACCTGCAGCACGTAGCTGTTGCTGGAGTCCAAAAACAGGGAAAAAGACAAAACAGGCTCCAGAGGCGAGTTAATCATTACAGACCTCCCAGGTTTAAATGTCCAACCCTACAGCATAAATAAACATGTTTACAGCCTGCTGCAAAAATGGTTTTGATCTTTATAGCTAACTTTTTGATTTTCTATATAACAGGCATTTACATTTTATTAATACTTAAAGTTACACATAATTAAGGGCAGGGCTCCTTTAAGTGACCGGCTGTCTGTGAGGTGTCACCACAGACTATGAGTCAGATCCACCCCTTGCTCCTCTCTTGTCCAAATAAAGTCAGCATTATAAGAAGATGCAAAAAAGGACCAGTGGAAACCAATGGACGACGTCATGGTGAAAATAACAATAACACGAACACATGTTAGAAGGATGAAGATGTCCTTGGCTGCATTTTGTGTGTGTATTTGTGTGTGCGCTTGTTCATATGTGCCGACAATTTATATGTGTGTGCTCAGCAGTTGGTGGTCATATATCAGAGTTGTGCTTCTCTAACTCCCTCCTGGGACAGAAAGACGGATGTCCCCCCTCTACACGTACCACTGCTACATGTAGCGCTCATTAAGCCCCTTTGCTGTGGTAAGTCAGTGTTTCTCCAACTCACATCTGTGTGCACAACACATACACACCTGCACATGTGAACACACACACACACACACATACAGTACATCATAAAAAGACAGTTTTTCTAAAATAAGCTTTGGAGTCATAGTTTAAAAAATTTCATATTTCAAGCATTACATTCACCCTAAATGAACCTGACTTGAACCGTCACCCAAAGCCGCTGGAACTTCCGAGGAGCAGTCTCAAGACTTTTTACACTGCAGTGCCATAATGTGGATAGGCAATAAAATCCAATAGATGGCTGCTGCATAGCTCTTAAGAGAAAACTTTATTGCAAGTGTCCTTGATTAGATTCACAGTTGGGAAATTGAATCTGAAGGGTAATATTCTCAGGAGGGAACGGGACAAAAACAGCAGCCAGTGAGCTGTGAGGGTGAGAGACAAAGCGTTAAGCCTGTCAAATCCCACGGAAAAATGGATTTGTCTTTCTAACCTTTAAAAAGAGAAAGCCCCCCAAAAAGCCTAAAGAGTGGGCTCTTACATCAGGAAACTGATGAGGGGAGGAAATTACATTAAGAGCTTTAATGTAACACCCACAAGCTCGGTGTGAAGGTCTGCACCATTAACATTGTAGCTGTCTTCTTTTTGCTTCATTCATTAGATAATGAATCACATATTTCTCAGGTGAACTCTCACAAATACACCTGCTGACAGCATCACCTCATCAACAGAATATTTTTACTCACAAAATAGGATACAAAGAAAGCTGATGGCTGTTCTAAAGAGACTACAGTTATCTGCATATTAATGTTAGCAGCATGTATTGTAACGGAGAAGGACAAAAGACGGCAGCAATCTGCCAAGTACCACAGATGTCATGTCATAAAAGGGAGACAGACAGGGACAAGAAGGGGGGTATTATGACCAACTGATGTGCATTATTTTGCTGAGGAAAAGCTGGTTTAGTTGACATTAAGAGCTTGAGATAAAATTCTTCCCTCATCCACATTTCTCTCTCTCTCTTTTTCCCTTCTGTGGTTGCTGACTTAGCCCTTAGGGAGACTCCTCCTTGAGGCCAGCCCTGGCTTGGTTTCAGTGGGGCTAGAGTCCTACTGCTGATGGTAAAGGTTTGTGGTTGTGCGTGTGTGTATGCATGCCTGCATACGACATGTGCATACAAATGCACTGTAGCGCTACAGGATTGCTTTCTAAAGCATACGCACATATTTTTAAAGGCTGCTTTATCAATCTGGAATCAAGTAAAGTGTGAGAGGAGGAGGATGTCAATATGGAGATCTTAGCCATTTCTCAGGCCAGTCCACCACTCATTTCGACTGTTTAATTAGACGGGACAACTGTGTCAGCCTTTGAAACAAGTTAGAGTTTCAAAGGCCAATAGCCTCGCTCTCAAGCAAAAAAAAGAAAAGAAAATATAAATGCATTATTACTATTGCATCTAATTCATTTTTTTTTTTTTTTTGCAATTTTTAAATAGATCTTTCCTGATGTGCATATCTGTGGCCAAAGTGTTTGTACTAATTAGCCTACTGTATAAGACAATATAACTTAAGATAACTTTGAAATCAAAAGCAACATAGATTGGTACGGGATTTACATGGTTGGAACAGTCAAAAGACCCAGGAAGTATAAACATGCCCAACACATTACAGCATGATTATTTTCCTTGTTGATTTATCTGTTTAATATTTGGGTTGATCATTTAATGAATTTATTTGTCACTATGGTTGGGCCAGTGTAAAACATTTCAAACTGGTTTGATATTAAGCCAAACACCTGACTCGAAAACTGAATTTTATCATTGTTGCACCACAATTGGACACAATGACACTGTGTCCAAATGGCAAAAGAGCAACTTACTATTGCGCTGCATTGTGTTACATAGCTTTAAGCTCCTACACCTGACTGGACCAGCAAAATCAGAAATTGACCCAACTCTTATTTGTCACATGTAGTCATATAAGGTACAATTCCAGTGAAATGTAATCCCACCAGTTCATTCCATCTGTGCATTAAAGAGTGTCTAAATAGGAATAGTAAGAAATACATGTGTATGATGATGGGGCAGTCTTAGGCAGGGTCATCCTTTAAGATCCTTGTGGCCTGAGGGTAAAAGCTCCTACAAAGTCTCTCAGTGCTGGCCTCATGTATCCAGTACCTTCTTCCAAACCTCAATAAGGGAGAAAAGGCCATTATCTGGGGGGTTTGCATCCTTAATGATTCTCCTAGCCTTATTCTTGCAGCGCCTTTAGGCAGGGTAGAGCAGCACCTCTAGTATGTTCAGCTGAACAAACCCCTCATTGCCAAGTCATGTGGTCCTGTTTGGTGCTGTATCCATAACAAGATTGGATGTACCCTGTAGGGACACTCTCAATGGTGCAGGAGCAGAAATTCCTTAGTATCTGAGGGGGGTACCAGCAGGTGAAACACCCTCTGCTTTACTTTTCTCACCTGGACCTGTTAATATTAAGGGGAGCATAATTCCTTCCCTTCTTCTTCCCAAAGTCTACTTTCAGCTCCTTGGTCTTATAGACATTCAGGAGTACGTAATTGTCCTGACACCAGGTAGACCTTTTCATTGTTATTTGTGATCAGGTCCACCACAGTTGTGTTGTCAGTCATTTTGATGATGGTGTTGGAGTCGAAAGTGTGTACACAGTTGTGTGTATCGAGAGTACAACGGGGGGCTCAAAACGCAGCCTTGGGGTGCTCCGGTGTTAAGGATAACGGTGAAAGAAGTGTATCTGCCCACCCTCAACATCTGGATTTTGCCTATCAAGAAGTCAAGGATCCATATGCACAGAGAGGTGTCACACAGCTCCTTGAGTTATGTGACCAGCCTGGAGGGAACTAAGGTGTTCAACACTGAACTGCAGTCCATGAACAGAAGTCTCCCATAAGTCTCTGTCTTGTCCAGGTGAGATGTGGTGTGGAGGACATAGGATATGTTACTAATTACTTAGTCTAATAAATGTCCATCTAAACCATAATTTCCGGATCCCAAGGTGACACATTTGAACAGCTTTTTTTGTTTGACATACAACTTAAAGCCCAAAGGGTATTTATATGCATAATTTGTATAAATGTATAATTTTAAGAGGAAAATGGTGGTCGTACTTATAGCTCTCTTCTCTCTGTCCCAAAACATAGGACGTTTACACATGTATTCATCTGTATCGCTTTCTTTTACACACACACACAGCCCTGCAGTCCTTTTACACTTCCATCTGTCCGCAGTATTGACACACACAGCACTGAGACACCTTAATCAGTAATGTACACACACGCGCACAGCTGTTGAAAAGCCTTTTTCAGTGCGTTCATGAAGAGGGCACGTTGAGTTGCTCACTGCAGCTCTTCCCTGATTCTGTAGTCAGCACTAATAGCACGTGGCTTAAACCTACACCCACGTGCACACTAGGACAGGAGCAAAGATATACACACACACACACACACATATTCACACACCCTTGGACACACCTTTACGTACACCCTTGCATTAATGCAGCTTTGCACATGCCTGCACAAATGACCTGCACATGCACAAAGAGGTCCATGTAAAGAGATGTTCACTCGCTCATACAGTATTCAGTCCTACACAGAAGGCGAGCTGAATGCATCTAAAAATAGCCCCCTATTGGCACCCCCACTGTCATTATTCCTTTCATCGTCCCTATCAGCAGTGTGGGGATCATTCAGTTGGTGGACAGTCAAGCCGCTTTCATGGAGCTTTCCTCTCCTCCCCATCGACACCAGCATCACCATACCCTCCTCATACCCTCTTTTCAATTCTTGTCCTCTGTCTGTCCTCTAATATTTCCATATTCCATCCCTTGGTCTCTTCCCCTCTCTTCTTCCTCCTCTTCTTCCTCTCTCTATGCCTGCTTAGTGGGAAGTACTTATGAGTGACACCCACCACAATGTGGAGAGGAAGAGATGAAGGAGGACAGGAAAGCACATCCCAGAGGACAACCTTTATCTTAGCAGAATAGGCCCATTGATGAAGATGTAATGACATCAACCAAAACTAACAACACATGAAACAAGTCAGAAAGAGGAAATGAAAAAAAGTGGAGAGATGAGATGATGAAATAACGCAGAGAAGAACAAAAGAGGTGAATAAGGTAAAGGTGAGATGGAGGAGAATCTCCACAGTGCTCAACTTTTACACACTGGAGTTGAAAACTCTGCAGTAGATATAAAACACAGCTAGTTTTCATTTTATGTGCAAAGAAAAGGGGCTCCTATTGGAGAAAGCTGCCTAATCAGGTAATGTCTGCATCACTCCAGTATGAGATCTCTAAATCCTATTAACAGCAGCCTGAGGAAGGCTGCAACTAACAGTAATTTCCATTACTGACATTTTGCTTGTTTGTGGATTGTGAAAACTGTCCTATACTATCATGTAATGTAAGACTAAATAGTCCTTTGACTGATGTATGGCTTGTTGGGATACACATAGACATACACTCACTCAATATTAAGACATGATTCATGGTGCCGGCTCTGGATGTGAATGGGCTCTAAAAGTAGGTTAATAAACCTAATGTTGAAAAATGATCTGACAAAAACCTAATTGGCTGACAGTGCTCTTTTGAAGAAGTTTACTTCCACATAAATGAAGAGCATCCATTTTGTGCTGTCAGAGCAACAGTCTGGAGGGTCTGAGGGTAAGTCTGGCTGGATGAAATGTTCTGGCAAACTGTGCGTCACACAGTTTGTGAACACAGTCTTGTTCTGACATCTTGATTCTTTTATCTCTGTAGTGTCCATGTGTGCTTCTTGAGATCTTGCCTATACACCTGCACGAATAGCACGTCCTTGAGGAAAAACAGCAGGTGGACTTTAAAATGAAGGTTTAATGCCTTCAATAAACCCTCAAGATCCCTATTGTTGGGGGAATCATCAGTTGGAGATCCTTCAGTAGACTGAGATTGCTTCAAGTTGAGCAGGGATTTTTTTTTAAGTTTGCTTGTCAGTGTGCTGTGCAGTGTATTTCTGGGAGTGTTTTGGTCCCAAGATATTGCTGCAGAGCGAGCACTCTTGACTTTCATGGTACTCTTTTGTACAGGGTGCTGCAGACACGCAAGCAGCGGCACAGAGGAGGAGAGACTCTACACCATAAGGCTCGAAGATAACATTATACTCTCTCTTCTGCTGAGAAGGGGTGAATTCATAGCTCACAGCAACTTTATGCAACACAGTCTCTGGCTTTTGTTTGATATCTAGTGTTGGCAAAAAATGTTGTTGCAAATTTCCGATCCATCCTTAGTGCAGTTAACTTGTTTACTGTAGTACGTGAATGCCACTATCAAACTGAACATCCCGCTGAACCCTGTTAAAACTTTAAAACTTGATATGGAAGAAAAGGAATACTCGTATTGAACAACCAAATCTGATTTGAGTCACATACAGCCCTAGTTCAGACCAATCACCTGTATGAAGATCACAGTTGCTGCCCTTTGTGGTACATTACAGACTGTGAGTTGGGGTAAAACCTCACAAACTCTCAGGCCCCACCACCACTCAACATCTAAATTAACTTTCCTAGCCCATTATTCGTGCACGAAGAGGCACATACAATAGGAACTCCCCACCGCTGCACACCTGTGGCCTGAGAAAAACACACTTCTATTCTCACAAAGCATGTATTGACCCCCCTCCTAAATGAGACACATACCAACCACAGAGAAGTTCCTGACCCTAAGCAAAGCCCTCCGAAACAGGAAGAGAGCACTCGAGTCTGGATTTGATGGGTGAGAGTGGCTCAAGGGGGTTGTCAAAGCTGAGAACATATAAAGAAGCACACATGGGGAGGCTGGGGGGTCAGTTCAAGGACTAAAAAGAGAGAAAAGCAGATGAGAGGTACAGAAATGTGAGCATCTTGAAAACTGGAGAGCTGGATAGAAATAGAGAAAATAAGTACAAAAGAAAGAGGAGAGGAGGGAGCGGAAAGGTTTGGATGTGATGAGAGCTTACATTGTAACTGAAGCTGTACACGATGAGAGGGGTCAAGAGGGAGAGAAAAAAGCGTAAAGTGAAAAGGTGATACACTGTTGGCCCTACTGAGGGAACATGTTTGTACTGGGAGGCACAATGTGTGGGAAAAGACTTTGGAAAAATAGAGAATACATTATCATCAGTGAGAGGTGGGCTACTGAGAACAAATATTTTGGATCAAAGTAAGAAGAGCCGACAAATCAACAATTTGTTCAGTAATTTGAAGCGACGGAGGGCAGGGCACGCTCTGAGAAAAAGCACAGACACATCTAAGAGAGAGAACAAAAACATCACTTATGTGCAATAATCAAAGCGAGGGTGTCCCATGAAAGGAAGACACAGAATACAGTCACATTACTCCAGAAGCTGTATTCACAACAAATGACACATGAAATGATATGAAAGTTAAATTCTGCAATAGCGTGGTTCAATCAAGGACATCCTATTGAGTAAAAATGTTTACTACACTATTCTTACCTGGAAGGCCGAGGGCACACGCTCTGCTTCAGGAGTGCTGAATGTATACAACGGCCTCAAAAATGGCCCTATCAGCATGTAAAAAATAAAGTCTATAACCAGAAGCAATGCCTCAAAATAGTTCCAACCTTAGACAGCACATTGGCTGCCATTTTGAATAAATGGAGCATAAAAACGGGATGAACAGCCAAGGAAGTGCCAAGCTGGATACCCACCACCTTACACTCTCCTCAATCTGCTCCCAACACACATACCTTTCCCCCTTCCCTCTGTGCTTCTGTCCTTCTCATATTCAAATGCCTTCTCCGTCATGCTTGGTCTTATTAATCTCTGTCAAACTTGTCCTTCGCCCAGTGATGCCGGACATGTGTTCTCGCACTGGTTCTGTTCAGCTTTGACACAGGTGTCCTTTGTGTTTCAATAGCTATGTGGTCTATGTGATGTCGAGGGCATGTTCACAAAAAAGGCTCTG
The DNA here is from genome assembly GCF_041903045.1 of Epinephelus lanceolatus. NCBI lineage: Eukaryota > Metazoa > Chordata > Actinopteri > Perciformes > Serranidae > Epinephelus > Epinephelus lanceolatus. The sequence continues at coordinate 24,300,207 of NC_135742.1, read as the reverse complement.
CAAATGTTACCCACAACCTTTAAAGAGCATATACAAAATATGTAAAGGGCGTGAAGGATAAGTCTGCTGATATTCTGTATTTGTCAACAAATCCCATGAAAGGACCAAAACAACAATGAACTGACCCTGAGTATTGCCAGTGCAGCCAAAGCCTGATATCCTTCTGTGCCAACACTGTTGTCCAAAAACTTGAAAACACATCAGTAAGCCACACCGCTGCACAGAGTGGCACGTTCCTTTGCTATAACAAACATAAACCTTCAGCCACTAGAGCACCAATGTGTACTAATCCAAGCTGAAGATAGTCTCCAATCAATACACTATTTATTCCTGTTTGAGTGATGTTTACTAAAAACTGGAATCAACAATGCCCAGCTGTTTTAAAAAATTATTATCATTCATTTTAATATCTATAATCATTATTTTTGACAGTGGCGTTCATGTAATATAGTCAACAAGCCAAGTTTGCCCTCTGAGCTAACGTATGCTAACTATGCTAATGATGGATTGAAATTTGCAACATATTTTGCCGACACTAGATATGAAACAAAAGCCAGAGACTATATTGTATTCAGCTGCTGTGAGCTGTAAATTCACCACTTCTAACATTATCTCGAAGGCATTTATTCTTCTTTTGTCCCAGGGAAACACAAAAATCTACACTATAAAAAATAGCTAAAGTTTTAATGTCATTCAGTTCTTCATTACACTACCTTTGAATGAGCACAATTTCAATAATACACATTTATGAAACAACATTTAACATAACCTTCTTTCACATGAAAAACATCTTTGAAGAAATAAGAAAAAAACCTTTTTACTGTATATGATACATCATAATTCCCTCTCTAATATCTATTTCATAGTGCTGTGAAAACATTAACAAATTTCTACTTCAAACAGCTGGATTTATTCAAGTTTCTCACCAAAAGCTACCTTTTATGTGGAAGACATCATGAGAACGTTATAATCTACCGTCGCCCAATACTAATTTTTACTGGACAGAGTTTGAACGCTTCACAATGTAAATCAATGCAACCGCCATGAGCTGTTCGTTGTGGTCACTGGCTGCTTAAAGGTAGTGATAACTAGCTCTCCTCCTGCCGATATCAACAGATTTTTTTTTTCCATGTTCTTTCTCTCCACATACATTCTTCTCAGTAGTGTAGTGGTAGTTGAGTGGAAACCAGAAAGCTTTCGTTGTTTTTACATGATAACGAAACGAATCTCTCCCCCAGAGAGCAGGTTAACGAGCTGGGGAGCGGGGGCAGGAACCCAGAAAATGAGGCCTCTCTATCATTTAGTAGACTTTGCTATGTAGTGATGTTGCTGTGGCCTTATGTAGTATTTCAAAATAATAGATAGATAGATAGCCTTTATTTAATAATAATGGTAATAGTGTTAGTAATTCCCTCATTTGAGATGCCCCCAATGTATGACAGCGCCCTTACCAATCCCCTATACTACCTATGCCCAGAGCTGGCAATGCTAACCGGGCAAAGCCTCTTTCCTACAGGCAGCTGCCTCTGTTTCACCTCACCCTGGTTCTTGGTCTGCAGCTGCCTGTGCCCGTCACAGACATCTTCACCAAGCGCAATGACATAGTGTATTGATTTTACCCCAGAGAGTAGCATGAAAGCGAGGAGCGCTGACTCTGCAACTACTTCTAGAGACCCCAAAAAATGACTGCTTGACTTGAGAAATCTTAGTCGACTTAAGGATCACTGCCTGATGATTGAAATCTTCAAATTTCAGGGGGAGCCCTACGTAAAACAGTTGTCATGCAAACAGGAACAGTTCAAGAGCATAGTTGTGATTTTGTGGTTTTTCTCCATGTGGAGGTGTGATGAACTGAACAGTGTCCAGAGAAACAACTTGTGAGCAGGTAGTGTGGTCATTCAGACTCCATCTACATGTTTCAGTCTTCATGATTTTCTCATGATGCGGTAACAATTCCATTTGGTAGCCTGTTAAACTGTTGCTGTGATCTATCAAACCTGTATCAGTGAACAGCTGAACCATTTAGAGAGATGTGACCTTTTACATGAATAAAGCAGTCTTCGTGAGGGTATATGACCATTCTCACTGGTTGCAGTCCAACAATAGCCTGGCCATATGCGGTATGTTGGAGCAGTATTGCAACACACACAGTGAAATATGACACTGTTCTCACATCATACAAGGATGATACAAAATGTGTGGTTTTGTACTGTGAGGAAAATATCGATATACAGAGTGTATTTCTGTAACATACTACTTAAGAAAGAAGGCCTGCAAATCTTCCACCTCCTCCTCTGTATTTGAAACTTACATAAGTCTACACTGAAAATGTGCAACATCGACATGGGACTGTAGGAGTGAACTCCCTCTCTTTTGATAAACTGCAGCAAAATGCAGCAGCGGTGCCGTTCATGGAGCTACATATACACACACACATCATCATAAATATCACCTTAAGAAATTTATGCAGAATATCGATACAACAGTTGGTTCAGTCACAGAAGTAAATCACTTCTGCAGGTCATAAATGCCTGTGTGCATCTTAAGAGCTGGAGGACGGAGCTCACCTCTCCTGCCATTAAATCATTCATGACCCTGCAGTGCTGTGGACCACACAGTGCCAGACCTGCCTCCGCCAATCTGTGTCTCCACTCTGACAGTAAGCACACACACCGCTACACTTTTAAGCCCTGCACTAAAATCAGCA